>NC_081569.1:90042071-90209835 GCF_022355385.1 Mustela nigripes
CTTCCTAGGAACAACGCAAAAGGCAAGGGAAGCAAGGGAAAAAATGATCTACAAGGTATTTGTAATATAACTCTGTGATGATATTAAAGGCAGAAATTAGTAGTGCGGATCAAAGAAGTAGTACATGGAGGGGATAAGACCTTTAAGTCCTCCTGAATTAACCTAGCCAGATCCTTAGAAGTAGAGTATATAGAGTTTAGAAATCTGTGACTTAAAAGGAATCAAATAGGAGATCTGATTTCAAAGGTAGGAATTCAAGAAAAAAATTACAGAAAATGAAATTAGTTGAAACCTAGCAGATACGATATATCTTTCAATTAATTAAATAAATTGACTTTTGGATCTTTGCCTGCAAAACTTTCAAAAGTCACGTTTGAAAGTGGAAAAAAGAGAAAAAAGGCTTTGAGCTAGAACTTTGGACTTTATTATCTTATTTACTAATAATTGACCTTATGACCTTAGAAAGGAAATTGCCTCTCTGAATATTATTTTTTAATCCATATCTACAAGATAATTATATCTATCTCATAGTATAGTTACTGGAATTGTATTAGATAATATGAAAGTCTTTTGCAAATTTTGTAATACAAGAGAATTATAAATTCAGGATGTTGTGGATACTTTGTTCTAAAACTGAGCTTAAAATCCACCAGCTAGAATGTTGTAGATGCCTCATTTTTCAGGCTAGACGCATGAGGTTTCTAGAATGCAGTTATTCCAAGAGTTTCCCTTTTTGCTTTATGATAGGTTTCAGTTTACTGCCAGAAAGGATTAATAATTGGCCAGAAAATATGACAGTTTTTAGTTGAAGGTAGTGAAAAGTGTTCCATAACAGTTAGAAAAAAAATGGAATATCTGGTTTAGTGAAATATTCTATCATAGACTAAATTTCTAGTCTTGGAATAGCTAATAAAGACTTGAATGCTGATCTGAGATAGAAACTTTAAATATACATATATTGGTCTCCAGGTAACCTTGAGTATTTAGGGGAAAATGTTATAATTGTAGCAAATATGAAAAGTGATTGGAACAATTTTGGATTTTTGTTCCATGTGATTGATATAGAATTAGCAATGTAATGTGTGTGCACCTGGAACTTCGTGCTCTTTGCAAAACATTGGCAGGGAATGAGGCAGCAGCCTGTAGGACATGTGGCTTCAGTTCATGGAACTGCTCCGACCACACATAGACTATGATAATTGTGTGAACATGAATGCTCTATTTAAAGGAATGTGACTGAATTGTGCCTTTGCATGGTTGGTGTCAACAGGAACAGAAAGTAAGAGTCCTTGTCATTTAAATATATTTGGATTAAACTCTCCCCAAATGTCAGGGCTCTTTCATTTCTCAATGATTTTATATAGAAGCCCATGAGTGAAACAGCTGTCATTTTGCAGGAGCAGGAATATAGTTCTCAGCAAGGGATATCTTTTAAAAAAAACAAAAACAAAAACCTATTTTAAAGAGATTATCTTTTATTGTAGGCAAATTTATGATTCAAATGTTTGTTTATCAAATTAAGACCCTAAGAGTCGCAATTCCCTGTAAAATGGACAAGAAAATTATACTGCAATAATTTGTTCTCTATGCTTTTATTTTAATGCTACTTTGATTGTTTATTAAAAACCTGCCTATGATCAGAAGCAGTAGTATTTTGTAAAATGAAACCAACAGCTACATCTTTGTAGGTATTGAACACCTACCTTTGAAGGTATTGAATACCTTCTCTTATATGCCATGGTTTTCCGAAAATAAATATTTGAATTCTAGAAGTTAAAGAATAATATTTCCTTCATCTATGAAAATGCAAGCAATACTCAGTCTGAGGATAATTTGGCATTTTGACATGGATCTCCAGGACAATCCAATAGACTTAAAAGAATACAATGGCCTAATGACTTGAACACCATATACCAGGGTAACACATAGGACTGTGTGGATCTACATATTTTAAGGAAGTTGTAGTAAAGACATAAATCCTGATTTGATAACAGTGGCATTTTAATATGATACCACAGCAATTTCATCCTTATAAATTAAATCCCAGTAATTGGTGATAATATGAATATCTGGGATATTTGTAAGCTGAATACAAAAATCACTGGCAATTTTTCTGAAAACAAGTTTTTCCTGAAAATTTTGTATAGCAATATTTTAAAAAGTTTTAACAGTATCATATCACTGATCACAAAGCTAACAAAAATAATGTATTACTCCTATAAAATATATTTATAACTGAATTTATATTTCTAAAGCATTTCTGAAAGAAACTAGCTAAGCTTAACGTACTTCAAGATATAGTCTCTTTTTTAAAATTTTGTTTTGAATCATCAGCTATTTTGTAAAGGTCAAAATAAATTAATTAAAATGTATGTAATTAATTTCTCCAGAGATTAGTTTTGCTGGTTAGCTTTTTAAAATGTCTGTGTGCTTATCAAGTAAGAAAAAATATACTTTGCAAGGAGCAAGATTTTCTGGAAAGTGAACTTACATGAGGATCTTGAGTTGCCTAGATTTTGAGTTGATAGGAGGAGGGCCAGCTTCTTCCAAAAGTAGAGTTGTTGCCCAAGCTTAGTTTCCCACAATACTCTTGGTCTCCGTGTTTAGACAAGCTGAGATTCCAGGAAATTCCTATAAACACCTGCTACCTAAGTCAGTACTGCCCAATGTGAATCTGCTAGTATATTCTCCTAATGTAAATTAGCATTCTCTTGATTGCCATTTTAAGAGGGAGTTCACAATGGGAAAGGGTTGTCCTCACTAGAACAAAACCATGTTCAACCATGTCCAACAGTTGGCCTGGTCCTGGCACCCCTCTTAATGAGGTGGAACTGAGATTGGGGGATCCTCTTGCTATGGACCTGACCTGTGTTTTTCCCCTTTTTCTCAAAGAAGCCTACTCCTTAACCCAAGCCAAAACTCTGACAGATAGTGGCCCTAAAGGGGCCCACCTACCTAGGAAATTTAGCATGTCTGCCTTAATTTTATAAACATTCCCACTTTATGAGGTAGATCCTATTTTAAAGGAAAATATGATATTAAAAATGTGAAGTTCAGTGCTACATAATCTGAATCCTTGAGGACATTAAAATCACAGGAAGATCTTCTGTCATTGAAAGTTCATTTGATTAATGGATTTTTTCTATTAAATAAATATTTTCAACATAAAAATAAATTCAAAGATAGTAGCTACTTTTACCCTTTGTGTGATAAAGGATTGTCTGTGTTATACACACCTCACAACTATACCTTAAATTAAATAATATTTATATCACAACTAAGAGTCTGTGTAGATGATGCCCACTGTGAAAAACTTAACCAAGTGATATTTGTGGAGAGCATAAGCTCTTCCTAATAAAGTCAAATAATACTAAGTTTTATCTGACCCGTATTTATGTGAATTATTTAAAAAAAAAAAAAGCGCTATCTTGTTTTACTTTAAGACACTCTGGGCCAGTAAAGCAAACAACATCACATCTCTGCATACAACATCACATCTCTGCATATAATTTTGGGAAGATTAAGCATGCCAAAATATTTTGTGATTCCAATATGTGGAAATTAATATATTCCTTTTTAAAGAATTTCTATTTTGAATTGAAGATGGTTTAGTACCTTCAAAGAGTGATTAATAAATAAAAGACATTGTATTAATTTTTGGTCACTCAAAACCAGTATTTTAACAAGTTACCTTTTGATATTAAAATAAAACAGTGGAGACCACGTTTGAGAATCTCCCCAGCAGAAAAAAACATTTAAGCTATGTAAGCAAAAGTAAATCTGGCTTTTTTTTTTATGAATATAAGTAAAACTTTATTTCTTATACCCTTCGCATAACCATGAAAAAATATTAAGTCATCTTTTTTTGTTTTAAGATTTTATTTATTTATCTGAGAGACAGAGTGAGAGAGAGCATGAGAGGGGAGAAGGTCAGAGAAAGAAGCAGACTCCCCATGGAACTGGAAGCCTGATGCGGGACTCAACCCCAGGACTCCAGGACCATGACCTGAGCTGAAGACAGGTGCCCAACCGACTGAGCCACCCAGGTGCCCTTAAGTCATCTTAAAATGGTATGAGATAATCACTTTTAACCAATCCTCTGCCATCTGGAACCCCCCATTATAAGCCAGTTATTGTAAAGGTTAAGTTACTTCCTCATTTTCCCTTAATAAACCATTCTTCAGTATCATGTCTCTGAGCTTCCTAGCAGTTTTAGATTTGAAAGCTGCCAGTCCACAAGCTCTTCTCATATGCACATTAAACTAACTAAATACTATTTTATTACTCTAGTGTTTTAAATTTTGCTATTTCTGAATTTTTGACGCTATGTCTACTAACCTGAATGAAGAATGGTAAGGCAATACATATGTTTATTGGAAAACAAAGAATCAGATTCCATAGGTGTTAACTCATTTCATTGTCATAAATAATAATTCATATTAAATAATACATTTCAGGGCGCCTGGGTGGCTCAGTGGGTTAAGCTGCTGCCTTCGGCTCAGGTCATGATCTCAGGGTCCTGGGATCGAGTCCCGCATCGGGCTCTCTGCTCAGCAGGGAGCCTGCTTCCTCCTCTCTCTCTCTCTCTGCATGCCTCTCTGCCTACTTGTGATCTCCCTCTGTCAAATAAATAAATAAAATCTTTAAAAAAAATAAAAAAAAATAATACATTTCAGATATAAAAAGTACATTTTTGGGTTATATATCTAGAAAGGTTCACAAATAGAAGGTAATAACTATACAAATATTTTAATATATATCTTGCTATATAATTTCTTTAAATGTGTTAGCACAGGAAAAATGAAAAAGAGATACATCTTGGTGGAATTCTAGAAATAGATAAATATTTTTCATTTTATTTTTAAGAAATAAAAGCTAATTTATGAGCCTGGCTCTTTCCTACAATGTGGAGAGACTCCCAATAGATTTATGTTGTAGCTATTCAATCCAGGAGTATGTATTCTTTTATAGCACCTGATCCAATACACAAAATATATACACATTCTTATGACACATACAGAATAATGGATTACTGGTAAAAATATATGAGCTTTTTTCAGTATATAGTATAATAGATTAAGTATATCATTTTATAGCATGTCTTAAAAAAGTAAGAATTTCAAGAAGTATATTTTGAAACTATGCTTAAACAAGTCAAATTGTATTAGCTTCAAGCAATTAAACTTGGACCCTAGTAGAAAGGTACCATTTCAAAATACAAACTTGGGGTCACCTGGGTGGCTCAGCTGGTTAAGTGTCTGCCTTCATTCAGCTCAGGTCATGATCTCAGGGTCCTGGGATGGAGCCCGGATTGGGCTCTCTGCTCAGTGGGGAGCCTGCTTCTCCCTCTCCCTCTGCCTGCTGCACCCATTGCTTGTGCTCTGTCTGTCAAATAAATAAATAAAATCTTAAAAAGAAAACTACACATTTGAAATCCTCGGTAACTTCAGAAAACTCTTGGTGGAACTTTGGTCTCTAAGAGCAAAAACATACTTGTATCTGATGGCCATTATGCCAAGTGTTTTGTTCAATTTAATAGAAAATGCAGAGCTGAATATACAGAAATAAGATAAAGTTTCAGCTTAACTTGACTTTGATTTGATGAAAGCAGTCAAGTTTCCAATTCCAGTTCAGTGTGTATTTGGATCTGGCTTTTCAGTTCACTAAGCCCAGCTAGCAAATCAATACAAATTATCAGTAATTTGTCAGCATGTGATAAATGACTTAATGCCAGTGAGCTGCCACTGATCCTTATGTCATCTCTCTCTGCCTGGGTCAGCACATTCTCTTAATGCTCTAAGAACCTTAAAGACAGTACAATAAAAATCATGTGCTTAAGACCTTGACCCAAGATTGTGCAGTAAAATGTGCTTAACTTAAAATAGTACATTATATAATGCAATACATTATGTTTGACTATATGATATTCTAGGGTCAACAGTAATGGTGAGCTGCCAGGAAACATGTAACAAGCAAGAAAAAAGATGTAGCAATGACGTTCGTTATTCATGCATTTCTTTCCATAATAATTGTTTACCAGACAGCAGGGTTTTTTTTTTCTTCTAGTTATCTTATTTTTTAACATTTTATTCATGACTGGCTGAATCATTTATCTTAGTCACCTAATAGAGATGATTAATGAGATAATGAACAAAAAGGTCACTATTTTATCACTATATAGATTAACTTCCTTCTAAAACAGAAAATCTCCCTTTTAACACAACAAACTCTACCCATTAACCCTGTTGTCATTGTTCAGAGGAAAGGCTAGAGAAAAAAATGGCATGAAGGATGACTTAACCCCTGGGTTCCCTAAAAGAAAGATAAACGCACGCGCGCGCATGCACACATGTACACACACACACACACACACACACATACACCAGTGGCTGAAGCCAAAGCTTACATGATAATGCTCTCTTAGAGGGATGCAATCCCAGAGAAAATGGATTTAAAAATTGTGAAGAATAGCAGAGAAGAGCAAATATGATGTGGTATGTTTACCAGCTGGCTATATCTTCCCAATAAACACATCTGCTTTCTCAGTTAAGTGCCATGTCTCCAGAGAGGTATTATGGAACCACTGAATTTCTGGATGACCCCACTTTCCCTTCTCACTTATTCAGAGTCACCCCAAGAGATATTATCTCCCTGGCACTGCTCTGTTCCATCGTATAGCCCTTCCAGGCGCTGCTAACGTCAGAAAGTCTGTGTATGCGGTATGCTCAGAGATAAAGCAGAGCAGTCTGTTTTGTCAGCTGGCACTGCCTGTGAGGGCTTCTAGTGCTGTGGCTATTGCATCGCAGAAAGCAGCGGTGGCCTTCCAGCTACTGGATGGCATGAGCCGGTGAAAGAATTGTTCTGACCTAGAAGTAAGGCAGTTGGCTACGGCCCGTCAGCATGGTGGGGGCACATGCTTGGAATAAAGAATAAGCTGAGTTTGGTATAATGATATAACAAAACCCGTAAATGATTTACACAAAGAACTCAGTGCATCTCACTGTCAGAAGTGAAGGACAGAATTCAGTGTAAGTGATTCTAAGAGGAAAATAAAAGTGAAGAAAGGGAGCTAGTGAATATTAGGGGGAGGAAGAAAAAGAAAACATGAACTTTTCAGATATCTTGTACGTGTGCTCAGAAGGAAAATATTTTTTATTACATTTTGGATGCTGAAATTTCTACTTACCTTCTTAGCACATGGGGGCTAGGAATGTTCCTGAAGAAGACTAAACAATCTCGGGTCCATAAGGCATTCCAGCTCCTAACACTCCAAGTACTTTCCTATGCATTACTTTATTTCTTGCTGACAGGAGAGACAGACTGCTTTCACTGTGGGGAGCACTTCTCCCTCTTCTTGGCCTGATTTCTTTCTCCCTATGGTGTCTCCAAAAATAAAATGGGCACAACTTCATAATTTGTTCTATTCCCGATAACCCCTAAATTGGCATACCTCTTTAAAAACTGTTTTGTTGGCTTAGGTAACTTTTTTATTGACTATAGTGTACATACAGAATGCACCAGGCATACTTGTACAGCACAATGAATTATCACAAAGCTAGCTAAAACCTAAAATAAGAAGTGAAATACCAGTCTTGTGATAATACTCCTCTCAATCATTAACCCTTCTTCCATTCTATTATTATAATTAATATAATATGATGCAGCCATTATAATATGATATATTTTATAAATTTATAAAATTGCACATCTCTGTTTATATATGTATATATACCTTGATATTATATAAAATTTTATATAATTTATGTATACATATATATGTAAATAAAGATATTAACTCTAACCCTAGTTTCTATCACTATGGATTAGTTTTGCTGGGATTGTCTCTTTTATGTACATAGACTCCTATACTTTGTATTCTTTGTGTTTGGCTTGCTTTGCACAAAATTATGTTTGTGAGATTCAACTATGTTTTGCATGTTTAGCTCATGCATATCTAGTATCCCCTACTATCTATCTATCTATCTATCTATCTATCTATCTATCTATCTAAAATATTTCATTGTTTAAAAATATCATGATTTATATATCCATCACACTATTGATAGATCGAGTTGTTACTTTCTAAAATTATTATGAGGCACATCATTGCAAAGAATCTATACATGTCCTTTGATGCATATGTGTCTGCAATTCCACTGGATATCTCCCCCAGGAATGCAATTATTAAGTGACAGAATATGTATATTTTTAATTCATCAGAAAATACCAAAGGATTTCTCACAAAAATTCTAGTGGTTTACATTTTGAAAAGTGTATTAGTTTCCATAGCTTTTGCCAAAACTTGACCTCAGACTTTTCTGGGGGCCATCCCACTGCATGTTCAGTGGTACACATCAAGTGGTTTCACAGTGTGATTTCAGTGGTTTGAACATCTTTCTCTAACTTGGTCATTTAGATATTCTGTTCTTTGAAGTGCCTATTCAAGACTTCTCCATTATCTTATCGGGTTATCTTATATTGATATTTTGGGGTTTATTAAATATGGCTAATAGCTCTTTGTTGGTCACAAAACAAACGGAGGGTTGCTGGGGGGAGGGGGCTTGGGAGAAGGGGCTGGGATTATGGACATTGGGGAGGGTATGTGCTTTGGTGAGTGCTGTGAAGTGTGTAAACCTGGTGATTCACAGACCTGTATCCTTGGGGATAAAAATATATGTTTATAAAAAATAAAAAATTAATTTAAAAAAAAGAATACAAAAAAAAAGAGAAAGAAAGAAGTACATCATTAAATACATATTAAAAAAAAAAGATATTAGGCAAATGTCTTCCTAGTCTGGATTTATTTTTTACTCTCTTATTGGTGTCTTTTGATACCTGGATCAGTTTATTAGTGTTGTTTATAGTAAGCAATTCTTATGTCTTGTTTAAGAACTTTCGTATGCAAGGTTATATTTTAGAAGCTGAGTGGTGTTTACCTTACACATTAGAGAAACAATCCCCTTAGGATTGTTTGGTTGTCCTAGAGAAGAGAAGAGAATGGGTTTGGGCTAAACTTTATTCTTAAAGCTTTTTTGAAGTATAATTTTTTTTTAGTTTTTCAAAGTATAATTTATATAAAATGACCTGCACATTCACGTGTATATTTTGATAAATTTGGTAGTTGTATAAACCTGAAAATCATCACCCCAATGAAGATAATAAATACAGTCATGGTCTATTAAGAGCTTCTTTATTCCCTTTTGCAATCCGTACATTCTTCCATCCTAGATGGCCCTTGGTCCTTTTGTGTCACAATACCCTAGTTTATAATTTCCAGATTTTACATTAGTAGAATTATGTAACATGTAGTTTTTTTAATTGTTTGTTCTGGCATCATTCATTTGACATAATTGGTTTACGTTGCATTCATGTTACATTATATATTTTTTGTTTGACTAGGCTGGGTTATATTTCAGTATTTATCCATTCACTGTTGATGAATATTTTGGTTGTTTTCAGTTTTGTGTTATCAGATCCCCAAACTTGGTATAAACATTCATGTTAAGTCTATATGGACATATATTTTCATTTCTCTTGTACAGACACCTAGGAATAATTTAAAAATATATTTATGGAGTCATTATAGGCTTAACTGTCAGACTCTTTTCCAAAGTGAGGGTACCATTTTTCATTTCCGCAAGCAATGCAAGAGAATTACAGAGCTCTTATCCAATTATTCCAGCACCATTTTTTGGATAAAAAACATTATTTACTCATTGAATTGTTTCAGCATTTTTTCCCCAAATCAGGTGATGAGATGTGTGTGTGTGGATCCATTTATGGATTCTGTATGCTATTATTCAATTTTCTATATATCTATCTTTATGCCAATAAGATACTACCTTGATTACTGTGACTTTATAAATGTCTTGAAATAAGATAATAAAAAATTCTCCAACTTTGTTTTTCTTTTGGCTCTTATAGAACCTTTCTATTTTCATATAAACTATACTATCAGCATGTTCTTTCTTACCAAAAAATCTGTTGTGGTTTTGATCAGGATTTCAATCAATTTTGGGAGAATTGACAAAACCACAATATTGAATCTTGTAATCCATGTTGATCATATACCACTCCATGTATTTAGGTCTTTAATTTCTCTCAGCAACTTTTGGGAGGGTTCGGTGCACAAGTTTTGTTCATCTTTTTTTTCAGATTTACTTTAAGTGTTTCATTTTATGGTATGACTTCATAATTTATTTTAATGTCCTCTTATTTGTTATAATATATAAATTGTATATAAAATATTTGTATATAAAATATATATATATAAAAATTTATCTTTATGAAAATCTTATAATCTGCAACCTTACTAAACTCCCCCATTGGTTTTGTTGCTTTTTGTGGATTACTTAGATTTTGTACATAGACAATGAAGTCTTACTTAATTTTGCTGTTTTTGGTTGTTTGTTTTTGTTTTTTTGTTTTGTTTTGTTTTGTTTTTTGGTCTGTATGACTTCTGTTTCTTTTTGAATCCCAAACTATAGTTTAGTATAATAATGAAGATAAGTAGCAAAGAAAGAAAGAAAGAAAGAAAGAAAATTCCTTTCCTTGACACTGATGTTAAGCAGAAAACATTGATATTTCTGCAGATATTTGTGGTCATTGCCTCATTTTTACCAAAATGTATCATCAAAGTGATAAATTGTATGAACGAGAGACTCTTCTTTAACCAAATAGTGAGATCTGGATGAGCTCTAGTTACGCTTTTCATCTTATTTTAATTTAGTTTATACTAAGTGAGAATCTTTAGAATTATGTAAACACTTTCAACTCTTTAATTTAAACCACCATAGAATTCCTAGCAACAAAGAATTTCAACTTTAAAGGTATGCTAGATGCAGGTGTACCCATACTCATAAATTTGCTATCTAATAGTTCAGTATGGTCTATCAGGAAATGTGATTGATCCTAGAGGTTAATTGTACATTATACAGGACTGAAGACTGTCACATTTCCAGTTGTGTCAGTTGATGCAATGAACAGAAGGAGATTGTTATTCTGTGATTAATAGACTAATACATGCTTTTGAATGCTTCTCTCTCTCAAAAAAAATGCATTTTGCTTTCACATGAAGACAGATTGCAATACATACTTACTGTTCTCTTATGTGAATATTTAGACTATCCTGTTTGTTGCTATAAATCAGAGAAAATAGACTTAGTTGTATTTATTATTTTTTTAAGATTTTATTTATTTGTCAGATAGAGTGCAAGCAGGGGGAGTGGCAGACAGAGGGAGAAGCAGGCTTCCAGCTGAGCAAGGAGCTCAGTGCAGGACTTGATCCCAGGACCCTGGGATTATAACCTGAGCCAAAGGCAGACGCTTAACTGACTGAGCCACCCAGGTATCCCTATTATTATATTGATAAAATAGTGATGGTATCTTAGTCTGAAAATCAATCTAAGACCAAGTTACAAATGCTTGGTAAATACTTGATAACGAAGTTAGGCTGATTAACCTGGCTAAAATATGGGGACCTATACACATAGTAAAAATTTTTGGTATAAATTAGGTTGGAATAACTAGAAATATTTTACTTTATTTTATAGTGTCTGTTTCTATGTTGAAATTCCTCATATTTTCCATTAGAGACTTAAACATGTTAATCATAAATTAAAATTCTTTATCTGATGGCTTAAAGATCTGTGTTTATTGTGTTTATGTTTACTGCTGACAGTATTTGTATGCGGGAATTCCATAATTTTTTATTGTGTGCAGAAATCAGTTTTAGAACAGGAAAGATTCAGACAGTTCCCCCCACCCCCCCGGAAATTGTTACATGTTTTTTATACTAGGCTGATAGTATTGGAATTTAAGTTATTAATGCACTCATGGGTTAAGCTGAGTTTGTGTGATGGTTGTTATGGTTAATTTTAGGGCATGGATGACTTTACATTTATCTTGCAGCTGGGGTGATGGAAGATTTTTCTCATTTTTCTGACTGCCTCCTCAATTTTTAACTTTTCATGTGCACTGGTGCTTCAGAGGAGGTCTCTCTCTCTCTCTCTCTCTCTCCCCCTCTCTCCCCTCTTGCCCATGTTCCAGTAGTGGTCTGCTACTTCTTGTTCCTGGTGTTTGCTAGTAGGCAGGGGGTGTTCTCTTTTATGTTGTCCAGCCTAAGTGTCCGGTAAGCTCTGTGTGTGTGTGTGTTTATATGTGTGTGTTTAATTAAAGATTTATTTTTAGAGAGAGAGTGTGACTTGCAGCAGGGCAGGGATAGAGGGAAAGGGAGAGAATTTCACAAAGACTCCCCACTGAGCATGGAGCCCACTGTGGGGCTTAGTCTCACGACCCTGAGGTCATGACCTGAGCCAAAATTATGAGTCAGATGCTTAACCCACTGAGATACCCAGGTGCCTCCAGGCTCTGTGTTTTCAGGTCTCAAAGATGCAACTTTCTCTCTGACTATGCCTCTCTTCCCCATTGTAGCTGAACTCTGCTTTGTATTATTTATAGATTTATATTGAGACTTTTCCTGCTACTCTTCAAAGGTCAGGGACTTACAATAGTATTGCTGTAGGATTCTGAGCAAACCCAAATCACAGAGATGGTTTTTCTTTTACCTTCTGCCATTTTCAGAGTCACCACAACATAGCCTAGGAGTATGGGTTTCACTAATTTTCTTTCAGGGGTTTCAGGCTTATTTTCTGTCAGGGAAGTGTCTAAGGGAAACTTTTTGCCTTTCCTGAAGACTGGCTACTCTATTCCTCCAGGCTGTACCCCAGTAGAGGCTTTCTTCCAATTCCCACCTCACCCTAACTTTCCTATGAGCACTGGTGAAGGTCTGTAGAATAGGTCCTTTGAGTAGGTATGAACTGCCCTATGTCTCTGTCTCCCAGTTTCTATCCTCCCCTTTAGTGCACACTAAGCTTCAAAATATGTCTTGTCTAGCTTTATATAAAAATTCAATGTCATCCAAATAAAACTTTTTCCTAGGTAGTTAAGTTGATTTCAATTTGTGTATGGACAAGTAAGTAGGAAAGTCATTAAAATATTGAAAATGAAGAGGAAAGGGGTAGCTCCATTACATATTAAAATATAAAGTTTCTTTAAAATTGATAAAAACAGATAACTGAATAGGAAAGTCATGTAAATATTGAAAATGAAGAAGAGGCGGTAGTTCTGTTACATATTAAAATATAAAGTTTCTTTAAAACAGCCCGGTTGTGGGGCATCTGGGTAGCTTAGTGGGTTAAAGCCTCTGCCTTCGGCTCAGGTCATGATCCCAGGGTCCTAGGATCGAACCCCACATCGGGATCTCTGCTCAGCAGGGAGCCTGCTTCCTCCTCTCTCTCTGCCTACTTGTGATCTCTGTCAAATAAATGAATAAAATCTTAAAAAAAAAAAAGCCTGGTTGTAATGTCTAAATAGTCATGTCAGCAATGAAACTGAATAGAAATCCGGCAATACACTGAAGTATATATGAAACTTTATGTCAAATATGGCCTCTCAAATAACTGGTGAAAAAGTAGAAGTACTAATAAACAGTATCAAGACAACCATGGAGACAATATTCTATTTATGTATTACAAAATGCATTGGAAAGATGTCAACATAGATTAGACATAAAAAATGTGAAAATATGAGAACACATGAGTATTACAAATAGGTATGCCAGGCTTGCATTATAGCTCCAAGATTGTGGTCAGAAACTCAGTGGAGAGACAAATTCACTTTGGCATATACAAGTGGTTAATGTTTTTTGTTGTTGCCTGTAGAACATATACTCTCTTTTGGATACATCCCTATCCCTCCTTATTATCTTTTAGGAACTTGCTTTACCTAATTTCCTGCAGGGTCCCTGAAGTTATTTTAGTTCTCTGACTCACAAATATATAAAATTATATATATATATATATATATATATATATATATATATATATGCAGAGAAGGAAGAGGTAAATGCTCACTTATAACATCAGTTTATTCATTCTGAAGAAATAATACAGGTATTATTAGTAGATAATATAAAAACTTCCTTAGAGGGAAAAAATGTTTGTATAAAACATGGTAATACTTAATAAGAGAGATTATGTTCAATTTTAGATATGCGTTGGATAAACAGACACATTCTGGGTGGGGTAAAGCATTTGACCATACCCAAACTTAACACTCTTGTCATGCAGTGAAAATACAAACTTCCCCTTCCTGCTAGTATACTTCTATCATGTCAGGAGAGCCACAAAAACTAGAAAAAAAGCAAAGACAATGGCAATAACTTCTGCCGTGGGATGTGAAATTTGCTAGGCACATACATGAAATGAAGGAACAGGAGTTAAGGCAGAGTACTACGAACAGTAGAAAGTATCATTTAATGGAATTAGAGTAAAGAAGAAAAACTAATTACCTTCACAACCTCTCATCTCCCTTTCCCTTTGTGCCTATGACATCTCCAGATGGCAGATACTTACACTATATGCAAAATCAGAATTTGAATTTAGCCTTGTCCAGTTTTAGAAGCTAATGATAGGAAGTGAGTCTGGGTAGCTAAGTCCGTTGAGCATCCCACTCTTGGTTTTGGCTCAGGCCATGATCTGGTGGGACATGAGACCAAGCCCCACATTGGGCTCCCTGCTCAGTGGGGTGTCTGCTTGAGATTCTCTTCCTCAACCTGCCCCCCTCACTCGCATTCACACTCATACACTCTCTCTCTCCCAAATAAATAAATAAATAAATAAATAAATAAATAAATAAATAAATAAAAGCTGATGATAGAGTTTAGAAGAAAGCATCCAGAAAGCTATGGGATCTGCTTGAAGTTCCAGTGAAAGAGTTGGATAAAAAATTCACTAGAATGTGATTAAAGGTAATGGAGAAAATCATGTATTTAATGATCCAGACATGACCTTGAAGTAAAAACAAGCCTGAAAATAAAATAATTTGGTGAAGAAATTTTAGTATTTTTATAACACCAATTTATGTAATTGGATCATTCATCATTATTCTATGTAGAATTTCCTAAATGAAAGTATCCTTTTAATTATAATGGCCCAGTATAGTCATTTTGTGTAGTTTTGTGTAAAAATCTCAAATTCATGAGAAGTTATTTATAAAAGCAGACACACATTTTTGATTGTAAAAATTATATTTAAACTTTTCTGTTTTCCTTAATCACATGCAAATGACAGAAAAAGTTTCAGTACATAATGATAATTTCTTCCATAAAAGTCAATATTACTGTATTTTAAAATTTTATAGTAGTGATATTTTTGAGTGGTTTTGTTTTTTTTTATCAGAAAAGGGTCTGCCCTTTAGTGATAAAGCCATATGGATGTCATTTTGTCACATAGATTCTGGAAAGCATAAGGTTACATTATTTAGATGTTTAGAACAATACTGTAGTGCTGTAAGTCTTAGTGGGATTTCATTGCTAAGAAAATGCTTAGTCTCCATTGAATATTTATACTTCAATTTCACACTTTTTAGGAAGAAAAAATATAGCTAATTCTGAATTAAGTGACAACAGCATACTTGATTTTTTTTCTTCCAGACTGATGAATCAGTAGCTAATTAATTACACACTACTTAAAGAATTGGCTTTGAGAAATATTTACTGTTATTTACTGTGTTAGGAAAATTTTACATTATAGAATATTTAGAAATGATAGAGGATATTTCTATACTAAGTATTAGGTATGCTTAGATAGGAAAAATGAATAGTTTAGAAAATTCATTTTGGGAGGTATTTAAGTAAGATATGGAGAAAAGTACAATTTCTAAGTTATGGCAAACATAATAAACATGCACCTATATATGATTAGAAAAGATCTGGAAATATTATTGCACCTCCCAAAAAATCTCAATTTAGGTTTAAAAATGCATTATAAATCACTTAAATTTTCTCATTTGCTTTACTGAACTTCAGGAAAGTAGCTACTTACTAATTTGTCTATATCTGCCTTGGATCAGTCCTACCAAATGAAATACAAAGCCCTTTACAAAAGATTAGAATAATTGCAGATCAATTAAGTACACACAGAGCAGAATATCCTGGGAAACTTTAGTAGAGTCATGCTCAGGCTTTAAAATTCAAACTTCCTTGTATGATTGTCATATGGTATTCATATCTGTTCAGAGACTGATATTCTAAGCCATTTATTTCACTGGAAGTTTCAGACTAAATTCTTCCCTGAGTTTTGACTGGACTATTGTTTCAACGTAATATCAGTTTGATATAAAAATTAAATTATAATTAAGTGTGTTTATTTAGCATTTGAAAATAAACACATTAATATGAATCACATTTGCCAGCAATACATTGTTTCCACATAGCTTTTATTTTGGATGTTTTTACTATCTGGAATGTCATCAGATCATAGTAATCTGAAATGCCCACTGGCAGTACACATTCTTTCAATTCTGCATCATTATAATGCGTAATTTAATAATGGGATCCAATTTGTTTTCTGAGCATGAGCACTTTAATTATACAAAGTATAAATAGGGGAAGCTTGATAGAAAAAACACTTTTCCTCTGAAAAGTAATTCAAACCTATTTTTTTCTCCTGTTTCATCCATTATGTTATTCGTTCTCAGAAAATAATTAAAAATTAATTTATTCACCTAGAATAACAAGCCATCCAAATCAAATTTATTAATTTCATATTAGTGTTCAAACATATACATAAATGTATATCATCGTAACTCTTAAAATCAAATGATGTAAACAAGGTAGTAAGATAATGGCATAAAATGGAAAGATACATGTAAAACAGTTAACATGAAAGTTACAATCTATGGTTTATAATAAAGCTGGCAATGTTTTTACTTCTGTAGACCTCCAAGTAAAGGAGGAATTCATTAACAGATTTATATTTACAATTACTCTGAGTTGTAATGTTTGTGGAAAGGATTGTGAAAATATAATTAGCACATATATTTTTCTTGTGTTCGATCACTTTGAAGTATGTATTTTTGGATTTTTTCTTAAACTTTATAGTTATTCTATTTAAAAAAATATGTAAATTGGAATCTTCATCAGTGTTTACCATTAACCCTAGGATTTACCATAGACATATATTGCATACATGACTTGGGCTGGGTCCAAGGATGAGCCAAAAGTGTCCTTAGCTTTGTACAGGATAGAAATCAAACTTGAGCCAGGAAGAAGTGAGAACAGAGTTTATTAAATAGAATTATAAACTATAGCACATGGAGTGTCTGGGAAACTCAGAAGATGTGAATCTCTCTGTCATTTGAGATTAGGAGTTTATACTGGAATGGGATCCAGATCAAAGACACAAGTCAGGTGTTATTCCATAAATCATTGAAGGTAGACCTGTGTAAACCCAGATTTGTTCAAAGCTAATGTCTTGGGACGTGCTCAGGATCTGGTTATTCTTAGATGTTATCAGGTGAATGGAGGCCTGGGATGAAACTCAGAGAAAGATTAACTTTCTTGCTTCCCCCTTGGAGTGGGAACAGAGCCTCTTTGATTTACATAGAACATGAGTAAATGGGGCCTAGCAGGGAAATGGTGGACATGGAGCCAATTTCCCTATCTCATACGTAGTAAAGAAGAATGAGAAGTATAATAAATAGGAAATAAAGACCGAGATAAATTTATCAAAAGTTATCTTAGGGGCACCTGGGTGGCTCACTCAGTTGAGTGTCTGCCTTCAGTTCAGGTCATGATCCCAGCATCCTGGGAGCTCCCATCAGGCTCCCTGCATAGTGTGGAGTTTGCTTTTTCCCTCTACCTCCCCCACTGATGAGTCTCATGAGTGCTCTCTTTTTCTCTCTCAAATAAATATGCAAAATCTTTTAGAAAAATCATAGACACATTACCTTTATTTTGATAGTATTAAGTCATTATATATGTGTTTTATTCCATTCTTGAATTGGGATCACATGAGATGAGAAGCTATACATCTACCCATTGTTGTATTACATGCAAAATCTGGAAGGCACCTTGAATACCATAGATGAATTAGATTGTGTCAGAATTACACCTATGCAAAATGTGGCTGAGTTTCTACCCATAGAGTTAAAATATATATATACTTTATATATTTTATAATATATAACATATATATCATATATATAATTACTCTGTGTATATATCTATATATACTATATCTATATATATAATTACCCAATTATAGATACAATTACTGTATAACATATAATATATTATAATATATAATATATATACACAGATATATATGTATACATACATATAAACATACATATATATACATACATATATACATACACACACACACACACACACATATATATCCCCTAATCCAAAATATTTCTCTTGGAAACATTTCCCACAAGCTAGAATATAAATGAGTAAAAAATGATTCTTTCTGCTCATGAAGGTATAGATTTTGATGACAGGAAATAATTTTTGAAAGCCAAATTACAGATCATTAGTCATGTTCATAGGCAGTGCAAATCATGCCACCCAGCTATCCAGACCTTTTAGTCTACCTGTCATTTGTGTGGTATAGTTGTTCTTCCCTGTGAGTTCACTGGATGAATCCTCCTTGTTCTTACCTAAAGTACAACTTTCCTGTTTTGTAGTGGATACCATTTTTTCTCCACAGTGTGAGTCCTGTCTTTTGAAATACAATCTCTCTCTTCTCTGTAAGAATTCACTCCCACAGGACAAAATATGCAGTAACAATTACATATAAAATAATAACTAAATAAGAAATCACCTTACTGGATTCCATCCTCTCCTTTATAGAAAGGGCTATTAGAGAAATTTTATACACTAGATCTATACTACATCATTTGTATTCTCTATTGTATCTAATCTAAATGTACACCCCAAAGATTTCAATAACCAATCACTCACAAGCTTATCAAATCCACCAGCAATCCCCATTTTTTTGTTGTTGTTCTCTTACATTTTTATTATTGAAGTATAGTTGGCAATGTTATATTAGTTTCAGGTCTACATCATAGTAATTCAGCAATTCTGTACATAGAGCTTACCACAAGAATTGTAGTTACCATCTGTCACCATACAATGTTATTACAGAACTATTGACTATATTCCTGATGCTGTACTTTTTAATCTCCATAAGTTACTTATTTTATAGCTGGAAGTTTGTTTCTTTTAATCTGCTCCACTTATTTCTTCCATCTCCCACACACCTCCCCTCTGAAAACCACCAATTTTTTCTCTGTAGTTACAAATCTGTTTCTGTTTGGGGTGTGTTCATTTCTTTGTTCATTCATTTTTTTTTTCAATTCCACATTTAAATAAAATCATGTGGTACTTCTTTTTGTCTGACTTATTTCACTTTACATAATACTTTCTAGGTTTATCCATGTTGTCACAAAGGCAAGATATAATTTTTCTTATGGCTGTGTAATGCATGTGTGTGTGTTTGTGTGCATACTACACCTTTTTTATCCATTCATCTATCTTGGGTTGCTTCCATATCTTAGGTATTATAAATAACACTGCAATAAATATAGAAAGGCATAAATCTTTTTGAATTACTGTTTTTTTGGGCTATGTATAAATACACAGTAGTGGAAATACTGGATCATATGACATTTCTACTTTTACTTTTTAAAAAGATTTTATTTATTTATTTGACAGAGAGAGAGAGAAACCGTGAAAAAGGGAACACAAGCGGGGGAGTGGGAGAGAGAAGCCAACTTCCCGCTGAGCAGAGAGCTCAATCCCAGGGCTCTATCCCCCCAGGACCCTAGGATCATGACCTGAGCTGAAGGCAGCCTGTTAACAACTGAGCCACCAAGGTAATCCTCTATTTTTGATTTTTTGAGGGAATTTCATCCTATTTTCCATAGTGTGTGTACCACTTTGCATTCCCACCAACCATGCAAGAGGGTTCCCTTTTCCCCTCCATCCTGACCAACACTTCTTATTTTTTTGTCTTTTTTTTTTTTTGATTCTAGCTATTCTACCTTGTGTGAATTGATATCTGGTTTAGATTAGCATTTCCCTGATGATGAGTGATGTTGAGCATCTTTGCATGTGTCTGTTGGCTTATTGAAAAGATTGTCTTTTCCCCATTGTTTATACTAGTTTCCTTTATTGTTGATTAATTGACCATATAAATATAGGTTATTACTAGATTCTTTATCCTCTTCCATTGACCTATGTGTCTGTTTTTATCCCAGTAACATACTGTTTTGATTAATATTGTTTTGTCGTATATCTTGAAATTTGGGACTCTGGTACCTTCAGCTTTGTTCTTCTTTTTCAAGATTGTTTTCACTCTTTGGTGGTTCCATAAAATTTTTGGTACTATTTGTTAGAGTTCTTTGAAAAATGCTATAGGTAGTTTGATGGAGATTGGCTTGAATCTGTAGATTGTTTTGCGGAGTATGAACGTTTGAACAATATTAATTCTTCTAAATTGTGAGCACTGAATATATCTCCATTTATTTATTTATTTTTTTGTTTTCAGGTTTTTGTTTTGTTTTGTTTTGTTTTTTTCATCAGTATCTTTTAATCAGTAGGTGCTTCACCTCTTTGGTTAAATTTATTCTAGGTATTCTCTTGTTGCAATTGTAAATAGGATTGTTTTCTTAAATTCTCTTTCTGCAACTTCATTATTAGTGTATAAAAACAACTGATTTTTCTATATTAATTTTGTATCCTACATGTTTTCTGAATTCATTTATTCTAATCATTTGTTGTTAGAGTCTTTTGGGTTTTCTATATATAGCATGTCATTTGCAAATAAGATGTGTTTTTATTCTCCCTTACCAATTTGGATGCAAATGATCATTGGTTTTGATCACTCAAAAACAGCTGAAGCAATTGATCACTCATTTTACACTTTAAAGCTCACTTGATTGGCTTCTAATAGAATTGTGATTACCTTCCTCAGATCTCACCGAAGGTTCCAGCCCATTTTTCTTAACTGCCTCTGTCTCCTTCTCTTTAATCCCTCTACATGTTGGAGTTCCTCAGTCCCCAGACTCATTCCTTTTTTCCCCAGTTTGCCCTTTCTTCAAGGAGCTTATCCAGAAACTGTTATCTCTAGCATGATACCCATACATTTACAGCTCTCTTTTTGAACTTTCTTCTGACTTCCAGACTTGCATAGTGAATGATTTGCTCAGTACCCAATCTGAAGTCTAACTGACGTTTTAAACTTGACATGTCCAAAACAAATCGTTTGCTTTCTTCTATCCTCTAGGGAAATTTACATCTCCCTCTAGTCACACCATCTCAATAAATGGCATCATTCACCATTACTCCTTTTTTCAGGCCTAAATCTAAAGGTTGTCCCTTAACCCTCTTTTTAACTTTAAGCCATTTATTTAATCCATTAGGAATTTCTGTTGACTCTATCTCTATGGTTGGCCTTTATCTAAACGAATCCCCTGTGATCCTCATCTCTTGGTGCTCATGTTCTATGTCAATGTCCTCCTCTTGAATGTAAATCTCTTCTTGAGACCCGTGGTTTCCTTCTAGCCAGAAAAGTAAGACAGAAGTGAGAGTGTTTACAGACATAATTAAAATCTTAATCAGTTAATGTTGGGTTAATTAAAAAGATTATTTTGGTGGCCTTGACTTAACCAGGGGAAAGCCCTTTGAAGAGGCATGAGCCCTTTCTGAGCTCAGAGATGCTGAGGGATATTGCAAGGCAATAGGATGTGTGTCCAAATATGTGTAATTATTTGAGAGATGCTCTCTGAAACCAAAAGAATAATAGCAACTTCTTATCCTGCCCCTGGAGACTAAAATTCAAGCGCTCTAGTTTATTTTGTTAGTAAGGCTTCGTGGATGAAATAACTTCGTAAAGGAAATTATAGAGGACTCTCCAATAATTAATTTTCTGACACAATTAGGTTTATATAACACTAAAATGAAATAAAGTACTCAGAGATAAAACTCGGTGTAAATGTATACTTAATGGCATGAAGATATAGTCATGGCAGAATCAAAGTGCCATAGTATAGAGGAAAGGGAACCAAAAGAAAAATGCCAAGTTCACATTTCTGGCTGAAACTGAATTCAGTTTCCATACTTTTCTGATAATATGCTAGTATGTACAACTGACAGAGACAAAATGACAGACCTCAGATCTGAGTATATTGCAGGACTATCTGAATGTAATGTGTTTTTTTTTGTTGTTGTTGTTGTTGTTTTTTATGTCCTTTGTTCCTAAATCCAGGTCAGTAGGCATAAAGTTAAATATCTTACTCTATGAGGATGATGAGACCAGGCTGCTTTCATAAAAGCTTAGGGATTTAGGGTTAACAACATGCATTTGTATTAAGGATGGTAAGATTTACTATTCATTTTAAAACACATCATTGCTTTTATTATGTAGCTATTTTTGACACCCAAATGAATGAAGCTGCATCATAAATATGTATGTGTGTTTATTCTTGAGGAGAACCCAGAAGAACTAGAGAAAATGATTCAAGAGCATAGCCACTCTCAGTGGCACTTCAGATGGAAACACACGTGCACTGTTATAAGGAGATCAGGCTCTCTCTGAGTTAATATAGAAATCAGTAGTCTTCTATGGAATAGAGGTACAACATGAAAGAGACATGAGCTCTTTGACTAACATCATGGAAAGGATTGCTCCTTAGGGAAATTATGCTAGCAATTGGGTTGCTCATTTGTTATTGGATTTTTGTCTAGCAACGTTGTCTGTGCTTTGATTAGCAGCAACTTTTATTTATAACTGAAACCTGTCCAGTACAGGTACCACAGGAATTAATGATAATGAGGTAGTAACTATACTAAATCTAGAATTAACTTGAATATTAAAGACCTCTATAAACCTAGTAATGACTGAGTTACTAACCAAGTCACACTATCATTCTAATTAATAAATCAAAAGAAAAAAAAAAACCCTTCACACATTTTTTAAAGAACATGAATTCAAAATAAGAATATTAAAACACATTTTATTGGGAAGGTTAGAGATAGCATTACTTTATTTGGCTTGGGTTTTGTGTGTGTGTGTGTGTGTGTGTGTGTAAGTTTTTATTTAAATTCCAGTTTAACACACAGTGTATTATTAGATGTAGGTGCACAGTTTAGTGATAAGACACATACAACACCTGGTGTTCATCACAATAAATGCACTATTTAATACCCATCATCTATTTAATTAATCCCCCCACCCATCTTCCCTCTGGTAACCATCAGTTCTCTATAGGTAACAGACTGTTTCTTGGCTTTCTTCTCTTTTTTTCCTTTGATCATTTGTTTTGTTTCTTAAATTACACATATGAGTGAAAGCTATGGTATTTGTCTTTTTCTGCCTGACTTATTTCACTTAGCCTGATACTCTCTAGCTCCATCCATGCCAATGCAAATGACAAGATTTTATTCTTTTTTTATGGCTGAGTAATACTCCATTGTATATCTATACCACCTCTTCTTTATCGACTCATCAGTTGATGGACACTTAGCCTGTTTCCATAATTTGGCTATTTATAGACAATGCTGTTATAAATATCACGGTGCATGTATCACTTTGAATCAGTGTTTTTATATTCTTTGAGTAAATACATAGTAGTGAAATTGCTAGTTTATAGGGTAGCTTTACTTTTAACTTTTTGAGGAAACATCATACTGTTTTCCAGGGGGACTGCTCCAGTTTGCATTCCCACCAACAGTGCAGGAAGGCTCCCTTTTCTCCACATCCTCTCCAAATCTGTTGTTTCCTGCATTGTTGATTTTAGCCATGCTGACAGGTGTGAGGTGGTATCTCATTGTAGTTTTGATTTGTATTTCCCTAATGATGAGTGATGTTGAGCATCTTTTTGTGTATCTATTGGCCATCTATCTGTCTACTGGCTATCTGTCTGTCTTTTTTGGTAAAATGTCTCTTCATGCCTTCTGCTCATTTTTAACTCAACTGTGTTTCCTGGGAAAACTGGACAGCAACATGCAGAAGAATGAAACTGGAACACTTCCTTACACAAAACATAAAAATAAGTTCAAAATGGATTATCCATTCTGATAACTTAAGTCTCTTGATTGGAGCATTTAGTCCATTTACAGTCAGAGAAATTAGTGATATGAATTTAGTGCCATTTTAATACTTGTTTTGTCATTGTTTCTTGAAATTTTCTCTGGTCCTTTTTAGGCTTTGTCACTTTTGTTCTTTCTTTTCCATTCATAGAGTCCCATTTAATATTTCTTACAGGGCTGGCTTAGTGGTCACAAACTCTTTTAGTTTTTCTTTGTCTGGGAAACTCTTTATCTCTCTTTCTATTTTGAATGATAGCCTTGCTGGACAGAGTATTCTTGGCTGCATATTTTCCCCTTCAGCACATTGAATACATCATGCTACTTTCTTCTTGCCTGCCAAATTTCTGTGGAACGATCTGCTACTAACCTTATTTGTCTTCCCTTGTAAGTTAGGGACAGACTTACTTTGTCTTGCTGTTTTTAGGATTTTTTTTTAATCTCTATATTTTGCAAATCTAACTAAGAAAGTGGATTAAAGGCCTAAATGTGAGACATGAAACCATCAAAATCCTAGAGAAGAACGCAAGCAATAACCTCTTTGAACATCAGCCAGAGCAACTTTTTTCATGTCTCCTGAGGCAAGGGAAACAAAAGCAAAAATAAACCTTGGTACTTCATCAGGAGTGCTGTGAAGTGTGTAAACCTGGTGATTCACAGACCTGTACCCCTGGGGATAAAAATATATGTTTATAAAAAATAAAAAATTAAAAAAAAAAAACTTCTGCACAGCATAGAAAGAATCAACAAAACTGAAAGGTAATGGGAGAAGATATTTGCAAATGATATATATTTTTTAAAAGATTTTATTTATTTATTTGACAGACAGAGATCACAAGTAGGCAGAGAGGCAGGTAGAGAGAGAGGGAGGAGGAAGCAGGCTCCCCACTGAGCAGAGAGCCCGATGCGGGCGCTTGATCCCAGGATCCTGGGATCATGACCTGAGCTGAAGGCAGAGGCTTTAATCCACTAAGCCACCCAGGCACCCGCAAATGTTATATTTGATAAAGGGTTAATATCCAAAATATATGAAGAACTTATAAAATTCAACACCACCCAAAATGATTAATTCAGTTAAGAAATAAGCAAAAGACATGAACAGACATTTCTCCAAAGAAGACAACAGATGGCTAACAGTCACATGGAAAGATGTTCATCACTCATCATTAGGGAAATACAAATCAAAACAACAGTGAGATATCACCTCACACCTGTCAGAATGGCTAAAGCCAACAATGCAGGAAAAAAAAAAAAAACAGGTGTTAAGATGTGAAGAAAGGAAACCCTCTTGCAGTGTTGGTGGGCATACAAACTGGTGCAGTCCTTCTGGAAAACAATATGTTTCCTCAAAAAGTTAAAAATAGAACTACCCTCTGATCTAGCAATTGCACTACTATGTATTTACCCAAAAAGTACTAAAATACTAATTCAAAGGAATATATGCACTGTGATGTTTATAGCAGCATTGTCTACAATAGTCAAATTATGGAAACAGGCCTAGTGTCCATCGACTGATAAATGGGTAGTGTTTTTAATAGTAGAACACCTGAGAAGTCATTAATAGTCTGGCAAAACTCTTAGTATGGTATTTTTAATATTCTAGCTATTCAGTACATATTATTAGCATCAGGCACTGTGGTGGTTTCAAAGGATGCAAAGATAAATATATAGAAAATACTTGCTACCATGTAATGAGCACAATAGCAGACAAGAATAGAACCATATGTACAAAAGAATGAATGGGTGTTAGACAGTGTTCACAGCATATGTTCCACTGGTAAGGAGATGCAGATTAGAAGACATTTGCATGGGGGGAACCTCTCATTTTCAAAAGTCTAAATTTCAAAATTCTTGATTTTGAAAACATACATACCTTTAAATTAAAATACTACAAAAACTTTTTGATAAACTGTAATCAATCAAAAATTGTGATTAGTTTTCCCAAGAAATTCCAATAAATATAATAGGCATTAAACTTTTCTACTGTATATATTTAAAACTAAAAATAATTTGCCTTTTTAAGGTTTTATGTCACTTTTATTTAAAGGCTTAGATATTTGACCCATTCACTTGGTATGTTTGAGTTACAGGTAAACAGGAATTGAGTGATAATTATGTAACAGTATGCTTTTTATGGCTATTTCTTAAAGATAAGATTCAAGAACAAAAGCTCTAATTTCTCTATGGTTCACTTCTCTATTTACTGGCAGTTTACTTCATTAGCATTTAAATCTTTGTTGCCTCTTTATAATTTCACGATTCCAGGAATTTTGATCTTGCTCTGCTTTACCTCTTCCTTATATACACTTTCCCTAGATAATGTCTTGTAATGGATATGCCATGATTTCTGTCTATTATCCCTTCAGAATTATTCCAAAAATCTGTATTCTCTGCTCTATACCAATTGCCATTATAACTCTGGGCTATGTCAGCCTTTTTTTTTTTTTAAGATTTTATTTATTTAAGACATTGTGTGGGAGAGAGGGGGGTTCTCTTTTAGCAGGGATATTGATGCCGGGCTTGATTCTAGGACCTTGGGATCATGACCCGAGCTGAAGGCGCCTTCTCA
Source organism: Mustela nigripes (assembly GCF_022355385.1). Classification (NCBI taxonomy): domain Eukaryota; kingdom Metazoa; phylum Chordata; class Mammalia; order Carnivora; family Mustelidae; genus Mustela; species Mustela nigripes. Next base: position 90,068,582 of record NC_081569.1, read on the forward strand.
ACCATCTTCTAATTGGCTGCTCAGTCACTCTTTTCTCTCCACTTTAGCCCATTCTCTTTGCTGCCTATGTGATCGTCTCAACAGTCTGTTTTTGTTTATTTGTTTGTTTGTTTGTTTGTTTTTTTTCTTTCCCACATAAATAACTCTGGTAGTAAGTTATTGAACAGACCAGGAAGCCCAACAGTTTATTCACAAGCTTTTACTTTTTTCCCTGACCATCTCTTGACATTCCACTTTTGTATTCTGTCTACTTCTGCACTACAAACCTCACTGTATTCTGTCCATAGTGAATGTCTTACTGATGCTTGAACATGTCCTGATACTATTTTCTAAAAGTTGCTAATCCTTCTCCTGTATGACTCTTTGTCTACAATATTTCTTGATTCTTCAGGCAATTTCTCACTTAATTTGCCTTCCTTTACCAACTATGCCTACCTCCAAATATGAGATAACACATATGTTAATGGCTTAAATTTTAAAGGAGTTGAGTAGTATAAAAATGTGTGTGTGTGTGTTAGAAGAAATAAGAGACAAGGAGAATAAGGGAGGGGCAAGTTGTGGAAGCAAAGAACAAATAGCAGTAACTTAAGTAATTCAGAACAAGAGTTTGAAAACCCTTCTTTTTTTTTTTTTTTTCATTTAGTCTGGTGTTACCCCAATATTTGGTGAGAGTAACACGTTTTATTGCTTTCCCTGTAAATAACAGAACCAAAAAATTCAGGAGTTACATTTCTATGGCCAATTCCATTTAAAGATGGAACAAACTGCTTAGAAAATTTAGGCAAAATTCCCAGCAGCTTGGTTTTGATTATCTAGGCAATTGAAGCAAAAACAGTTTTAATGCTTGAATTAAGCAAGTGATTGCCTAAACTCTTCACTTCACTTTAGCTATGGAGACAAACACTTCATTGGCTTTCTCCCTAATCATACTTTTTCTGTCACAAGTCACTAGGCAGTTTCATGTATACATACAATTTAGAACTCTAATTACTTAACTGGTAAGTTTAATAATGTACAAGTAATAAAGAAGGAGGCAAACTGTTTGCATGGCTTCATTATTCAGAGTCATTCTAGAATTATTTTGTAAATTGTCTCATACAGTAGAAAATCTGAACACTAAGAAATCAAGAAATTATTTTTTCTCATAACAAGGAATAAAAATATGAGTAAACATCAGTGTGGAATATTTGTTCCCTCTGTGTTCAGACACATAAGAAGTACTCACCATGTGACATCTGTAATATTAATCACCTATATTTGCAGAAACATGTATCATGGTATTTGAACATAATTAGATTCTTAGAATTTCTCATAAGTATTTGAACACTGTAAATTAAGGACATTGTAATTACTCTCTTAATTTTGAAGGTAAACTACACTAATTAGTTTTGACCCAAATTTATTGTTCTTTTTTTTTTTCCTTCCCACACAGGCATTCTCTGATTAATTTTCTTTACCTTCCTATTGTAGTTTATTTTCTCACTAATTTTATGCAAGTAATTAATTTGTTTTACATTTGCTAATGATGTGGCTTGCTAGGCCTCTACATTTAGCCTCTTGATAGTTGTAGCACGCATTATATTTTAGCTAACTAGCTTATGTGCAAAGCAATAAACTGAGTGCAGCCTGGCAAGGCCAAACTGCCCACAGATGGAAAGCTCATCCAAATCATTTTCAGTTCTACTTTATTGTATTTAAGCCTAAACTTCCTTGAACTTAATTCCCACCTTCCCTTAAATCTTCCCTTAAAAAATTACTATGTCCTTGTTCTTATTTTGGTCTTTATTTTTCTCTTTCTTTTCTTTTTAGCTAGATTTACTGTGAAGTATAATACATGACAAAGAGTCATAAAATCATAAAAGTATTGCTTAAAAAATTATTGTAGAATGTTCAGCTGTATAACTACCACACAGATGAAGGAACAGAATATTGCCAATACCCTAACCACCTCCAACCCTGAAGGGAACCTCTTCCTAAAATGGAGCCCATTCTCTAAACTAACTCCCCCAACTTTTATTGCAATCCCTGTTTTCATTCGAGGATACTGTATTAGTCTGCTTAGACTGATGTAACAAACTACCAGAGAGTAGGTGGCATTAACAAAAACATTTCTTTCTTATAGTTCTGGAAGCTGGGAATTCTAAGGTAGAAGGGCAGGCAGATTCAGTTCTTGGTGAGGGCCCATTTTCTGATTTGAAGATAGCTGCCTTCTCATTGTGTCCTCACATAGCAGAGTGTGTTAGAGAAAACAAGCTCTCTCTTACCTCTTCTTATAAGGGTACTACTCTCATCATGAGGGCTCCACTCCCAGGAGATAGTTACCTCCCAAAGGCCCCATTTCCAAACACTATCACATTAGGCCTGAGTATTATAACATATTAATTTGTTTGTTTGTTTTGTTTTGTTTGTTTATTTTACAAACAAATTTTGTTTATTTATTTGACAGACCGAGACCACAAGTAGGCAGAGAGGCAGGCAGAGAGAGAGAGGGAGGCAGGCTCCCCACTGAGCAGAGAGCACGATGTGGGGCTCAATCCCAGGACCCTGGGATCATGACCTGAGCCGAAGGCAGAGGCTTTAACCCACTGAACCACTGAGGTGCCCCATCAACAAATTAATTTGGAGAACCAAAGCATTCAGTCCATAGCTGGTAGTATCCATTTATTTAATTCCAAAATTGTCCTAAGTTTTTTTCAGTTTTTAAGTTTTATCTAAATGGAAACCTATATTAAGTATATATTATATTGTATATCTGCCTTATCTTTTAAACTTTATTCCATAAGACATCATTAGCATTGTATGTAACTGTTTCATTTGTTTATTGCTGCATAGTATTCCATTGGTGATTCTTGTAGTCATTTTCAGCCAATCTACTGTCAGAGAAGAGTTTTCTCTGTGATCCTTCTTATGTATGTTTTTTTGGTACACATAAGCACTGATTTCTGTAAAATATATTCAAGTGTAGAATTGTTTAAAATTGAGTATGTTCTTTATTTATCTGTTTATACAAAACATAAATGTTATCTCCATTTATCCTTATAGTTTATACTGGTATAATTTTAATTAGCAGTGACTCCTTTCATATCTTCTAAAATAATGTAACTTTTGAGGTCCAGTCTCTCCACCTGTACATATTGTCCAAGGTAATCCCATACTGCTGAAGTCTTACAAAGCTCAAGAAAAGACTGGCTTAACTAACAGAAATTTGGTAATGAAATTCATGACTAAATGATGCTGTAACATGATGCTTTTCAATTGGTTGTATACTTTTTTTTTTTTTAAACATGCTCTATAATAGCATTCTTGGGTTATATCCACACAGAACCTAAAGCAAATTTGAAGCTTTGTAAATATGGATAAAATAAGATACTGTGTTTTACCCTTTACCTCAATTCAATCAAATTGTTAGATTATTGCTAGTAAATGCCAATAATTAAATTAATAAATCATGAGTTTCCTACAATTGTTTATTGACATTAGATTTTAGAGTGACCAAGAAAGTTTGGAGCTTTTTGTTTTCTTACACCAAATGCTTTTTTGGCAATGCCTTTCTTGATTTTGTGTGACAGAAGAAAATGCAACCTGGGGTCATCAATTGAAATTTACCTTGTAGCTTTATGTTTGCAACGTTCTTTTCTGACTGAGGGTTACAAAGCTATTATTTTTCTCATTGACATTTCTTCAGAAGACTTGCACGAATAAAACTGACTTTTGGTATTAGATCTGAAGACATAGGCACAGAAGTAAACCAAATATTTCTTAGGGAAATATTTCATTTTTCACATTGTTTAGATTGTTAGTATAGATATCATATTTTCATTATTTCTGTATTTTGTGTGTGTGTGCATGTTTGTGTATGTGCATGTGTGTGCATTTCCAAGGACCTTTGTGATAGTTCATTCTGCTCATGTTTGGAGCCAGTTGAAAATGTCTGGATGAAAAAGGAATAGCTCCTGTAAAGAGATATCCTCATCATTTGGGCAATAAGACCCTTCTCAAAGATAAGTAAGAGAGTTGAAAAAATAACCTCTTTGCTAGCTATATGTTCTGGCTACACGTTGATGTATCTTTTCTATCTTGTAAGAGTGTCAAGTTATCCATATCAAATTCAGAAATATTCAGAGTTAAGGGACATTCTAGGTTACACTGAATGATAAATTATATTTTTATAGTGCATTTGAATAAAATATTCACTAATATTAACTTTTATAATTTAGCCAGAAAATATTTTTAAAATTTTTAGTGAAAAAGTTCAGTCACTTAATAAAATTATTCCTTCTTTATTTTTGCCAAAAGTATGATCAGCAGTTAATGTTCATAGGACATTTATTTATAGATATAGACATTTATAGATACAGGCACAGATATCTATAATGGTATTATAGATACACCTATTTACAGAAACAGATATTTTTAAGATTTACATGGTTCTTTCCTTTTCACTCTGTATGATCTGCTGAGGTGATCTTATTTACCCCCTGCAAAATCTATTAATTAAATATATCCAACAAATAGTTATTGAACCCATATTACATGACAATAATATTGAGTCAAAGCTGAATGGTTCCTCTTCACATGGAATTTATTTCACATGTCCAGTGAAAACGTGTCCTAGTGTCCAGTACTTATCAGTCATCTAAATATTCTCATCTGATGTGACAACACATCCTCAAACTCAATACTGTCAAGGCCAGTCTCATTATATTTTATCTTCTAAATATTTCCTTTCATTGTTACCATATAAGTCCAATAACTTAACAAAGTTCTTGAGTTTCATCTCTCTTTAATTCTTTGTTATTTCATAATAGGTTGTCCATATCCTATTAATGTTACGTGATAAGTGTCTCTCTGATGCAAATAATCCTCCTGACAAAGGCTGAGTTCAGACCTTTACCATCTTTTCACTGGTATAATAGACTTCTAAATGCTTTCCCTTTCTCTCATCTCATTCCCTTCTAATAAAGGCAGAAAGCTTCCTTTCTAGCTTCTTCTTCAGAAAAACATAGAAACTCTGATCCTTCTCCTCTCTTCTGTGCTTATTTATGAATTCTTGTCATCTAACAAAATTCCAGTTTGCTTTTGTTGTATATTAGAGGGTCTACATAATGGTCCCTTACTAGTTCACTAATGCTGTCATCCATAACCGAGAACTGTTTCACCCTGGAACTGGACTGCATCTCCCAGCTGTATCAGTTCACATATACCTTCAAGTTAAATAACTCATTAGTGATTATGTATTTCCATATGTTATTTCATTTTCTTATATCTTTGTACCTTTTCTCTGTCATCCTTGTCACATTTGAATTGATTGCTTATCTTTTATGCATACCCTTTCATTGAAAGAGTTCAATAATTTACTATTTATTGAGTGCCTGTAATTAAAAAGTACTATAATCGGCACTAAGTATACAAAGCATTGTTTTAAAATGTCACATACTGATTCATTTAACAAATATTTATTGGTTATCTACTCTGAGGCAAGCACTGTTCTAGGCACTAGAGATATAATTGTGGACATTCCAGATAGGGTACTGAGCCTGTGAAGTTTACATTTCAGTGTGGGGACAACTGATTCTTTGAGTTTGATGGAGAAAGAGCGAGAAATCATCTCATTGGATATTAATAGCTCTAGAAGAAATTAAAAGGTGTAATGCAATAAGGAATGGAGAGTAGAAGTCTATATTCAAGAGAGAATCACTTTAGAGGATGACATTTGTGTTGATTACTAACCATCAGAAGATTAGAGAGAGTCTTCCATCTAGGTAAAGATTCCTGTGATATACATCACCTAAAAAGGAAAGAGTTATGTTTGACTAATGCAGAAGGAAAGGAAGAAGAGAAAAAAGAGAAGGAAGTGGCAGGGGAGGAAGAGGACTAGGAGAAGGATGAGGGGGACAGAGAAGAATGTGACTGTGGCTGGATTGCAGTGACAGTAGCAGTAGCAAGAGGTAAACAGGGTCCATGGGGTGCCTCGTAGCTCAGTCAGTTAAGTGCCTACCTTTGGTTCAGATCATGATCCCAGGGTCCCCAGATGGAGTTCCACATCAGGCTCCCTGCTCCTCAGGGAGTCTGCTTTTCCCTCTCCTTCTCCTTCGGTGTGCGTACACACACTCTCTCTCTCTCTATCGTAAATGAATAAAACCTTTAAAAAAAGGGGGGGGGAGAAAGAAAGAAAAAGAAGGCAAACATGGTTCAGATCACAGAGAGCCATGTGAGTTTAATGTGGAAAATGGAGTTTAAGTAACATCAGAACACCACCAGGTGTTAAGCAACATTGTTTTTCATCTTTATGATCTATCTCTTTTTTGCAGTTTGACATAATATTGCAATTAGACTTAATATTGCACTAATTTTTCTACATGTCTTTGTTTCCTCCCACACATGATGCTCTTTAAATGCACAGGAAATCCTGTATACTGAAAATGTACATTTTGAACTGGAGAATAAATGAATAAATGAATAAAAGAATTAGTATAAGTAGCTTTAGGAGCCTTAAAATATAGATAAAGTTATTCTATATTGCTACTTATGTCCTGAATAAAGACTAATATAAAAATGATTTCTTTTCAAATAGAGGTACAATAAATTCAATAAATATAATAACTGCTAAAATACTTCAAATTTCCATTTAAGGGAAAGTAAGATGATTTTATCCACTATATTTCTGGACAAAAGTACCAGGAATACAACAAAAAATAAACATTTGAAATCAACAAATAAAAAACTTCTTTACTGACTACTCTTCAAACAAGACTTACTTAAAACATATTAAAAAAAAAAAACCTTTCCTTTCTTAAGTTATAGTTTTTTAATACTTTAAAAATATTTTGTTAGTTTTTTTCAAGATAAATAAAGCAATACTTTTCATATCACCTTGATTTCCCTAATAGAATAACAAACATATTGCTTGTATCTTTATAAAATAAGTTTCTCCTTAGCATTTTGTGTTCATACTTATAAGAAATAGGAATAAAATCACCCACAATCACTAGTCAGTGGAAAGCTTGGAGAGCTGCAAATCTTATCCAGTGCATTCCACTTATGAGGGCAATGCTGTCTGAAATGACCTTGCAGCAGATGATTTGGAGGCTCTTGAAATCTTGCTTCAACAGCAGATCTGATAGTTGTGGTTTTATTTATTTTTTGCCAAAGCTTAGCAGTTGGACACAAGAGTATTTGCTGCAGTAGTGAAAAATCAATGTGATTACCTCTTTGCCACAGGGCTACATCTAACTACAATATCCTGGACAACACGTATAAGCATTACTCACAGATAATGCTGCATTGCAGGTGGGAGCTGAATGAGAACAAATAACAATGACATTTCTACTCTTTGAAAAAGTTACAGATGACATTAAGACTTAACATGAAATGTACTAAAATAAAAGATTATAGTTATCCTCGTGATGTTAAATTAGAAACTGTCTTGTTTATGCTGTTTTTTGAGATCAGATTGAATATGTTTGACCAAAAGAAAGAGGCTCAATTAAGAATTGGGAATCATTTGTATTTTTGTTATTTTCTGTTGTATTACTAAAGAAATCATTACTCATTTCAACTTTTCCTACATACCCAGGTAAAAATGCCTTATCTTTGAAATGGCATTTAAAGTAAAATTGAAATATTAGCATCAACCTTCAGCAGGTGGAAACTAGTGATGTGGCTTATAGATTTCAGTCCGCATAATTAGGGTAAAATTCTGAAGATACAGGAAATGATTTCAGTTAAAGCTCTTTGAAGGTTTATTCATGTTTACAAGAAGGCAACATCTCTATTTCCATGTGAAGCCAGAGAAATTTAAAACTAGCACTATTCACTGCTATAATATGTGCATATTATCCATATTTCTGCACTCCTATTCTCCATGCGTATTTCAAATTGTATTTCCTAGTTAATAACTTATTTTCAGGATTTATAAGTGACTTAAGACAGAGCAGTAAAACCATAATTTATTTCTCCATTAATATTTGTCTCAGGCTTCATTTCTGTATTTTGCCAGGGAAATAGGATAACTATACCTCAGTAAGTTTACCAAAATAAAATTGTACGTATGAAGGCTACTAACTCACAAATAGAATATGTTTATCCACTTCACTTTTAGTGCAATATTGTATTGACTCTGCTACTGGACATGCTATGCTATAAATAGCAAATAACAGCCCTTCTGACTGGGATACATTAGCTTCCATCATGACTGGTGACTAGTTCTCAGTGATTTGGACTGTGGTACAGGCTCTTCTGTGTATAAAACTACTTAGAAATTATGTGACAGATTCAGGCCAGAATTCAGAGTCCAAGTGGAAAAACTGTAAATCTGTAGACTTAACATTCTAAGCTAAATATATGACTCAGAGCAGGTGGCTATGCATAATTACAAAACTGTATCTTAAGCTTTTAAAAATATTTATCCACCTAAGATATTAAACTGTGTTAAACTAATAAAATTCTTCAGTGAAGAAAAATGTGAAAGTCTTCTGCCACAAAATATGTGCATGTGTGCTTATACTTAATCAATTAATTTCAGTAAATTGTCTAAATAGAAATTTTATGTCCTTATAAATGAGATTTGGGCACTGATGGACTCAGCTGTTTTAGAAAGACAAGGATCATGGTTCAACCTGGTATTAAATGAAATGCAATGTCAAGATCTACACAGCATGAGCCATGTAGCTGGTCTAAGGACTCCTAAGCACAGCTTCTACTCCAGTTTTAGGAATGAATTAGGACCCAGTGGAAGGAAGAGGGAAGGAGCGAAGGATGGATTTTATGTCTGAATGTCTTGCACCCTGCTATTTCATGGTGAACGGTAACAGATTGATGAGTTGCACCTGGTCCAGAGGAAGTGTTTTCACAGTGGTAAATCTTAAAAAAGTCTTTGTCACTAAATCAGGTATCATTTTCCATTTTTATAATACGAATGTTTGCATCATAAAAGTAAACAGTTAAAACAAAACAAATGGGAACATGTTCTTGTTCCTACGTTCAGTTCTTCCCAGGCTGTAATTTCTTTTCCTTCCTTGGCAATTTTATTAAATGTTTTCTACTGTTTTTATATTTCCTCCCTCCCTCCCTCTCTCCCTTCCTTCCTTTCTCCCTCCCTTCATCCCTCCCCCTCTCTCTTTGAGTATTTTATTTTTCTAGCATACAATATAGTATTAACTATAGTTATCATACTGCATCTTAGATCCTTAGACTTGTGTATCCTACATGACTACAGTTTTGTAGCCCTTGACCAACATCCAGTGCTTGATCTGTATACTCTATGTTCTTTTTTTTTTTCTTTTACTTTGAAAGGGTCTGGAGCTTACCACTCTAAATTTTAAAATATTATAACAGTGATGTACATTGCTCCATGTTTTGTTTTATATATAAAACAAATAATACAGTGAAAATAAAATGGACATTTCCTCTCTCTAATCCTAAAATAAAATGGACATTTCCCCTCTCTAATCCTATACATAATATTACGTATTAAATATATATATATACATGTAATATGTACCCTTCTACTCCATTCTCCATGTTTTTATATTTATACTTTATAATTATTTCCTATAAAACAATGTATGGTTTTGATGGTCTTTGAAACCAAGAGCAAATGATAGCTATCTTTTACTATTCACTGAAGATTATATGTATATTCTCCCTATGTTGATATGTATAGACTGACCAACATACTTACAAATTGTTGATGGATATTTGTTTTTTCTAATTTTCTAAAATGTATATAAACAATGAACATCAGTGTATATAACTTCTGTTACACATGCTCAAATAATTTTCTAAAATATACATGTAAAAGTAAAAATGTTGAATCATAAGATACTAAAATTTTAAATCTAAATTTTATCAAGTCTTTTGAAAGAGAGATGCAACTTCAAAATTTTTTTGCAAATTCAAATTTTAAGAATGATGTGAGAGTTTGTGCTTCTTCACATCCTCACTAAAATTTGTCATTGTTAATTTTTTTGTTTGCATTCTTGATATGTTATAAACATAGTATCTTATGTTTATTTTCAATCATATATATATACACACCTGTACACACAGCTATGTATTATATATACACATATATACTTACTATTTCTGATAATTTTGGAACTAAATTAATTTTAGAATCAATTTGTCTAGATCTATCAATAGTCCATTGGGAATTTAATAAAATAAATATTACTAATTAATTGGGAGAAATTTAAATAAAAACAATATTGACAAAGTAGGACTCCTTATGTAAGCTATAGCAACCTTAAGAGCCTTTTGTAACTTCACACACTATTTTTTGTTGGTACCTTATTAATTTGGTTGAGTATATAATTAGCACATTTATTTATCTAATTAAATACGTATTAATTTGAGAGAGGGTAAAAGTGGGGTGAGGGGGGAAGAGAGAGGGAGAGAATCTCAAGTAGTCTCCCTTCTGAGGGAGTAGCCCAGTGTGGGGGCTCTATTCCAGGACCCTGAGATCAAGACCTGAGCTAAAATCAAGAGAGATATGCTTAACTGACTGAGCCACTCAGGCATCTCTAGCATATTTATTTAATGTTATTCTTTATAATTAATTTCTAGTAAGTAGAATGCTTCAGGTTTTTAAAAATATTGATTTTGTTTATATGATTATGATTCAATTTGTGAACTTAGTAATCAGACTACATGAGTGTTTTTAGTAGAGGTAGACCATTTTAAAAATTTTATTTTCAAAGAAGAAATAATAATTATAAAAAAGATGTCAACTACTTTCAAAACAACAAAGAGGGGAGGGGAAGCCTATCAGATCAATAGTGTTTGTCAGGAGAATTCTACTAAAGTTTCAAGAATTCCATTTCCAAACCAATTTAAACAAAATTTAAACAAAATTACTAAAGAATGTAGGAAAAGGTAGAAAACTTCCAAGTTCTTTTATGAGGCAATATGACTTAGATATTTATGACTGATAAAGGTTGCTTAAAATAGTACTATAGGCCAATACAACACAACACGAAATTTGTAAATAATGAAACAATTTAACTGCCTATTAAATTATATATCCTGCCTTAGTGTTTTATTTTTTCCTCGAAAATTCAGTGTTAAGGTATATGTATTGTTCAATGTACTAATTAATTGAAAGGCAAAGTCATATTTTCTGTTAATATCTTAAGATTAAAATATCTTAAAAGTATTATCTTTACATTTTGAGATTAAAAAATTGATAAAGAAAATAGTATAAAGAGTCTAGGTTTTTTTCTTTTGATTTTTGAAACAACATTTCCTTTTATTTGCCTTTTATTTGCATCTGTTTCAAGTTTTCATTTAAATTCTAGTTAGTTAACATATAGTGCAATGTCGATTTCAGGAATAGAATTTAGTGATTCATCACTTACATAGAACACCCAGTGCTCAACACAACAAAAGCTTTCCTTAATACCATCACCCATTTAGCACATCCCCCCACCCGCCTCCCTCCATCAACCCACAGTTTGCTCTCTATAGTTAAAAGTCTCTTATGGTTTGCCTCCTTCTCTCTCTCTCTTTTTTCTCTTTTCCTTATATTCACCTGATTTTTCTTTGTAATAGATTTGGTTTAAATCATAGCAGTACTATATGCTCTTCAGGTTATCCTTAGAAATGCTTCATTCACTGTAAGTTTCCATGTTAATATTTACAAAATAGGTACTGTAATAGTCACCACCTTTCTAGATGAAGTAGGAGAAACCTAAACCTATTCAACATAATACAAACAGAACTATTGTAAAGATATAAAGTCTATACTCTCTTACACCATCTGACCAATTCTTTGGTAAGCCCTGCTGGCTTCATTTTCAAAATATATCTCCAGCTCTGGATTTTTTTCAGTAAAACTCTGATTTCTTGCTTCCACACTTGTACTTTGCAACAGTGCTTCTTAAGTGCTTAGTGAAGAATTACCAACTTTATAAAAAAATTTACCAGACACTGTTACTTTGGCAAAATACAATGAAAGTGGATTAGTTTAAAGAGAAATCACACAATTTTATATTTCTTGCCACTATGTCACAATGTTATACGAATTTCCAAATACTTACTCTTCATTCCTGCGCTTCTTCCAGAGGAGTAAAACACAATTTATGAACTGACCCCAGTATAAGTAGGACTATATAAAAGGTCTTCCTCAATTTCTTCAATGTTGTAAAAACATAGTTTAGATCGTGTCTCTAATTACTTAACACCAAAGTCTTTGCAGCCCAATTGGAATAATACAGAATGTTTTTAGTTGGATTTATCAAACCCTGTTTTATCTAGCCTCTTTTTCTTACTCTGCTTAGTCTTTGATGACTACTCTACTTGCTGAAGGTGTTTTATTCACACTGGCCTTCTAGCTGATCTCAAACAAATTAAGTATGTGGGGAAAAAAAAGTTACAGAAAACGAGTTAAGAAGAAACCAAGAACCCACCATTGCAGTCAATATTGAAAAAGCCATATATCTTTCTAGATCTAATTTCTTCCTTTTTAACACAGATACAATCTGATACTGATTTTCTCCCTCATTAGTTGGGAAGCTCCATGACAGCAGAGGCAGCTCCTTGTTAACTATTTTATCACCACAATTAAAAATTGTTTTTTAAAGATTGTATTTATTTATTTATTTGAGAGAGAGCGTGTGCATGTGAACGAGAACACACATGTCAGTGTGTATGCTCCAGCACTGGGGGACAGAGAGAGAGAGGATTCTCAAGCACGTTCCAAGCTCAGTGTGGGGCCCAGCACAGGGCTCAATCTCATGACCGAGATCATGAACTGAGCCAAAATAAAGAGTTGGATGCTTAACTGATTGAACCACTCAGCCACCCACACAATCTTAAATTTTTTTCACATAGTAGGTGTTCCAAATATTTATTATAGTTACATGATTTATCTCCTTATAAACTTAATGGCAGGTATTATACAGAAGCTTTAGAAGGGGACCAAAACAAGGATTGATAAATTCTCTGAAATTTAGGCAACTTCTCCATAAAGAAGTATTGAATTTATTTATTTATTTATTTTTATTTTGCTGTGCATTAACATTTTTTGCTTCTTAATTTGTACTGAATGGAAAGTGCCATTTCATGCTAACCAAGCTTACTGTCTTCCATTACAGTTCAAACTGAGCTAGCATGAGTATAGCTCAATTTTGTTTTCCCAACAGAGAAACCATAATTACTCCTTCTTTGGCCAAGTGTCCAAAAGACCAAGTGGTCCAACCACTTAATGGTTAAGGAGAGAGATGGGGTGTGGAATCAAACAAAGCACTGGTGCAGATACAGCAGTTAGGATCTAAGGATTAGGGTGGCCAAGAAATCATTATTAAGAGGGTTTCAGATGCTCACATAAAAAACTATTTTAAATATGCTACATAAAAAACTTGGTAAGTTGTGAGAAGTAAAAATAGCGTGAATAAAATCACCATTTCTATCCTAATGCTGTATGTGGAAGCCTAACTATTTGCATTTATTGTTATAACAAAGATGCTTGATCCTAATTCTTTAAATTTGAATTATGCATCTGTGTCCCTGATAGATATTGGTCTCTAATTTCTTGTAATATTTTTATCTGATTTGATATTAGAGTAATACCTGAGTCATAGAACAATGTAGAAGGTACTCCCAGTGTCCTCTCTTTAAAAGAGATTATAGAGAACTGACATAAATTCTTCTTTAAAACTCTCCTGGATTCACCAGTGAACTCATGTGGACATGTTCCTTGTGTTTTGAAAGGTTATTGATTATTGATGTAATTAATTTCATAGATAAAGGCCTATTCAGGTTGTCACTTTCTTCTTTTATGAATTTAGGCAAATTTTTACTTTCAGGGGCTTGGTTACTTTATCTAGGTTATCAAATTTGTGGACATAGTTTTCCTTTAGTATCTTTTTAATGTTCATGTTGTCTGTAGTGATACCTACTCTTTCATTTCTGATATTAACAATAGTTTTTTTTCTTATTTTTTTAGTTCCTAGCTAGAGATTTATCAATGTTATTGGCCTCTTCAAATAACAAATGTTTGATTTTGTTGGTTTCATTTCTTGACTTTCTGCTTTTGAATTTTTTGATTTCTGCTCTATTTTGTATTTCTTCTCTTCTGTTTACCTTGTAATTAATTTGCTCTCCTGTTTTCTGGTATTCTCAGGTAGAAGCTTATTGAATTTAGATATCTTCTCATTTCTTTATTCGCAGCTTTATTAAGCTATAATTGTCATATAACACTGTGTATGTTTAAAGTAGTACCAAGTGTTAATTGGATATACTTATGTATTAAAAAATAGTAATTACCACCATAGCTTTAGTTAACACTTGCATCACATAACATAATTACCATTTCTACTTCACGCTGAGAACACTTAATATCCACTTTCTTAGCAACTTTCAAGTACATAATAAGGTGCTACTAACTATAATTACTATATTCTACATTAGATCTCCAAAACTTACTCATAACTGGAAATTTGTACTTTTTGTCTAACATCTCTCTTTTTCTCCCATACTCCAACCCCTGGTTACCAGCATTCTATTTCTATGAGTTCACCTTTTTTTAGATTTCACATATAAGTTCATATATATTTGTCTTTTTTTGATTTATTATTTTTGAGGCATAGTACTTTATTTATAATTTATTATTTCTGAGGCATAGAGCTTTCAGGTATATCCTCATTGTCTTAGATGCAATATTCTTCTTTCTCATGATTCAATAGTATTGCATTGTATATACTACCATATCTTTATATTCATGCATCTACTGACAGACACTTAAGTTATTTCCATATCTTGATTACTATAATTAATGTGGTAATAAATATGGAGTATAGATATCTTTTAAAAACCTGTTTTCATTTATTTTGGACATATACCTGTATGGGGGAATTGATGGATCATATGGTATTTCTATTTCAAAATTTTGAGGAACATCCGTACTGTTTTCCATAGTGGCTACATCAACGTACATTCCCACCAACAGTGCACAAGCATTCCCTTTTCGTCACATTGTCACCAACATTTGTTATTTCTTCTTTTTTTAAATTAAAAAATATATATATTCATTTGAGAGACAGCATGAGTATTGGAGGGTGGATCACAGGGATAGAGAGAAGACAACTCAGGAGCCCCATACAGAGCTTGATCCCAGGACACCGAGATCACCACCTGAGCTGATTGAGCCTCCTAGGTGTTCATATTTTTTTCTTTTTCTTCCTTTTTTTTTACTTTTTGACAATAGTCATTCTAAAATCTGAGTGATATGTCAGTGTAGTTTTCATTTGCATTTCTCTGAAGATTAGGAATTTTGAAAGCCTACTTGTCAACCATTTGTTTCGCCTTCTTGGGAAAATGTCTATTCAGTTCCTCTGACCAGGTTTGAGTCAGATTGATTTGTAGTTGTTGTTTTGCTGTTAAGTTGTATGAGTTTCTTTTTATGGATTTTGGATACCAGCACCTTATCAGATATGTGGTTTGCAAATAATTTTCTTTCATTCCAAAGTTTGCCTTTTTGTTGCTGTTGATGGCTTCCTTTGCTATGAAAAAGCTTTTCAGTTTGATGTTGTCCTACTTGTTTATTTTAGTTTTTATTGCCTTTGATTTTGGTGTAAAGTCAAAATATCATTGACAATATTTTTCTTCCTTAAGTCTTCCAATTCCAGGTCTCACATTCTGTTCTCTAATTTTGAGTGATTTTGTGTATGGTGTAAGATAATAAAGCTTCAGTTTCATTCTTTTTGCATAAGACTATCCAATTTTCCAAACACCGTTTATTGAAGAGACCATTTTTCCTCCTGTTTATTTTTGGCTCATTTATCAAAAATTAATTGGCCATATACGCATGGGTTTATGTCTGGGATGTCTGTATTTTCCATTGGTCTAAACGTCTGCTTTGATGCCAGCTACTGTTTGAATACTGTACTTGGTAATACAGTTTGAAATCAGCAAATGAGAGGTTTTTAGCTTTGCTGCTTCTTGAGATTGCTCTGGCTTTGTTATTCCACATAAATTTTGGAATTGTTTTTTCTATTTATGGAAAAGTCCCACTGGCATTTTGATAGGAAATGTATTGAAGCTATAAATAGCTTTGGGTAATATGGACATTTTAATAATATTAATTATTCTGAATATGAGATGTTCTTCCCTTTGTCTAGTGTTTAATTTTTCTGTCAAAGGTTTTTTTTTTTTTTAATCCCTCTAGTTTTCATTGTACTGATCTTTCACTTCCTAGTTTAAATTTATTCCTAAGACTTTTATTGTTTTTGATGCTACAGTGAAGGGGATAGTTTTATTGATTTTCTTTCAGATATTTTGTTAGTTAGTGTACAGTAACACAGCTAATTTCTGTATGATTATTTTATATTATGCAATCTAACTGAATCAGTTGATTCATTCTAAGATAATTTTGGTTGCATCTTTAAGATTTTCTGTGTATAAGATAATTTGCAATGAGTGACAGTTTTCCTTTTCTCCTTTCTGATTTAGATGTCTTTTGTTTGTTTTTATGCCTAACTGCTATAGATAGTACTTCCAGTGTGTTGTTGCATAAGAGTTGAGAGTGGGCACTTATGTCTTGGTTCTGTTCACAATAGAAAAGTTTTCAATTTTTCATTGTTGATTACAATGTTAGCTAGGAGTTTGTTGTATATGGCCTTTATTATGTTGAGTATGTTCTTTATATACATAATTTGTTGAGAGTTGTTGCTGTTTTCCATGGGGGGTATTATATGTGTCAACAGCTGCAAAATATAAGACACCAAGTATCATTTTCAAACACGATAGTATAAAAGTAAAAATTCCATAAGAGGAAAGCTGGATGATGTGCAAACATAGATATTAACACAATCCTGAACAAAGAGGGTGAAGGAGAAATCAAAAGAAAAAAAGAAAAACCTCCAAACAAATGAAAATGTAAACACAACACACCAAAAACACTAGATGTTATAAAAGCAGTCTGGGAGGGAAGTTTATAGTAACAAATGCTATATTAAGAAAATAGATCCCAAATAAACAACATAATTTTGCATCTCAAGGAATTAGAAAAATAACTAAAAACTAAGCCTAAAGTTAACAGAAAGAATGAAGTAATGAAGATCAGAGCAGAAATAAATGAAACAGAGACCAGAAAATCAATAGAAAAGGTTAACAAAACTAAGAGACAATTTTTTAGAAAGATGAAACTGACAAATTTTTAGCTAGTCTAAGAAAAAAGAAGACAAAATCAATGAAAGAGGAGACATTACATCTTATAACACAGAAATATGTAGCATCATAGGAGACTAATGTAAAAAAATTATAAGCCAACAAATTGTATGACCTAGAAGAAATAGATAAATTCCTAGAAACGTTCAAATCTGAACAGACTAGTAACAAACAGAGATTGAATCACTAATCAGATATATCCCCACACAGAAATCCCAGGACCAGGTGATTTCATTGGTCACTTACACCAAATATTTAAAGAATGTATGCAAGTTCCTCTCAGACTCTTCCAAAAAATTGAATAGGGGGAACACTTTCAAACTCATTCCGTGAGGCTGGTATTATCTTGATATTAAAGCCAGGAGGGAACAAAACAAGGGGGAAAAAAAACAACAACTATAGGCTAATATTCCTGATGAATTAAAGCAAAAATCTCAATAAAATATTAGTAAATTTAATTCAACAGCCTTAATAGTATCATGTTCTATGGCAATGTGAGATTTATCCCTGGGCTATAAGGATGGTTAAACATGAGCATATTAATAGATGTGATATACCACATTAATAAAATGAAAGAGTAATATATGGTTATCTCAAAAGATGGAAGAAAGAAAGCGTGTGACAAAGTAGTGTTACATTTTGAGAGGTTTTTGTTTTTTTTTTTTGTTTTTTTTTTTTAGTATATATATCCCAAATACTTGTCCTTTTTGAATATGTGCTTTACATATATTTTATCCCAGTGTATGGCCTTTCTTTTAAAACTATTGCAGAATTTTATTTGCTAATATTTTGCTTAGTACTTTTGCATCTCTACTTATAAGAAATTTTAAACTATAGTATTCCTTATTTTTCCTTACATTGATTTTGGTATAAGGCCAATATTAGCTTCATAAAATGAATTGGAAGGAGATCTCTGCTCTTCTAATTTCTGGGAGTATTTATTGGGTAAAAATATTCATTCTTTAAACATTTGGAATAATTCCCTACTGAAAATTCTGGATAAAGTAATTTATCTTTTGGATGTTTTTACTTACAAAATCAGTTCCTTACATGTTACAGAGCTATTCAAATTCTTGATTTCATACTGTCTGTGTTGTAGTTCATGTTTTTCAAGAAGTGGATCATTTCACTTAAGTTATCAAATGTGTATGTATATATTTGTTTATAGAATTTCTCTATTATTATTTTAATAGAAGTATAGTTGACATATATTTTATTAGTTCCAGGTATACAACATAGTGATTCAACAGTCATATACATTATAAGTGCCACAATAAGTGCAGATACTGTCACCCTACAAAATTATTACAGTTTTATTGACTATATTCTCTATGTTGTTTTTCATCCCTGTACTTTATTTTATAACTGGAATTTTGTACTCTTAATCCAATTCATTTATTTGGCCTATACGTACTCCTTCCTCTCCTCTGACAAACACCAGTTCTATGTATTTCAGTTTGTTTCTGTTTTTGGTTTGTTTTTTGTATTTTTAGATTCCACGTATTAGTGAAGTCGTATGGTACTTGTCTTTGTCTAATTTATTTCACTTAATAATTTTATCTGTGTAAGATTTTGTTCTTTTAATAGATGAGTAATATTATATTGCATATACATACACCACATCTTTATCCATTCTTCTATCAGTGGACACTTAGTTTACTCCCATATCTTGGCTATTGTAAAGAATGTTGCAATAAACATAGAGGTGCATGTATCCTTTACATTGGTGTTTTTGTGTTTTGCGATAAATACACAGAGGTGGTATTCCTGGATCCATATGGTATTTCTATTCTCAATTTTTTGAGGAAATTAGGTATTGTTTTCCATAGTGGCTGCACCAATTTACATTCCCATCAACTGTGTACCAGGGCTCCTTTTTCTCAACACCCTTACCAATATTTGTTATTTCCCCTATGATATCTGCAAGGTCTGGCTGTTTACATTTTATATGCTATGGGACTATAAAGCCTTAAATTCAGTGCTAATTTCTGAGGCATCTTTGGGTTTCACATGACTGATCTTTCTATGACTATATTAGTAAGTATGAATAGAATTATTTTTAAAAGATCTTATTTTTAAGTAATCTCCACACCCGACATCAGACTTGAGCTCAAAACCCTGCAATTAAGAGTCACACACCCCACCAAGCTAGCCAGGCATCCCTAGAATGATTTTTACAAATTCTGTATCTGTCCCTATTATATACTAAGGTTTTTTATAAATGGATCCATCTTTTATTTCTATCTCAATATATAGGTATGTTCATTAAATAGATTTGTCTCTTAGAAGATAATGGAGTTGGAAAAATCTTTCATAAATAATTAGAGAAATGTCCATCATTTTCACCATACACTGGGAGTAGTATTGCCTAAAAAAGGGATCATGGTGCAGATGAGGGAATCATGATACTAACTTCATAGAAGTAATAACTAATATAATAATATTAACATTAATACTATATAATGTTAATATATAATGTTAACTATATAATTATATATAGTTGATATATAATTAGTATTTTATAATATTAATATTATAATTGGTAATGTAATTAATATTAAATAATAGCTAATATGCTCTCTTTCATAATTTTTTCAGTAGGGATAGCTAAAGTACCTGGTAACCAAATAGTCGCTTAACTGACTGGAAGTCACTGCAGTTACTTAAATCCCTCAAGTATATTCTTTTTCAAAACTTAATAAAAAAAAAATACATTGGCATTTGGCTTGATTTTTATTACATATACATCAAAGTTCAGCTTTTTGACATTAAAGTTCTTCAGTATATGCCACCATGTTCTCTGCAAAATAAAAGTATGTGATAAACAAAATAAAACCCATCACAAATCTTTTGGAAATTAAACACCTTTAATTTGGCGCCTTATTCTATTGTTTTTAAAACATTTAATCTCACAGATAATATTTACATGATGAAATATAGTGTTTAAAAATAAGAAAGTATTAATTAGTGAATTTGAAATGCTATTATTGTATAATGACATTTACATTTTAAAAATCTTAATATAGGTACTTTTGAAGTGTGACCAAGTGTATTAAGAGTACCCCTTACTTTATAGAAGTCCAAGTCAAACAAGTGCCCCTAAATGATAAGAGATATATGAATAAAAATGGAGCCAGTGTATAAATCAATTGACATACTTTCCAAACCCTCCAAAAAAATGAAAAATGATAATCACATTGTCTCTTCTGAATGATTTTGCTAATTTACGTTAGACAAGTAGACCAAGAATAATTTACTATCTTTTGAATAGTCTCTTGATAATAGTATATCATAGACAAAAAAAAAAAAAAAGCTAAGGCAAGTTTAAACATTAATAATTCAGGACTCGATCCTGGTACTTTATTTTTACTTATTTATTGTAAAGGTTTATTTACTTATTTTAGAGGGTCATATATGTTAACTTGAGTAGGGAAAGGGTCAGGAGAGGGAGAGGGTGCCTGGGTGGCTCAGTTGGTTAAGCCACTGCCTTTGGCTCAAGTCATGATCCCGGAGTACCAGGATCGAGTCCTGAATTGGGCTCCCAACTCCATGGGGAGTCTGCTTCTCCCTGTGACCTTCTCCCCTCTCATGCTTTCTCTCTGTCTCTCAAATAAATAAATAAAATCTTTAAAAAAAAAAAAAGGAGAAGGAGAAAAGCCAACTCATTGCTGAGTGTGTAGAACAATGTATGGCTGATCTCAGGACCCTGAGATCATGACTTGATATCAAGTCAGATGCTTACTTAACTGCCTGAGTTACACAGGTGCCCCTTCTTTATTTTAATAGTTATGAATGCCCACACTCCTACAGCTTGCTTGGTAACTCATTTTTTCCATCTTAAAATGAAAATACAATCATAATCTGCATTTTCTTTAGGGAAATTGCAGTAAGATATTATTTCAACATATTGTGTGATTGCATTCAGAGTTATGATAATCTGATAAATTCGGGTTGGGAGAAGAACATTTTTTCTACTGTTACGCCCGATCATGTTGAAAGAGTTCCCTGTGCTACAATGACATGAGCCTCTCTTCTGACTCTCATGCTTTTTTCCTCAGGAAAGATGAAGAAATACTACCAATTCTTATACCTGAAAGGAAAAAAAAAAAAATGACATAGATTACCCCGTCTTTCAATTATCTCCTGTTGTATAATAACTAAGTTCAAACTTTAGAAGTATTAGATAATTTATTACCTTGAACAGTTTTCCAGTGTCAGGAATCCAAAAACAGCTTAGCTAATTGGTTTTGGCTCATGGTTTCTCAAAAGATTATAATCAGTAAGTTACTGGGAATGTGGGCACCTGAAGGCCTGACTAGGCTGAGGTTTCTACTTCCAAGTTCATGCAACTAACTGGCTCTTGTTGGAGGGCTTTATTCCCTCACCGTGTGGGCTTTTCTGTAAGGCTGCTCATTGTCAATGTGACAGCTGTTTTCCACAGTGTGGCAAATGATTTCTCTCTCTCACACACACACAGAACGAATGAAAGCTTCACTGCTTTTATACTCTAATAATCTTGAAAGTGACATACCATAACGTCTGCCATATTCCATTGTTTGGTCATGCAGAGCAATCATGCAATGCAAAAGGGTGCTACACAGTACTATTAATACCAGATGGCAGAGATTATTGCTGACCATTTGGAGGCTGTCTGTTGACAAAGATTCTTTGCTCAACCAAACTTCAGTCAGCTTTCTAAATCTTCTCCTGGTACATCTGTGCATTTCCTTATAAAATCTAGTTTTAGCAAGAATTCTAACAGGTCAGTTTAACCAGAAATTCCTCATCCTCAATATCTGATTACTTTCAATATCTAATCACCCCTCAGATGAGACCTGATTACTGTGATCTGTCTTTAGTAAGAATCCTGTTAGGTTGGTTTAGCCAGAATCTCCCTTATCCCTGATGTTTCCTCTTAGTAACTATCCTATCTACTGACCCCCACCTTATTCTTTGGCTCCAAATTCCCACATGTCTGTACTGTAATTGGAATTGAAACTAATCTCTCTAATCTATAGCAAAAATTTACTCTAGGTGTCGCCATACCTATCACAATGGTCCTGAATAAGGTCTTGCCATCTTTAACAAGTATCATGAATAGTTGTTTTTAATACTACCTTCACTACAGTTATGGCACTAATTATGCAAAGTTAGCATAAATGTTACAGGTTAAGGGCACATTGCCTACAAGACTGTCTTCACTTAGAACTTCAACTGAAAGCTCCAGGGTTCAGAGATTACCTGTACTTTGACCAACTACCTGCTTATTTTTGGTTATTCCCTTTACTTCCTCAAATTTGGTAATTTGTTAGAAGGATTTACGGAACTCATAAAAGGATCATATTTGTAATTACATATTTATTATAAGGGATATAAATCAGGATCGGTCAAAGTCTGTGAGGATTCTACATGTGAATCTTATATGCCCTCAGTACACATCACCATTCCAGCACATTCATTTAAGATTACCAGAGACAGAAGTTCATTGACCTTGAGGTATGCAGATATTTTAATAGTTTTTCATGCTCTGGGCATGACTGACTGAATCACTGGCCACTTGTTTGAACTCAGTATCCAGCTCCTTTCATTTCTCTGGATATCCACCAGATATCTCTCAAAGGCTTAACCCTCTAAACACATGATTGGTTCTTTTGGCATGACTAGTTCCCGTCTTGAAACTCTGTAGGTGACTACCGTGAGTCACTTTCTTAGCACAAATTCAGTGTGGTCTGAGGGGCCCACCAATACTATTATTAGTAGGAATATATTCTGTATATTCCTCTATGCTATATAATGTATAGTAGCATATCCTATCACTGTATTCAGGGGTGCTTACTTTTAGGAAGGTAAGTCTAAAGCCAAAATGAATATCTTTTGGCCAGGATTCTTGGAAAATGGCAAAAAATAAAAATGTGGAGGTTAAAACAAGTTTGGGATGATTGAAGATGTTACTACTGTCACCGTGCTTAGTACTATGAGTTTGATTTTTTTTTTTAATGCATAGTCCATTCAGACCTTGGCAAGTTGTAAAACTCAATTTGCTGTGATTTGCTTTTTATAAATGTGGGTATATGGCTGTTTATTATATTCTACGTAAATTTTTATGAATGTCCAATTTTCATTAAAAAATGAAAGGGCACATATGTTCAAGTTAAATTCTACAACCTTACACCTTTAGTCTTTTATTAGATTCTTGCATAAATGAAATACTAAAATCTTAATATCATTTTTTTGACTAACCCTAATCAGAGTTTTATAGAATCATCCGGTCCCCACCCTCCAACATTTTCCCTCACCTACTCAAAATATCTGCAATCATCCTAAGAATTAAATCCTTCCTTGTCTTTGAAATTTCACTAGGTAAACCTGCTAGTTTACCACTTTTTAACCAAGGAGCTAAAGGTGGGAAATTTTCCCATAAGGTCTACACTTTCTTAGGCACCTGCTGCTACTCCAGAAAGCCCATTACTGATGCTTTGATCATTTGTACCATAAGAGCACAGATGTATGTAGGAGGATTCATCATTTCTTTCTGTTATTCAGTCTTGCAAGTGTGCTTTGATAAGTTTTAGAGTTTAGGGAACAGAGTTTTTTGTTTGTTTGTTTGTTTGTTTGTTTGTTTTGTTTTGGACAGACGGAGATCACAAGTAGGCAGAGAGGTGGGCGGTGGGGGCGGGGGGTGGGGCAAGTAGGCTCCTTGCTGAGCAGAGAGCCCAATTCAGGGCTCCATCCCAGGACCCTGGGATCATGACCTGAGCTGAAGGCAGAGACTTTAACCCACTGAGTCACCTAAGTACCCCAGAGAACAGAGATTTTAAAACGTACTTACAACTCCTTTCCCTCAAGATTTTCAACATTCATATAAGAATTTGGAAGAGATTATGCTGAATGAAATAAGTCAAGCAGAGTCAATTATCATATGGTTTCACTTGTTTGTGGAGCATAACAAATAGCATGGAGGACAAGGGGAGTTAGAGAGGAGAAGGGAGTTGTGGGAAATTGGAAGGGGAGGTGAACCATGAGGGACTGTGGACTCTGAAAAACAATCTGAGGGGTTTGAAGGGGCAGTGGGTGGGAGGTTGGGGGAACCAGGTGGTGGGTATTGGAGAGGGCACGGATTGCACGGAGCACTGAGTGTGGTACAAAAACAATGAATACTGTTACGCTGAAAATAAATTTAAAAAATAAGAATTTGGACCAGATATGTATTTGATTAAATGTCCTGATGATGTGCTCCAAATTACCTCTCCTTTAAGTAAGTGAGTAGCTATATCAAACTTGGCTTTTTATTATATCAGGATTAGTTCTCCCTGTCAGACAGACCAGTACCCTAATGAATTCTTCCCTATTCTACCTTCATTCCCTAGACTCAAGTGGAGATTCTTAAAACACAGATTAAGAGCATAAGCAGAATGACTATGACTATCTTGTAAAATTTTATTCTGATGATATTGATTTTATCTTTGGAAAGTTTGTTGTTCCATAGTATCCTTACTTTACTCATCCTCAAGATTCATGGATTTTATAGGTGCTACAATAAAACAACCTATAGAAGTTGTGTCTGCTTCATTTAGACAGAGTTACTGCTTTTATGGTAATCAGGGTTTTGAATATGCTTATCACCATTGCAAAACATATGCTTGTGATTTTCTTTTTCTTATTTAATCACAAGTTGAGTTAGGGTACAGGTACAATTCAGCAGATGTTCTTTTTTATAGGATCAACTTTCAGAAATTTTTACTTTACATACCCTCATTTCCCCTCAGATTTAACCAATACATATTTTTGGTGACTAAGACATTCAACTGAACATCTATTATTGAGTGCTTTGTGTATTCCCAGAGATAAGCATATAAACACATAAATGTAATTTGGTGAGAAACTTCCAAGAATCTTAATGTGCTTAATATCTCGGGTGGTGGAGGGTTATAAGTGAATTGGTATAAGGAAAGAAAAATTGAATATCATTTGGAAATAGGTACCATACTGTGGAAGAAAAGAAGACCAACTATTTGCAACTGGAAAAATTAAGGCATCTTTCTTGTAGGATGTTTCATTTGAGCTAAGCCTAAAAGGAGAAAGGTAACCTCAGGAGGCTGAGAATAAATTAGGAATAGGAAATAGATTATTATGAGTAAAATGCATAGGGACTAGATTAGAAAGAAACTTAAATTTGTCTGAAGTAGTTTGGTTTATAAAATCTTGCTGTTGTTTGAGAAGGAAAATGTCTTTTTTTTCTCTTCTGTGTTTTAGAAAGATAAGCTCTACAAAACAGATAGAAGGGAAAACAATGGGGAATTAGATTAATCAAATGTTAAATTCAACGATGGCAGGAATATTATCTTGCTCTTCCAGTTTTTTCCTTTTAATTTATTTTTCTCCTAAGCACAAATAATGATGTGGGTTGTACCCAGAAGCTACTAAATAAATGTAGTATATGTTATTGAGACACAGCTATCTGAGTACAGGGACATCTATATATTTCCTTGGTGATTCTCCAATGAGAAGAATTACATTTTAGGATGACCATAACTACA
Organism: Mustela nigripes; assembly: GCF_022355385.1. Taxonomy (NCBI): domain Eukaryota; kingdom Metazoa; phylum Chordata; class Mammalia; order Carnivora; family Mustelidae; genus Mustela; species Mustela nigripes. The sequence goes on from NC_081569.1 coordinate 90,094,285, forward strand.
TAATTTTTACATTAAAGAGGGAATTATATTTGTACTTAGGGCAAGCTACTTTTTCTTACATTGAAAAGTTAATGATCATGAAAACACCCATCTAGTTTAAATAGAGCCATTCTTTTTGTCTGACGAAATTAAGGGATTCCTTCTACCCATCCTTCCCACACATTAGAACATATTTCAGTATAATTAATAGGAAGAAGAGTCCTTAGAGAAGATGGAGTTTAATCTCCACAATTTACAGATGAGAAAACTGAGATGGGGTGGAAAATTCTCTTTCAACTCAACACATTAATTTCTACTTTCTATTTTTATTGTTATTTTCTCAAACATCTAATACATTTTGAATACTAGCATATATACCAAGGACTTAGTCAGCAGAAAAAGAAGTGGCGTTTTAAATAACATCATATATTGCCAGCTTTCTCCACAATAATACTGCTATGCTCAGCATGTGAGCCTGTATAACAGAGCAGATTTATTACTTTTAACAGTAATAAACTACAAGTTTATGCTTTTTTTGAATAATTTATGTTATACTCATATTGCTAAAATCTAGATTTATGTTAAAATCTATGAAGTGGTTTAGTAGGTATTTTAATAGGATTTTTTTTGCTGTTTTTCAAAAGAGAAGATGAAGGGGAGCATAGCAGGTGACAGTCAGAGTTATGCATCCGCATATGGAAACTGGTAGGGAAATAAATGTAGTCTTTACTTTTTTATATATACAGCATTTAGGGAATCCTTAAAGAGTGATGAATTTGACCTAGCATCTTTCCATTTCTAGCGCTTAAATTTACATTTACCATGTAAATTTCTGAATAAAACCCTTTTTCCTCTACAAACTTCATGAGTAGAGGCAGATGCTATTTATCTTAAACTTTCTTTACAGTGCTATATTGGATGAGAAAGGCTAATATAGTTATAGAAAGTAATAAAAGGAAGGAGCTTAAACAGAAATACTTCATATTCCCAGCATGGTAACATTTTGTAAAGTTTGTGTCTTTTCATTAATTAGTATGATTCATTTTTCTATAGAATATATCTCCAATTTTCATTTCTATATGCATCAATTTTTCAATTATATTTGATTAAAATTGGTCATAGAGCTAATAAATATTAAAAGTAAGGAAAAATACTGATTATATCTATGTTTTCTTGAGTCTATACGAATTTGATTTGTCATTTTTTTCTCCTATTTTCGACTATCTTGTAATTGCCATTTTTATTGTTTTCATACACAGAGCAAGAGTGTATTAGCACAGGTAATGAATATAAACCTTACCAATAGTTATTTTTCACAGCTAATTATAAGGTATCTCCATAGAAAAAATATGAATGAAACAAATAATTCTTCTACTAAAAAGATTTTGATGAGACATTGAATAGAATTGAAGTGATTCCAGAGTAATACCTAAAATCACTACCAATAGTACATATTTGTTTCTCTAGACATCAATTAATATAATGGTATTTTGAGGTTCAGTTATAAAAAGGAAGCAAATAAAACTATAGGAAAAAAAAAACCTGAATAGAGAGTGTAATCCAATGATGTGTATGAATGAAACCCCAGTTGATTTCTTATGCAACCTATGTGGCAGGTCTAAAAGAAAATTAGCCTATGAAAGCAGCCAACACTTCCACAAAATGACATTCAGTATTTCCTGCTAACATATGAAGAGCAGAAAGTTACCACCATGTATAGGGAAGCCTTAATAAATATGTTTTGCAGTAATAAGCAAAAAATCTAAAAAATATGTGATTTCTGTGGAAATAAATCCTTATGCAATAAATCCATTATTGTAATGATAGAGTATTGTTCGTACGGATGGAACTAGAGCGTATCATGCTTAGCAAAATAAGTCAAGCGGAAATGGTATTTTAAAAGACACTTGTATCTCTAGGAAATGCTATTTTAAAAGATTCAAATGTTAATGATTCTGTTTTGTGAGAACTATGTGAACTTATACATACTTGGAATGCATGTTCTAACCATTTTAAAATATTAATTTTCAGACTTTGGACATGCATTAGCATAAGCAAAGAGTTTATTTAGTTTAAGGAGATCCATGCATAGCTACAACAAGATGTGATTAAAATAATATTTGGTACTATGTGGGGCAGAATTCAGTTGGCCTCACTTACAGAACCCAAATATAGAAGCTCATATAATGCAATTTAAGTCTAACCCCTTTTTACCAAAATGTATGAAATACCATATATAGACGGACAAGCAATCCACCCATCTAATCATAGCTGTAGACACTTATAGTTCCAGAACTTGAAGATTAGTTTGCTGTGTTGGTCAATAGCTATTTTCTTAGAAAGAAAATAATGACTTGGGAAAAATAAATTTGGAGCCATTGTCACTTGAAGTTTTCTCCTCAGAAGTATAAAAGAGCCAGAAGCCTTTTTCTGTATGCTTTTTTGTCATTCCATTAACTTTGAGCTTTCTATTTATTTCCTTAGAATTTAACACTAGATACCTATATATTTCTGATAAAAATTATTTATGATCCACAGGACTAACATAAGTAACATAATTGGCACAGCTATTCAGAAACGTAGAAAAGTATGTAGCAAATACTAGGTTCAATTTCCCTTTAAAAGCTCCAAACTGCGTATGGAAACATTAAGAGCAGTTTAAGAGCCTTGGTTTAGGAGAATCCCTTAGAAATATAAAATGCAGTGATTTTAAATTTCTCCCAATCTGATTTAAAGATGAATTATATGCCAGAAAGAAAATTGATTTTTCTGGAGACAATTTTATCCACATCTGGGGATTTCAATTCTGAATATTCTTAAATAAAAAGGAAAAGATGGACATAACTTTTATCATGGACAGATTAAAAGCTTGTGACCCCTTAGGTTATCTATTTTTGTGGTCATCTCAATGTGTCTCCATTCTTTCAGAGTTCATGGGCATGTCTGATCAATAAAAAGTTTGTCCATAAGCAAAACTCAATCTGGAGGTTTTTGCCAGTTATGTGCACTGATACACTTTCATAGTTAACTTAATAAGTTCAACAGGACTTAAATTTTTAAAATACATGATGACAGTAATCAAAGAATATAATTCCTCTGTGCTTTGTGTTTTGAGAGCATCAGTTTTTTTCACACTTACTTAAAGATTTTATGTAAGTTTCAGTAGAAGTTGGCCCTTTTTGAAGCCACTGTAATGATTTCCATAAAAAAGAATCATTGCTAAGTTTTTAAAAGTTGGACGATGAATAGCAAGAATAGTATTGACTTACTCAAAACAGCTGTATTTATTTTGCTTCAAGGAATGAGTTCTTTTAGAAAATCTTTAATGATCTGATCTGATCCCATCATTAATCAAAATCTGCTTTGTTATTTAAAACAATGTTGTTTATCTTTTTGTCATACCATTTTATGTCGTGAAGTTTTAAGAGAATCTATAGGCAGTCTTTATAGGTATAATAAACCGATCCTTAATTTGGCTCCAAGAATTAAGTTCAAAAACTCTCATTAGAACAACAACTTCAGAACAAACTTTGCTTTGGGTTACCTTTTCAAAACCATGTAAACCTCTCCTTGTTATTGTTGTGGTATTCCTGAAAACTACTTTTTAAAACTTTTCATCTACTTGGAGTTGTTGACACACTCCTATGCCCAGTTGGTGACCACCAGTTTTTGATCAGGTTCTAGAGATAAAAAGGTTCACAGTCATTAATCTTAAAAATGGGCATAGTTTTTATGGAGTATTCTCCATCTGCTTGGCACTACAGGCCAAATGTTTGCTTCCTCCATGTAAAGTGTAAGAAATATTTGAAATAACAGTGATCACTTAAGGAGATTTTTTGCACAAAAGACTTGAGTCAAATTAGACGGGAAAAAAAAAAAAAAAAACCTTATGGAGATATTTTCTTTATTCTGTCTAAAAAGGCAACTGCATTAACAAGGACTTTTTAATCATTAAATTTGATGACCTTGAACTAAGAGTTAAAGTTATCATTTAAATAAAGTACAGTGATCCCCCTCTTTTGTACATGTGCATATCTTGAAACATTTTTCTGAATAAATGATGCCTCCTTTCCTTGCAGCTGGAGTATAATTAGCCTTTTTGAGTAATAATTCCATACCTAATTGAAGTTGGCTCTATTTCAATTCTCTTTCTTTTTCACTTCATTTCTATTTATCTTCTCTGGAGAAATATGGAAATTACTTCATCATAAGCAAGAGTTTTCTCTTTTTTTATTATATGTTCATTCTAGGAATATCTAGTCAAGTTAAATGCTCAATAAATTCTAAAAGAGAAAACTTAAACTCATTGTGTTTCTTTTGTTTTATTTTTTTTCCTTGTAAAACTAGAACAGAAAAAAAATCACTTTTGAATTTGGAAAATATTTTTAATCCTATATTGGAAGAAAAATTATATAATTAGAGCATTCAGTATGAATTCAAGAGTTAGAATGTTTTATGGAATACTATGCAGCCTCAAAAAGAAATGAAATCTTGCCATTTATGACAACATGGATGGAACTAGAGGGTATTATGCTTAGCAAAATAAGTCAATCAGAGAAAGACAATTATCATATGATCTCCCTGATATGAGAAAGTGGAGATGCAACATGGGGGGTTTTGGGAGTAGGAAGGGAGGGGGACAAACCATAAGAGACTCTTAATCTCACAAAACAAACTGAGGGTTGCTGGGGGGGAGGTGGGTTAGGAGAGGGTGGTGGGGTTATGGACATTGGGGAGGGTATGGGCTATGGTGAGTGCTATGAAGTGTGTAAACCTGGCGATTCACAGACCTGTACCCCTGGTGCTAATAATACATTATATGTTTTTAAAAAAATAAAATAAATTAATAAAAAGGAGTTAGAATGTTTTGATGTATGAATATAGAGACATGTATATTAAAAAGAATTCATGTACTATTCCTGATAATTAGTCAAATCTTAGAAAAATTAGATAAATTGTACTTTAGCTTTTAAAATACTCTCCATCCTCTTTCTAATGTTACCACTGTATAAAAATAATTTTCACATGATATTTGACTTAAGACAAGATTTGGGTTGGGGTGCCTAGATGGCTCAGTCAGTTAATGTCTGACTCTTGATTTAGGTTCAGGTCATGATCTCAGGGTTGTGAGATTGAGCCCTGTGTTGGGCTCTGTGCTTACCATGGGGTCTGTTTATACCTCTCTCTGCCTCTACCCCTGCTCTCTCTTTTTCAAATTTAAAAAAAAAAGACAAGATTTGGGTTTTATAACTCCTAGCTTAAACTTCTACAAATTAGGGTAATAAAATATGTATAACTAAAATTACATTGAGATCCTTTTAAAAGGTTTCAATATTGTAAATCATTTTAATGCAACTGCTATAAGGAAATGATTTGTTGCATTAAATTGTAACTTCTATGCCATTAGTCAACTTTATTTTAGTATCTATATTAAATTGAAATAATATATACTATTTGGATATCTAGACAATTTCCAGACAAAATACAGATAAAAACATCAGTTATTTAGACATTTATTTATTTGACAGAGATTACAAGTAGGCAGAAAGGCAGGCCGAGAGAGGAAGGAAAGCAGGCTCTCTGCTTAGCAGAGAGCCTGATGCGGGGCTGGATCCCAGGACCCTGGGATCTTTTTTTTTTTTTTTTTAAAGATTTTATTTATTAATTTGACAGACAGAAATCACAAGTAGACGGAGAGGCAGCCAGAGAGAGAGAGAGAGGGAAGCAGGCTCTCTGCTGAGCAGAGAGTCCGATGCGGGACTCGATCCCAGGACCCTGAGATCATGACCTGAGCCGAAGGCAGTGGCTTAACCCACTGAGCCACCCAGGTGCCCGTGGACCCTGGGATCTTGACCTGAGCTGAAGGCAAAGGCTTTAACCCACTAAGCTACCCAGGTGCCCCCCATGTTGGAATTTTTTTAAAATATAGACAGGTTATAGAAAAATAGTGCAATTTAAGTAATATTTTACATCTCTTTAAAATTTGTTTAAGTGATTAAAAATGATATAAATGTGTGCTTCAGTTCAGAAGAAAATAATAATTGACTACTTTGGTTAATGGTGATAATGAACATAAATGGCTCAGACAATACTCAGTACAATGATGACAGATAATTGAAAATAAACACAAGATAATAAGTATGTCTATTGGCTTTTTAAGGAAATGGTTGTAATTTGTTGGGATGGTAAATTGAGTTATAAATGTGAATATATGCATCATTTCATTTAATGTGCTAAAAGGTATTTATATTTTAGACAGAATTTAAATAGACTAAATGTTAATTACATACTTACATATTTGTGTCAAAGCATATACATATAAATGTATATAAAATCATTTTGGAAGTTTATAGCAATAGATAAAAACACAGATTTGAAGACATTCTGTAAATATAAAATATCTAAGGAATGCAGAATCTGTGTTTTTAGCTCCTATGAATGATCATTTATTTTAGTATCTATATTAAATTGAAATAATATATACTATTTGGATATCTAGACAATTTCCAGACAAAATACAGATAAAAACATCAGTTATTTAGACATTTATTTATTTGACAGAGATTACAAGTAGGCAGAAAGGCAGGCAGAGAGAGGAAGGAAAGATATTGATTTTTTTTAAAGATTTTATTTATTTATTTGACAGACAGAGATCACAAGTAAGCAGAGAGGCAGGCAGAGAGAGAGAGAGGAGGAAGCAGGCTCCCCGCAGAGCACAGAGCCTGATGTGTGGCTCGATCCCAGGACCCCAGGATCATGACCTGAACCAAAGGTAGAGGCTTTAACCCACTGAGCCACCCAGGTGCCCCACATATTGATTTAAAAAAAAAAAAAAAAAGGGGTCTCTGGACCCTAAACTGAACATTTTTACATGGCAGATATATTTAAAAGTAGTATTAGAATTTTGGTTTTCTTTTTATAAAATTATCATGTTTCCTGTGGCCAGACTGCAGAAATAACTTTTTATCACCAAGAGTTTCTATTAAGTCTGAACTTTAATTTTTATAAAGTTTCTTAATTTTGAAAATAACATTACAGGCTCTCTGCTCAGTGGGAAGCCTGCTTCCCCTCTCTCTCTATGTCTCCCTCTCTGCCTATTTGTGATTTCTGTCAAATAAATAAATAAAATCTTAAAAAAAAGAAAATAACATTGCTACTAACATACATTTTAGTCATTGTATATTATCAAAATATTAACCGCATAAATATCTTTTTCCCTTGAAGAATACAATTTTTGTTTGTATTTTGTCTCCCTTGACAATTCTACTTTATTGTGTTTGTTGCAAATTTGGACCATTGAAAATTTAAAAAAAAAAAAGAAATAAAAGAAAAGAAAACTTGTTAAACTGTCTAAAAACAATAGTTAGAAAATCTAACCCTAATCAAGTTTTCCTAAAATGGCCACACATAAAAAATATTTGCTCCTTCAATTTATAAAATAAATCATCGTAGGAATAACAAGTTCTGTTTGATATTGTCAACATTTTGTTGTGAGTGATTTTTTATTTATTTAATTTAGAAACAATATTTTTAAAAATCCTAGAAAGGAGAGTTAGTGAGGGTTAAAAGGATGAGTTTCTTTAATCAAAATGTGATATTAAAATAAAATCTGAAGGACATGAGAAATGAGCCATGCAGTAACTGGAGGAAGAAATTTTGAGGCAGGTAGAAAGACTACTGCAAAAGCTTTGTAGTGGGAGAGTGCCTGGAAGTGTTTGAGAAGTAACAGGAATCCAAGAATGCTAAAGAGGGTGGTCTGGGGCAGAGTTAAGTTACAGGAAATGACATCAGAGACCTGACAGTACAGCTTATGCAATGGGGTCTGTTGGCCACTGGAAAGTATCTTTCTTAGTCTAAGAAGTTTAAGAGGCAAAGAAGGGCTGTGATCTGACTTTATATTGTAATAGGATCACTATGCCCGTTGCTTTAACCTAGATACAAGTGGGACAAATTTAGCAGTAGGATTGTGAATTAGACCAGGCAATGTTGCTGTGGCCTGGAGTGATGGTGGGGGGAGTGGTGAAATGGTGTTGCACAGTGCATATAGGTTTAATTTACATGCAATGAAATGATTTGGTTAGATAGAAAGAGATACTCAGATATTAGGCCTGAGCTATAGAAAAGATGAAGAGTGCTAAAGGAGCAAGCTTGAGCCAAGATCAGGAGTTCTGGCTGGAACAGGAATGAAGAAAGATTTCTATAAAGGTGCCAGAGGGTAAAAATAGTCCTAAACACATACATAGCATCTAAGTTCAGGCAAGCCTTTGATATTAGGGTAGGCAGTAGTTGAGATTTATTGTTTATATCAACATTGAATCTAAATTATTCAAAATAAATTTCATCTATGAAGTCATAATGTAAACATGTTTAATAGAAAATCAGCAAATATATCCCTTACTATCTTGTAAAATTACTTGAAAATGTGCCCCAACCTGAAACAAAATATAATTCAAATACATAGGAAACTTGGACTAAGAAGGCTGGAAGTTAACATTAAAGCCAGTTCAGAATAAAGAAAGGTTTAAATTATATTTATACATTGGTTATAATACTGAATGCAGATATCAACAGCCCTTTTTGAATGAGAAATACGGAAGGTATAAAATAATAACATATTAAAAATATATATGGAAAAACACCACTAAAAAGATTGCGAAGTCAAGTCAGGGAGATAGAAAGTCAATTAACAGGTTTGTGATTACATGCTGTGTATAGGAAAATGCTTAAGATACTGCTACACTCAAGTCTGAATTTAAGAAATATTTTGGTGAATGCTTTAAAATGCAGATGTGCGTACTAACAAAAAAAAGCCAAAATCTGTAAATTTTAAATACCAGAAATAGGGGCACCTGGGTGATTTTGTTGGTTATGCATCTGCCTTTGGCTCAGTTCATGTGATCCAACCTTGCAGGGGCTCTCTGCTCAGGGGAAAGCCTGCTTATCTCTCTCTCTCTATACCACTTGCCTCTACTTGTGTTTGTTAATGTACATGCTCTCCCTCTTTCTCATTTGAGAAATAAAATCATTATAAAAATAAAAAGTAAAATATGAGAAATAACTATATCAAGGAAAATGTACATCATCTTTAAAAAATAAAAAGCATATCAAAATATAAATCATCAAACAGAACAAACTTTAGAAATTTATTAATTGAATGTAATAAAAGATTTAAGTGGAATTAAAATTTATAGTTTATAAAATACATAAAATGAAATGATTCTAATATTGAACAGCACAAGGAAAACTTTATGGCAAGAAAAAATACAAACTAAATATAAATTTTTCCTTTTTTTATTATAACATATAATTGTCAAATCCAGATTTTCCTTCATCATGGAAAATTAGCATCTAAGTCTTCAGTTTGAGCTTATTGTCACATTTTCACTTCTACAGCTGTGGGGGAGAGTAAATATTTTTTTCTTGTTCATATTGCTCTATTAAAAAGGACTGTCCAAAGATGTTGGGTAATTTTTACTGACAGACCAAAGGAATAAGATTTAGTTTTGTTTTGAAAAATTTTAAATAAATGCTTAAATAAATTTTCATTAGAGAATAGTACTATTTGGATTGTAGTCATTTGCTTCCTAATATAATTTTAGATTTTTGACATTTATTCCAATAAATATTTTGGTGGGCATTTTACTATGGTTATTTTTGTGCACTAGGGAGCTCTCTGGGGAAAAATAACCAAATGGAAAAATGCTTTCCATTGCTGCAGAATGATTGACTACTCTTATTCCTTAACAAGGGAGATCAGTCTCGCATTTTAAATAATCAGTAGATTAGATTAGTGTCAACTGAAACTCAGTTGATGGCTGGAAACATGCTATTAAAAGAGCACTTTAAAAATCATTAAATAAATGGATACAGTATAGTTATCTGTTTTGCAAAACTATCATATCACTTTGAAACCTTGTCTATTCCATTTTACATTTAATTAATGTCATGACAATTTAGATTTTTGTATCATGTGCCTGTTAGGCATAAAATGAAAGCACGTATTAAAGCCCAATGTTTTCACATTAGCCAGAAATTTTTAAGTAGCCTGTTATACATTTTATTGATCAAACACTGAAGACTTCAGTGTTATTCTGTAAATACATGGCATTTAAAACCTATAGACAATTTTGCCTTTTTATCAGGGATCCACAAACAACACATTTTTTCAGAGTAAATGTAAATCTTCTGTAAGGCACCATGATTTACTGAAAATATCATTGGAATACAATAGAAAAACTGTAAGAATTTTCACTGATTAATATACCGGAAAACACTGGAAAGATCAAAAGATGATTGTGTTCATATAATAACTGGAACAGGATTTGCCCTCTTTGATAAACAGCAAGAGACCCTAAAAATGAAAAGGAAAACATTGCTTTAAAAAACATTACTTTAATTTTAGACGACAGGCAGGAAAAGACAGTAATCTGAGAGAATAAAAACAAGCAAGATAAATTTTACAATGACATCACTTCCTGCCCAGAGGCCTTTTCTATTCCATGATTGTGAGTGCAAGAAGTAGGAAAGCAAGCCGTCTTGTGACATTCTGCTGATTTGAGGAAATGGAGGTTGGAGTTTGGAGAGCTTAACATAGGCAGTTTGTAGAGCAAAGGACTACAGAGAGGAAAATAAGCGGAAAAGGAGTTCCTGAAATGTACCAAGGGCAACACAGGAACAGTATTTTTCTGTCTGGCTGAGAACCGAGCTGCTCATGCACAGGTGAGAATGCACGGAACTAAGCAAAGAACAACTAGGCGAAAGCCACAACCACAAAGCTGGTAGTGGACCCATTTCCAGAGTCCTGTAGTCGTCAGCAAAGATCGTGACTAAGTGGGTATGTTGCTAGAAACATACCACCCACTAAGACTGAATGATGAAGAAATAGAAAATCTGAACAGAATGATAATGAGTAAGTGATTGAGTCAGTTGAGTAGTTGAGCTAAACTAGCTCAAAAACAAAATCTTTCTAGTCATGCCAGAAAATAAAACTTAAAAATGAGGTTTGAAAATACTGAACTGATCCACATGCAACTGAACTTCTTGTTAAAAATAAAAGTACTCAAACACCAAAAAATCCTGATACTCAACAATTTAGTATTCCAAGTGTAGCCCATAATCAGGAGAAAAATTAGTCAATATCACAGATGCAACAGCTAAAATAAGTAAAATGATGTGAAATCAGAGCTATATAACACAGTGGAAGAGATAAAATGAAATTAAAATATGTACTTTATTAAAAAACATAAATTGGATAAAATAACAATGAAAAGGGAGAACAAATAGCAAGACTGCAAACTAATATAACAGCTATATAAATAGATTAAATGTACAGTGTTCAGACTCTTCAGTTAAAAACTGAGATTTTAACAATGGATTAAAATTTAGCAATGGATTAAAAAAGCAAAACCTAACTCTATCTTGTTGTGGTAGGCAGAGTAATGGCCCCCAAGATGTCTACATTCTAATCCCTGGATCCATGATTATGTTATATTAAGTGGCAAAAAGGATATTATGATTGTATAATTTGAATTAAAGTTCCTACTCAGAAGATAGATTATCCTGGATTATCTAGGAGGGCATAATGAATTAACAATTCCGTAAGTGGATGAAGGAGGCCAGAGGAGAGTCGAGTCAGAAAAACTGATGTGAAATTGGAAACATCAGAGTGATGCTCTGTGAAAAGGACGTTCTGTCTTTGAATATGGAAAAAGAAGGTAATGAACCAAGGGAGGTTGATGGCTTCTGGAAAAGGAAGGTCCATGGATCTCTCTTGCAGTCTCCAGAATGGAATATAGCCTTACCTGTACTTGAGTTCAGAGTCCTGTGTTCTGTCTTACCCAACGGAGATGTAAGGTAAAACATTTTTTATTGTTCAAGCCACCAAGATTATATTTATTTGTTACGATAGCAATATGATAGTAATACAATATACAATACAATATTTTATGATAATAAAACAACAACAATGATAGCAACAACAGCAAAAACCTTTTAAAAAAGAGAAAAGGGAACTTTCATTTCTAATCAAATGGAGAAAGATCAGATTTACCCCCTCACTTAATACAAATGAAAACAAATGATAAACATAATATATGTGATAAAAGTTTTGAACACCTGACATCAGGCAATGAAGAGCATTCTCTGCAGTATGGAAAACAAATATGGTGAGCCCAACAATTGCACTTACTCACTGTCTTGTAGCGGTTCCAGATAACGGAATCTCAAATATTTATCCAAAGAGTTGAAGTCAGTATCTTGAAAAGACATCTGTTCCTCCATATTCATTGAAGCATTATTCACAATAATAATGATTAAGAATACTTACAGAACATTTTCTAGCTCTCAAAAAGGTAAAATATACAATGTCTGGCAACCAACAAAAAAATTACAAAATGTCCAAAAGTAATCAAAAAAGAACTAGAACTGATAAAGAGGTAGAATTAGCATATAAGGACATTAAAACGGTTATTCTAGGGGCACCTGGGTGGCTCAGTGAGCCTTCGGCTCAGGTCATGATCTCAGGTCCTGGGATCCATCGCATCGGCCTCTCTGCTCAGCTGGGAGCCTGCTTTCTCCTTTCTCTCTACCTGCCTCTGCCTGCTTGTGATCTCTCTCTCTGTCAAATAAATAAATAAAAAAAAATCTAAAAAAAAAAAAAAAAAAGCGGTTATTCTGGTTACATTCACATGTTCAAAATTGGACAAATATTGAATCTTCAAAACACAAAATGGGAAATCAGTGATGAGTTAGATGAGCAATATAACGGCTAAGTTCAACTTTACATTACATATTGCAGAAGAAAGGATTAGTGAATCTGAAGATATCACGTAGGATGTATAGAGGAACTACAAAAAAAGGAGGAGGAAACTTAACCAATTAAGAGCATCAGTAAGATCAGGGAAAACTTCAAATGGCTTAATCATGATCAAATATATTGGGGTCAAGTAAAGCCTCTTCAGGATGTAATATTGATTGAAAATGACTGACTTGAAGAAAAACAATTTAGCTAATCATCAGGTATGTTTAGTAGTTCTGTACAAGTTTATCTGAATATACAGGTGACTGTAGATCAAGAGAGGAAGCAAGGAATCAAAATAGTATAAAAATATAAAAGTATCAAGGATTTAGATAATGAATTTGTTGCTTAAGTCTATCCCTACCCCATAATGACTCCCCCAAATGTTCAGCATATTCATGCTGATATTACTGTACTGTAATATATAAATGCTTCATTAGATATAGATCCTCTGAATAATTGGATCATTTTGCTGTAAGAGAACCAAGGCCATTACATAGTGGTGAACTCTGAAGGAAAGAGTTGATTCCATAAGCTAGAGTTTCTCAAATTTTGCACATTCCCCCATAAAGGCCTGAGTTCACCACTGGCCCTTGGCTGTTCCTCAAAGTTCAGCTCTGAATCCGTGGGGAGTATTCTGCCTAATACTCCTTCTGTGTCTGAGACTTTGAGTCACATGGTACCAGTTTAACTAAATCATTTATGCAAATAGTGCAATATATGGCGAATTCCTGTTTTTGTTCTGAGGACTGGAGTCCAAGCAGCTGAGGTTAGTTTCATGGGTGCTACATGCCTACATGAGTGACTCCCAATCAAAACCATGGACCCCAAGGTTTATATGAGCTTTCCTGATAGGCAATATCTTACACATCCTGTCATGCCCTGTTGCTGGGAAAGTTGAGTGCATCTGTGGGAATCCATTGAGATTGGACCTCTGGAAGTTTGTACCCGATTTCCCATGAGGAGTATTTTCTCTTTGTTGATGTTATCATGTATCCTTCTGTTGTAAGAAACTGTAACCATGAATATAACAGCTTTTCTAAGTCCTGTGAGTCACTCCAGGAGATCTTGAAAGGCTGATGGTGGTCTTGGAGACCCTTGACATATTTAGCAACAAAAGCATAGATCAAGTTCTCTAAAAACTAGATACAGAGTTGACTTATCTATAAACAGAAGAGAAAGCTCAGAAATAAATGCTTTTTGTCTCATTTACTATAGTATCCAAAACAGTATGAAACAGAGTATTGGGATGGAAGGTCTTATTATGAGTAGTGACTCAAATATTCTATTTCTAAGGCTCAGTATGTAGTTATTATCTTTTTTATGGCATGTCTCTAAATCTCTAATACCTGCCCTCAGACATCTGGTAGTTGCTCTCTATTCTTTACTGATGCTCCCTCTCCCACAAAATATACTAATCTGAACACTTTCTGGGCCCGCAGCCTATGTCACCCATTGAACACCAGAAACCTTTATGAGGTGGGAGAAATTTTTTTATTTTGACTTCGATTTTTTCCTTGTTACCATATTATTTTCTTCTTCACAAATTATAATCTGCACTAATGACAGACTTGAAACTATCAATTTTCTTGTTTGGTGTATCTCTAGGTATGTTACAAACGTATGTGTATGCTTGTTAGATATGACATTTTTCATAAACAACAACAAACAAACCTTTAGTAGGTAATTACTTATATATGCAAAATAGGCAAAGAGTGTCAGGCAATGTTGTTAGCTTACAAAAAACTTTCCTCATACTCTTCTTTCTGAGAATGACTACCTCCCTCTGTAGATAGGAAAATGCCCTCACTTTCCTAGCTATTGTTGAAGGTAGAAAACCAGGTATGTGATTAAATGCAGGCCTATGTGAACAAAGAGAATACGTTAGTGTCATATATTGTGTTTCTAGGGAAAGTTATACTCTCTTATATAAAGAAAGCAGTGCAAAAATAGAATTCCTCTCCTCTCATTTCTCTGTTTAGGTATTTTTGACTCATTGGAAATGTTGCTTGGATCTCTTGTAGTCATTTTGCAACATAAGAGGAACATCAGAAAAGAAGGTTACCTAAGGCCATGATATCAATGTTAAGCTAAATGAACAATGGATTCATTAACCTGTAGTGTCCTTTGTTAAGGAAAAATAACCACTCCTTGTTTTATAATAACAAGTATACTAATGGATTAATAGAAAATATCATCCATTCTTGAGACCAAAATGAAAATGCTTATGTTTCACTTAGTATCATAAAATTTCATAATCAGTCACTAACATGAAATACACATATTAACCAGCTATGAGGTTGTATACATTGTCTACAAACTAAAGATATACAGGTTAAAAAGATCATTGTTGCAATCAGTGTTAATACATTTTTTTAAAGATTATATATGACTGGTCACTTTTTTAAAAATTTATTTATGTATTTATTTGACAGAAAGAGAGAGAGATCACAAATAAGCAGAGAAGCAGGCAGAGAGGGGGAAGCAGGCTCCCTGCTGAGCAGAGAGCCTGATGTGGGGATTGATCCCAGGACCCTGGGACCATGACCTGAGCCGAAGGTAGAGGCTTAACCCACTGAGCCACCCAGGTGCCCCCAGTGTTAATACATTTTTATGACAAATTTTATCTAATGTAGAAATGATATTTTTAAGGAAAAATGCTTTTTCACCTTTGATGAAATGACCTATATTATTGGTGAGGTTTGTTTATAGATGCATCAGGAAAGCATCACCCAGCCACTTTATCTATTAGAATCTGATATGCCTGGAAAATGTGCTTGCTTCCAGTCACTCAGGGTAATGAGGTGAACTTAGAGATATGACCTTGCCTATAGGAGAAGTATGTTTTAATCTAGTATGAATAACTGTTCTATATTCACTGTTTAATCCTGATATTCAGAAGATCACTTGACCTTATGAATAAATGTCCATTTTAAGAAGTTTTAATCTGCATCTCTATTATTTATGTCTTACCTTTCAATTAGTCTAAAACCAGCATGTAAAAGAATGGTTTTATTAGAAGAGTTCTCTCAAAATTCAACATGATAAATTAATAATGACCTATTGAGTAATTAAGAAACATGGCATAGCAAACCACTGCCAGTGCCCCACATCTATCCCTTTGGCACTCTTCTGAGAAGCTGTGCACATCACAGAAATCCACTACTAAGATGAATCATTTTAGTCCTCATATTTTATTTTCCTGAAGGTAATTGGGAAAATGTACTCCTCTCTACCTGACTCCCTCACCAATAAAAGTGGCTAGCTGTGTGTCACTTACCTTGTTCTCCACTGCATGTAAATTGAGGTGACCCACTCAATAAAGCACTAATTTATTTTTATGATGCTCTAGTGGTTCCTGAAATCTTAATTTCCTGCTTATTCTCCCATGTCTGGTCTTTGTGCCACTGTGGTTTGACTTGAACTTTGTGTATAAGACTCTTAGAAAGGTCGTGGGATCAAGTCCCGCATCGGGCTCTCTGCTTGGCGGGGAACCTGCTTCCTCCTCTCTCTGTGCCTGCCTCTCTGCATACTTGTGATCTCTCTCTATAAAACAAATAAACAAAATCATACAAAAATAAAATCCAGTTAGGGGGATGCCTGGACGGCTCAGTCACTTGAACATTTGACTCTTGATTTGGCCTTACGTCATGATCTCAGGGTCATGAGATCAAGCCCCACATGAGGCTGTGCACTCAATGCAGAATCTTCTTGAGATTCTCTCTCTCTCTCTCTCTCCCTCTCCCCAGCCCTCCTGCTCTTTCTCTCTCTCCAAAATAAATTAACCTTTAAAGAAAATAAATTCCAGTGAATTAACAGACAGCAATATTTCAGGTGTACAATATAGTGATTCAACAGTTCCATACATCATGCTGTGCTCATCACAGGTTCACTCCTCAATCCCCATCAACTATTAACCCATCCTCCTGCCCACCTCCCTTCTGTAAACCATCAGTTTGTTCTTCGTAGTTAAGAGTCTGTTTCTTTATTTGCCTCTCTCTCTTTTTTTTCCCCATTGTTCATTTGTTTTGTTTCTTAAATTCCACAAATGAGTAAAATCATGTATTTGTCTTTCTCTGACTTATTTTGTTCTCGTTCCATGTCCTTGCAAATTACATTTCATTCTTTTTGGTGGTTGAGTAATATTTCATATATATATTATATAAATTTATATAATATAAATATGAAAAATAAATATAAAAATTATATACACACACACACACACTCACAAACACACCACATCTTCTTTCTCCATTCATCAATTGATGGACATTTGAACTTTTTCCATATTTTTGCTATTGTAGAAAGTGCTGCTGTAACATCAGTGTACATGTATCCCTCTGAATTAGTATTTTGTATTCCTTAGGTAAATAAATTGATGGTAGGATAGTTCTGTTTTAGCTTTTTGTAGAACCCCCCCATACTGTTTACCAGAATGGGGTACATTCTGGAAATGTACCAGTTTGCATTTTTTTTTTAAGATTTTATTTATTTATTTATTTGACAGAGATCACAAGTAGGCAGAGAGGCAGGCCGAGAGAGAGGAAGAAGCAGGCTTCCCTGCTGAGCATAGAGCCCAATGCGGGACTCGATCCCAGGACCCTGGGATCATGACCTGAGCCGAAGGCAGAGGCTTAACCGCTGAGCCACCCAGGCGCCACTGGTTTGCATTTTTACCAACAGTACAAGAGTGTTTTCCCTTTTTCAAAGTCCTTGCCATACCTGTTAGATGTTACCTGTGTTGATGATTTTAGCCATTCTGACAGCTGTCAGGTGATATCTCATTGTAGTTTTGATTTGTATTTTTCTGATGATAAATGATGTTGTACATCTTTTCATGTATTTGTTAGCCATCTGGATGTATTTGGAAAAATATCTTTTCATGTCCTCTGCCCATTTTTTAATTAGATTATTCATTTTTTTGAGTGTTGAGTTTGGTAAGTTCTTTACGTATTTTGTATAATAACCCTTTATCATCAGATATGTCATTTGCAAATATCTTCTCCCATTCTGTAGGTTGCCTTTCAGTTTTGTTGTTTGTTTCCTTCATTGTGCAGAAGGGTTTTATTTTGATGAAGTCCCAACAGTTCATTTTTCATTTCACTTCCCTTGCCTCGGGAGGCATATCAAGAAAGAAGTTACTATGGCGGATGTCAAAGAGGTTACTGCCTGTGTTCTCCTCTAGAATTTTGATGGATTCCTGTTTCATGTTTAGGTCTTTTATCCATTTTGAATTTGTTTTTGTGTATGGTGTAAGAAAGTGGTCTAGTTTCATTTTATTGCATGTTGCTATTCAGTTTTCCCAACACAATTTGTTGACAGACTGCCTTTCTTCCATAGGATTTTCTTTCCTCCTTTGCCAAAGATTGGTTGACCAAGTAGTTGTGCATTTATTTCTGGGTTTTCTATTCTGTTCTACTGATCTATGTGAGTAATTCTGTGCCGGTACCATACTGTCTTGATCACTACAACTTTGTAGTTGGGGTAGTGATGCCTCCAGCTTTGCTTTTCTATTTCAAGATTGCTTTCACTATTTGGGGTCTTTTGTGGTTCCATGCACAATATGGATTCTTTGTTTTGGCTCTGTGAAAAATGCTTGTTAGTATTTTGATAGGGACTTCATTAAATGTGTAGATTCTTTTGGATATCTTATGTAATGAGGAAGACTGAACTTTTTCTCTATAGTCAGGAACAAGACAGGGATATCCATTTTCACCACTGTTGTTTGTACTAGAAGTTCTAGCCACAACTGTCAGACAACATAAAGCAATAAAAGGCATCCAAATTGGAAAGGAAGAAGTCAAACCTTAAGTATTTGCCAATGACAATGATACTCTATATAGAATACCCAAAAGATTCCACCAAAGAAAAATTACTAGAACTGATACATGAATTCAGTAAGTCACAGTATAGAAAAATCAATGTACAGAAATCTGTTGCATTTCTATACACCAAGAATGAAGCAGCAGAAAGAGAAAACAAGGAATCTATCTCATTTATAATTTCACCAAAAACCATAGGCTATCTAGGAATAAACCTAAACAAAGAGGTAAAAGATCTGATAATAAGGAAACACTGATGAAAGAAATTGAAGAAGACAAAAAGAAATGGAAAAACATTCATACTCATGGACTAGAGGAATAAATATTGTCAAAATATCTATGCTTATATCAATTTCTAGTCACAGTATAGTCAGGACCCTTCTTTAGGTTCCAAGATTTTCTCTACAAACTAAATTGTGACACAGGATTTAAGGTAGATAATTAATTAGGTCCAGTTGGTTGGTAGAGAGATACTGAATTTCTTTAAGTTTCTAGAGAACATATGTTAAATAATTATTAGCTCTTAGGAAATAATGGAATTATTTATTCATCTTTTGACATTTATTTACTGAAAATTAACTATGTAAAGTATGTTTCTGGGTACTTGGACTACATCACTGAACAAAACAAAGATCCTGCACTCATCAAAATAGATTTACTTTATAGAAGAGTTAGAGAGCAGCAAATAAGCATAATGCACAAGTAAACTTAAATTAGAAGATCATGAAATATATAGAGAAAAATAAAAATTAGAGCTAGATGAGGGGGATCTAGAAGAAGTGAGAGAGGATTCAGGGTAGAGGGGACTTTTATTTTTTCTGATAACTTTGGATAATTACCTTTTTGCTTTTTTCCAAGTTTTTATTTAAATTATAGTTAGTTAACATATAGTATAATATTGGTTTCAGAAGTAGAATTTAGAGATTCATCACTTACATATCCAGTTTTCATTACAAATGTCCCCCTTAATACTAGAGGGGATTTTTAAATTTTTAATTAGGTCTGGTTTTTTGTTTTTATTTTGCTTAAGGAAATTCAAGTCAGTGAATCAGTGAAAATACTATGTAAATTCATGACTCCACTGAAGAAATACGATTTCCCCATCTCAATATCATAGCAGTTATATGGATTCAGAGTCAGTAGATCTTTACTCAGCTCCTACTATTTGCCAAATTTTAATGCAAAGTATGATCACTAATAATATGTTGATTTAACAACGGTGCTATGAAGTGGTTATTGTGCAGGACACCCTGAGACCTAGAGAGGTTAAGTGAATTGCTTAGGACCCAAATGAAGATATATCTGAGGGAGGAAAGACGGTGGTGTGTTGAAGAGACAGTGGTTATTTAGTGAGTTGATTTGACAAAAATTTTTCTAATTGGATCCATAATTGCTTATCTTTCTCTTTCTTCAGAACCTTGAAATCAATAGATTTATAAAGGGAACTTTAATTTTAGTTTTCTTTTTATTTATCTGTAGAGTATAGTTTTCTTTTTTTTTTAATTTTTTATTTTTTATAAACATGTATTTTTATCCCCAGGGGTACAGGTCTGTGAATCAGCACTCACCAAAGCACATACCCTCCCCAATTTCCATAAACCCACCCCCCCTTCTCTCAACCCCCCTCCCCCCAGCAACCCTCAGTTTGTTTTGTAAGAGCCACTTATGGTTTGTCTCCCTCCCAATCCCATCTTGTTTCATTGATTCTTCTCCTACCATGCTTAGCGAAATAAGTCAAGTGGAGAAAGACAACTATCATATGATCTCCCTGATATGAGGAAGTGGTGATGCAACATGGGGGCTTAAGTGGATAGGAGAAGAATCAATTAGTATAGTTTTCTAATTCAAAGTCCATTTAAGTTCACTATCTCTTCACAGATGTTGCTGCTTACATTCCATTTCTTCATTCCATATAAAAAGATAACGATTCAGAGTTTATTGATTGTTGGAATGGAATATTGCTTTCAAAAAATTTAAACTACTGGGTACAGAAACTAGAATAATGAAGTACATATAAAAACAAAAGCAAAAACAAAAACAAAAAACTCACAAAAACCTGATTTGCATGTTTATATGCATACATAGTGGTTGGGTAGATTTTGAAAGAATCCTGTTTCTGCTCCAGAGAGGTAAATTCTTGAGGTCTCAAAGAGCTGTTTAAGGACATGTTATATCAAGGAGCAAGAAGAAAGGAGACAGTACTTTCAGTGCTTTGCTTGGAAGTCCCCTTAGTTAGATCACCAAATTCATTAGGCATATTTTAAGCTTTCACACAACCACAGGCAGCAATTTAGTTAAGCTCTTTGTCACTTCATCACAAAGGGATCACCTTGTTTTTTTCAGTTCCTGATGACATTTTCCCTACTTCCTTTTTAGCCGTTTTGATTGCTTCCTTTATAGAAAGCATCCCCCAAATCAGATTTCTACTAACAGCCTGTTTAAGTCAACTTAGGTTTCCTCTTCAGTGATTCTCCATATCCCTTTTGCCTTCACCTGCATCTTTAAGTGTTTGCTATGGTGGTACTTAACTTCCACTTACCTACTTCTGTATCACATTACCCCCCAAAATTGCATCTTCAAATAACAAACATTTATTGTCTCATGATTCCTGTAGGTTAGGAATTTGGCCTGCTGTGGCAGGGCTTAGAGGATTTAGGATCTCTGACATGGCTGCAGCTGTGCTGACTGGTAGTGCAAGTATCCTAAGACTCCATTGGAGGAGAAATCACAACCAGGCCTGTTTACATGACTGCTGACAGGCCTTGTTTCCTTGCTAGACATTTTAATCAGTGATACCGGTTTCTTGTCACGTAAGACTCCTTCAACCAGCTCACAACATATCAGCAGGCTTTCCTGAGGGAGAGAAAATGAGAAAAGGTGAGCATGATAGAAGTCACAGTATTATTGTAACCTAATCTCAGAAATGGCATTCCATCACTTTTGCCATATTCTGTTTCTTAGAAATAGGTCTCTAGGCACAGTCTGCTCCCTAAAGGAAGAGATTACATAAATGTTCCCCTGGAGTTGGGGGTCATTGGGAGCCATCTGCCAGGCTGTCCATCACAAATACTTTCAGATAATTAGCAGACTGTATATTGTACCAGCAAGTAAGTTACATACAGAAAAAAAAAAAACAAACAAGAATGTGATATGTGGACCAATACAGTACCCCACTAGAAATTCTCATAATGAAAATTGAAGAAATTGCATTCTGTGGGTTAGAGGTTACCGAAGAAATGGATGGCTGAAGGCTTTCCAGTTGAATACTCTCCTGTTGGAGTTTTTCTGTTGGTCTGTTTTCTTTTTCTTTTTCCTCTCTCTTTGCTTTAATTAAACAAAAAAGTCCTACTTTCCAAATTTATAATCTCCAAATTTATTGAGTCTTTATTCTTAATATCTAATGTACTGCTCTGTTATCTATTTTTTATGTTAGAGAGTACATTTAATTATATATTTTATGAGTATCCATATATACCCTAAATTCCAGATCCACAATTTTAATTGTATTTCATACATGGTATGTAAAAGTTCATTGGAAACGGAAGCATAATTGTGTTTTATTTTCCAGAAAGCTTAGTCCCTTTCATCTCTGAGTGTTAGTGTCTGTGTGGATGGAGGAGGGTACTAATCATTTTCACTCCTTCTACAGTCAAGGTCAGCTGGTTTGGGATTTCAAATTTAATTAGATAGAGTTCCCTTGTAATTACACCAGCTCCCAATCCCTGAGTGATGGCCTTTATAATGCCATCAGTAATTAATTTGGAAGAGTGTTACCTCCCCTTCCCACCTCCTACTAGGCCCTCTTTTGCAGCCTCCCCCCCACACCCCCAGTGTGGTTGGGATAGGGATTATTGGACCAAAGAATGTGCTCTTGTGTTTGGAACTTTTCCAGACTCCACTCAATTTCACAATTCCATAATGAGATCCAAGACCTGCTTGATTACCTTCATCCCTGCATAGTTACTCAATCCATGGTACACTGCCCATCCCCTACATACAGTCCACAACTTTTAGGAGCCCCTGGTCTTCTGTGAGGAAGAGCTCTCTAGAATTTAATTATCTCTTTCTAGAATTTAATTCCTTAAGGCTTCCTTGCTCTTGTTTTCTGTTTTCTTTAACAGCCCATTGAAGTACGGCTTCTCTTTTGCCAAGTTACTCGTGTTATAAGAACACAGGTCTTACATGTCATTTTTCATCATCCTTGGAAATGGAATTTCACTTGGCTTATTCATAAGAGTAGAACATGAAAAACAATTACTTTATGTTCTTTTAAAATATTTAGTTGAATGTCTATAGGTTTTACTAAAATTCATCTAGTTAGACTCTCACAGTTTTTCTAATATTTTGTGGTTATAATTTTATGTTAAATATTTTTGTAATTCACCTTAAGTTGTCAATCACTTTTTGACTGACCTCAAGTAATTAAATGATCATTTATATAACATCAGAAAGTAACTGATATCATACTGAAATAGAGTAAATTCAAAAATCATGACTTTCCGTAATTTCTTTTATATTACATAAAATTTCTTGGGTTTTTAGCCACCATTTCATTCATTAAATTCTTCTAAATTTATAGAATTTTAGAATTGGTAGAAAAGCTAGTAGCATCTACACCAAACACTTATTTCTTCAAATTATTAAACTAAGACCTAGAAATTACAGCTCTTACATGTCCATCTATTCACTAATGTGTTTTCCTCAAAATCCTTTTCTAATATATCCCATTACCAGGACCACTGTTCACAGCTTTCTTCACAAGTCATGGGATTATCACTACCCAGTAGGATTTACAAAGTGTGCTTTTTCATCTCTAGGTCTCTTGTGAGATACCTGAAGGTCTCAGTAATAACTAGCTACTCAATTAATCTGGTCTATTCTCAGGAAATACACAGGGTATAAACACTAACTCTTCCTCTAATGCTACTTCATTTTTAAATGTGACTTAATTATATTTCACTTACTGTGAAAGCAATTTACATTTAATTGCTTTAAGTCTGCATAGTAAATGATGTAATTCAATTCAGGAGGGCTGGTAGCCCTCCAAAAGTATGCCTTGGAAAACACAAATCAGAAAAAAAAAATGTGTTTGTTTATTCATTCTTTATAATAGGCTAGGAAAGCCCTCCTTTTATTGCATTGACATTTTACTAATACACATCTTTATTTTTCAAGATAACCAAAACTATGCATAAAAATAAAGGTATCTTGATTTGATCAATCATTTGTTACAATGCTATTCATATTGATGGGATTTATTATTATAAATGAATACATGTTTCCTTAAAAATATATTTATTACTTTAGGCATATACATAAAAGATCTTTTTCCAAGTCTGACTTACTTTTTTGTTTTTAACTTAAATTTTTTCAATTTTATTAAGGTATAATTAACAAATATATTTCTAGCATATTTAATGCAATAATGGTTTGATAAAACTATAAATTGTGAAGAGATTTCTCCATTGAGTAAATTAACATGTCTCTTACTATATATATATGACAATATTTAAGATCTCTCTTAGCAAATTTATTTTTTAAAAGATTATTTACTTTTTTATTTGAAAAAGAAAGAGGGGCAGCTGGGTGGCTCAGTGGGTTAAGCCTCTGCCTTCGGCTCAGGTCATGATCTCAGGGTCCTGGGATCGAGTCCCATATCGGGCTCTCTGCTTAGCAGGGAGACTGCTTCCCCCTCTCTCTCTACCTGCCTCTCTGCCTGCTTGTGATCTCTCTGTCTAATAAATAAAATCTTAAAAAAAAAAAAAAAAGAAAAAGAAAGAGTGTGTATGTGTCAGTGTGGGGAATGGCAAAGGGAGGGAATCTTTAAGAATACTTCCTGCTGAGCATGGAGTCAAAGTTGGGGCTTGATCCCATGAGCCATGAGATACTGACCTGAGAAGAAACCAAGTCCAAGGCTTAACCAACTGAGCCATCCAAGTGCCCCTTTCTTAACAAAATTTCAATTTGCTAATAATGTTATCAACTATAGTTATCATATTATACATTAAATCCTCACTGTATTCATCTTAAAACTGAAAATTTATACCCATACTCCTCCCCTTCCCTGTTTTCCCTACCCAGTCTCTTCCCTAGCAACAACTATTTTATTCTCTGTTTCTAGGATTCTTTTTTTTTTTTTTTTTTTTTTAAGATTTCTCGTATAGGTGATACTGTGCCCTATTTGTCATTCTCTGACTGGCTTACTTCTCTTACTCATAAGGCCCTCCAGACTGATCTATGATCTCTTTTGTCTCAGAAAGCAGGATTTCCTTCTTTAAAATCTGAGTAATATTTTATTGTGCATGTGTGTGTGTGTGTATCAGACTTTCTCCATTCATCCATGATGGACACTTAGATTGTTTTCATACCTTGCTTATCATGAATGATGATGCTGTGAACATGGGAATATATTGTAGAGATAATAATGCCATTTCCATTGGGTGTATGCTCAGACATGGAATTAATGTCGATAGATCTTTTTTTAATTCACTGAAAAGACTCCATACTCTTTTCCAAAGTGGCTGTACCAGTTTTACATTCTCATTAACAATGCATAAGGGTTCCCCTTTCTCCACATCCTCATTAATATTTGCTATTTTTTTGTCTTTTTGATAATAGCCATCCTAATACTAGTGAGATGATAGCTCATCAACATTTTGATTTGCATTTTCATGATGATTAGTGATGTTGAGCTATTTTCATGTACTGGTTGGCTCTTTGTATGTCTTCCTTGGAAGTAAGCTATTTATTTCCTCTCCCTGATTTTTAAAATTAAAGTATAATTAACATATAATGTTAATAATTTTGCATGTAGAACATAACGATTCAACAGTTCTCTATATTACTCAGTGCTCATCACAGTAAGAGTACTCAATCTCCTTTATCTATTTCACCCATCCCCCTATACTTCTTCCCTCTGGCAACCGCAAGTGCTCTGTATTTAAGACTGTTTTCTTGCTTGTCTCTTTTTTCCGTTGTTCATTTGTTTTCTTTCTTAAATTCCACATATTAGTAAAATCATATTTGTCTTTCTCTGACTGACTTTTTTCACATAGCATTATACCACTATATTTATCCATGTTGTTGCAAGTGGCAAGATTTAATTCTTTTTTTTAAAGATTTTATTTATTTGATAGAGAGAGAGAGATCACAAGTAAGCAGAGAGGCAGGCAGAGAGAGGAAGAAGCAGGCTCGCTGCTGGGTGGAGAGCCCAATGTGGTGTTCTATCCAAGGACCCTGAGATCATGACTTGAGTGGAAGGCAGAGGCTTTAACCCTCTGAACCACCCAGGCACCCCAAGATTTAATTCTTTTTTATGGCTATGTGATATTCCATTATGTATATATATGACATCTTCCTTATTCATTCCCCTGTGGATAGACACTGGCATTACTTCCATGTCTTAGCTCTTGTAAATAATGCTTCAGTAAATAAATTAAATAAATAAGGATGCATATATATTTTCAAACTAGACTTTTCAGTTTCTTTGGCTGAGACCCTAGTATGGAATTTACTGGATCATATGGTAATTCTGTTTTTAATTTTTTTTAATATTTTATTTATTTATTTGACAGACAGAGATCACAAGTAGGCAGAGAGACAGGCAGAGAGAGCGGGGAAGCGGGCTCCCAGCTGAGCAGAAAGCCCGATGCGGGGCTCGATCCCAGGACTCTGGGATCATGACCCGAGCTGAAGGCAGAGGCTTTAACCCACTGAGCCACCCAGGCACCCCTGTTTTTAATTTTTTAAGGGCCTTGCATGGTGTGTTCTGGAGCAGCTGAGCCAATTTATGATCCTACCAATAGTCCATGAGGATTTCTTTTTCTCTACATTCTTGCCAACAATTGTTATTATGTGTCTTTTTGGTTCTAGTCATTCAAACAGGTGTAAGCTTATATCTTTTTATAGTTTTATAGTTTTGATTGGCATTTCCCTGATTAGTGATGTTGAACATGCTTTTCACATGTCTGTTGGCCATTTCTATGTCCTTTTAAGAAAAAATGTCTATTCTGGCCCTCTGCCCATTTTCAATTGAATGACAATAAATTATTATTTTTAGTCTTGAGTTGTGTGAGTACTTTATATATTATGGATATTAACCTCTTATCAGATATATTATTTCAAGATATTTTCTGTTATTTTATAGGTTGCTTTTTCATTTTGTTGATGGTTTCCTTTGTTGTACAGAGGACTATTATCCCCACTTGTTTATTTTTTCTTTTGGTGTCAAGTCAAAAACCGTTGCAATGACCAAAGTCAGGATGTTTATTCATTACGTTTTCTCCTAGGAGTTTCATAGTTTCAGGTCTTAATGTTCAAGAGTTTAATACATTTTGAATTGATTTTTGTGTATGGTTATAAGGCAGTGGTCCACTCTCATCCTCTTGCATATGGTTGTCCATTTTTCCCAATACCATTCATTGAAAGGGCTATCCATTCAATAATGTATATTTTTGGCTCCTCTGTCATAAGTTAATGATCACTATATGTGTGGGTTTATTTCTGAGATATTGATTTTGTTCCATTGATTTATTTGTCTGTTCTTATGCCAATATCATACTGTTTGGGTTACTATAGCTTTGTAATGTAGTTTGAAATCAGGAAATATGATGACTTTATCTTTGTTCTTCCTCAAGATTGCTTTGCCTATTTGAGGTCCTTTACAAATTTTAGGTTGGTTTGTTCTATTTCTGTGAAAAATGACTTTGGAATTCTGATGGGGATTTTGCATTGAATCTGTAGATTGCTTTGGGCAGCATAAACATTTTAAGTATTTATTTATTTATTTTAGAGAGAGAGAGCGAGCAGGTGTGAGTGGAGGGGAGGAGCAGAGAAGGAGAGAGTAGGAGGGAAAGGAATCTTAAGCTAACTCTGTCCTAAGCACAGACCCCATTTTGGGGCTCCCTCTCAGGACCCTGTAATCATGACTTGGGCCAAAACAGAATCAACTCTTAACTGACTGAGCCACCTAGGTGCCCAAGTTAAGTTTAAATGTTTTTAAAATATTAATTCTCCCAGTGAGCATGGAATATTTCCCATTATTCTTTGTTTAATTCCTTTATTTAATTTATTTTTTATAAATGTCTTATAGTTTTCTGTGTATAGGTCATTTACCTCCTTGGTGAAATTTATTTCCAGGTATTTTTTTTCTTTTTGTTGAAGTTGTAAATGGGATATTTTTTAAAATTTCTTTTATCATTGTTGTTGTAGAGAAATGTGGCTCACTTTTGTATATTGATTTGTACCCTGCATCTTTTTATAAAAATGATTTAAAATATTTTAAAAATATTTTTTTTAAATGTATTTATTTTAGAGATACAGAGAGAGGCCAAGCAGGGGGATGAATAGAGGGAAAGGGACAAGCAAACTCGATGGTGAGCACAGAACCCAACACAGGGCTCTGTCCCACAAACTTGAGATCATGACCTAAGCTGAAATCAAGAGTCAGATAACTAACCAACTGAGCCACCTAGGCACCCCTATATACTGCATCTTTAATGAGTTTATTTATTCTGACAGGTGTTTTTTGATTTTTGTGGTTTTTTTTTTTTTTTTTTGGTGGAGTTTAGGATTTTCTCTGGATAATACAGTGCCATCCTAAATACAGTTTTAATTCTTCCTTTCCTTTTAGATGCCTGTTCTTTCTTTTGCTTGCCTAATAGCTCTAGCTAGGACTTGCAATAGTATGTTGGATAAAAGTGACAAGATTAGCCATCCTTGTCCTTTCCTGATCTTAGAGGAAAAACTTCAGCTTTTCACAGTTGATTGTGATGTTAGCTGTGTGTTTGTCACGTATAGCCTTCATTATGTTGAGGCACATTCCCTCCATACCCAGTTTTATAGGACCTTTATAAATGGATGTTGAATTTTGTCAGATGCTTTTTCTAAACTTTTTGAGATGATCACATGATTTTAAACCTTTATTTTGCTGATATGCTGCATCACATTTATTGATTTTCAGATGTTAAGGCATTCTTGTATCCCTGGTCTAACTGCCACTTGATCTTAGTCCATGGTCCTTTTAATGTATTGAATTGTATTGAATTGTATTTTCAGTTTGCTGATATTTTGTTGAGAATTTTTACATTGAAATTCATCAGGGATATTGGCCTGTGATTTTTTTTTTTCCAATGTGTTTTTTTAGCTTTGGTATTAGGGTAATGTTTGCCTTATAGAGTGAGTTTGAAATGTTGCCCACTCTTCAATTTTTGGAAACATTTGCTAAGAGTTAATCTCAGTTCCTCTAACTGTTTGTTAAAATTCACCAGTGAAACTGTCTGGTCCTGGGCTTTTTGTGAAGTTTTGATTATTGATCCAAATAGTAATCTGTATGATCATATTTCTAAGCCTTTAGTATTTAGTCTTGGTAGGTTGAATGTTTTATGAATTCATCCATTTCTTCTAGATTGTCTGGTTTGTGACCATATGATTGTTCATAGTTGTCTCTCATGATCCTGTTTTTTTCTGTAGTATCAGTTACAGTGTCTCCTCTTACATTTCTAATTTTATTTGAGTCCCATCTCTCTTGGTAAATCTAGATAACAGAGACTCTTTGTTTTATGGAGTTTTTCAATTATCTTTTAGTCTCAGTTTGATTTATTTTTTCTTTGTTCTCTGTTATTTCCTTCCTTCTGCTAACTTTGGGCTTTCTCTCGCTCTCTCCCCCCCCCCCCCCCCCCCAGTTTCCTGACATGTAAAGTTAGATCATTTAGAGATACTTCTTTTTTCTTAAAGTAGGAATTTCTCAGCATAAACTTTTCTCCTAGAATTGCTTTTGCTGAATCCTGTATGTTTTGGTGTGTTTTGTTTGCATTTTCCTTTGTCTCAGTATATATAGTCTTTATTTCTTTTTTTGATTTCTTTCATTGACCTGTTAGCTGTTCAGGGCATGTTCTTTAATCTTTTTTTGTTTGTTTGTTTACTCAAAATATGTTTAATTTTAAAAGTAGTCAACATTCAAAAACAACTTAGAGCTCCAGATGAGTTTTAATCTTGCTCCCTGCTGCCTTCAGAGCACTTAACAGACAGATGGTCATGGGACAGAAACCTGTGGCTAGGTGGAGCCCTAGGGCCAACATAGCCAGAGCTTCAAGATCACTGAAGACACGGGACAGTAAGCCATGTGTTAGACTAACTTAGAGGTAGAAGGAGGCAATGGAAGTCTGAGTAGTTTAAGTGACAGGAAAAAGTGGTGGCTGACTGGACTCACAGACCTCAGGCCCTCATCAGCAAGGAAACCAACTCTGGAGAAGCCCAGGGCATGTGGCAAAGACCCAAGACTGTTTTTGAAGCTGGCTGCCCCAACTGGCCTCACCTTGGTGTGGTGTTCTTTCCTGAGGCAAACCGTTTAATGAACAAAACTTTCTGAAGGGACTTATTTATTCTGTAGACCTAAAACAATTGCTTGTTTTAGTTGGGCTATGTATTCATGGCTGTAAACATGTTCTATAACTTTAATAGCAAAGTGTAGCTGGTGCAGATAATATCACAAATTATTGGTACATATGCCTAATTCAGAAAATGATTTATCTAGTCTGAGAGAAGAAATTCTTGGGGAAAATTAACCCTCACATATCCCACAGAATGAAAAGCCTTATCATATGGAGAGGAATATAACTCTCTACCTTAAAGTAACTACTACTAAGGGAATTAAAAAAAATTTCCTTGTAACTCTTTGAGGTGGCAATATATGCTATAATTTGAGAGTGATTAAGACCCAGTTTGTATCATTGTTTAGGTTTAGTTTGAAGTGGGGCCAGAATCAGTAGAAGTGTCACACTTTCTGTAGTAATTTTTTTCTCTAAAAATTAGATTCTGAAAAAAATTTACAATCTTATGAATAATGTCATAATTGTACTAGCTCATAATTCATAGCATAATAAAATCACTTTTACTTAATATTTTATTATAGTGCTCTTAAATTTCTTAAAATTATACAGCTCAAGGTCATATCAAGACTGCAAAAACATTTGCCATTTTAAAATTATAATTGTCAATGCTATTTTGCCTTTAATAAACAATGCATTAACTAAATACCTTTGTGGAGCCAAGCAAGTTGTTTTGAATAGTGAATAATAAATGCATCTTCTCAATAGATGATATATATAATTTTAATTTAATGTCTGTAGGATTTTCTTTCAATGTAACTATATAAGATTACATTCCTACTATATGTATTATATATATATATATGTATGTTTTTGCTAACACTATTATCAAAATATAAGATTTGCATTCTTTGGGTAAAAGTTTATTTATCAGATTCTTGTACCAGGCCTTAGTTTAGGTTATTAGAATTTGGTAATGAACAAAAAGCTAAAATTCTTGCCTTTGTGGAATTTTATTACCAGATTATTATTTTTTTTTTACATCAAGTGTAGTGACATGGGCACATTTTCATGTGCTTAGATGATAATTCTTATAATTTGCATCTTTTTTTGGCTTTAATTACTAATGATCATTTCTTAGTGAATACTGGCCATATTTATTTTATTAATATTCTTTTTTTTTAGAGAGAGTTTAAGATTTTTGATTCTGAAATGATAGGGAGCTCAGTATTCATATATAGCTTTCCTTTGGTAACTGTATCAAAAGTGAGGAAATATCTGTATTAAATTAATTTGTCAAGAGAAATAAAATTTAAGCTGATAATAATTAGATGCTCTTTAAACACTATAATTAGGGGAATAATGTGAAACATGGTGACCAACACTAACCATGTCATATGATGTATAAGAAAATTTAGAGAATAAATCCTATGAGTTCTCATCATGAGAAACCTTTTTTATTTTGTTCTTATTTTCTTTCCTTTCTTTTTATTTTATCTATATGAGAAGATGGATGTTAGCTGAACCTATCATGTTAATCACTTTATGCTATATGTAAATCAAACCATCATGCTGTACTCACTAAATTTACATATTAATGTATGCCAATTATTTCCCAGTAAAAGTGAAAAAATATATAAAATTAGAGTGTTAGAAATGTCACCCTGACTTCCCACATTTTCTGAGTTTGAAATAATTTTGCATAAATAATAATTTGAAATTTGTGAAAAGATACAAAAAAGCAAAAATCCTTTTTTTTGTTATACCTTTTCTAGAACATCAGAAGAGGAATAATTAGTTGTTTTGCTAAATATACAGTATAATTTAAAGATATGATTATTTAATGGTTTTCATTTTAATGACATTTTTTCTTCCTTTTTTATCCTTGTTCTCTTCATGTAACTAAAACACTGAAAGAAGGTCAATGTGCCAGTGTAGTAACTGAAGATATTGTAAACACTTTCAATTAATAATAATAGTAGTAATAGTATAATGTTAATTATGGAGAATAAACTCTACTAAATGTTGTGAGTGTATGTGTACTATTTAATCTTCATGATAATACTCTAAGGTAAGTTATACTACTTTTTTTTTTTTAAGATTTTATTTACTTGAGAGAGAGAGAGAGCAAGACAGAAAAAGAGCATGAGCAGGGTAGAGAGGGAGAGGGAGGAACAGACTCCCTGCCTAGCAGGGAGCCCTGAGACCATGACATGAGCCGAAGGCACATGCCCAACTGGCTGAGCCACCCAAACTCCACTAAATCATACTACTTTGTCCCAATTTTATAAATAAGGAAATGGAGGAAGCATTATTAAGCCAAGGTTATTCAACTAGTATTTAGCACAACAAATAGTGAAATCTAGGCCTTCAAGCTTCAAGATCCACTTCATTTAAACTGAAATATGAATCCGTACACACTGAGGCTTGAGCTACTGGCCAGGTTCTAACCATCATGTGCACAACACCTCTAAACTGCATAAAAAAACCCCTCAGGTTAGTTATTCTCATTATGTGTGTAAGAAATTAAGTGCACAGTAATTAGCTTAACTTATCAGAACTCATAGGGAACAATATTAGATTTTAAATTTATAATTATTATTTTATGGCTTCAAATTCCAAGGTTTTCAGAGATGATATGCCCTGGTACAAGTGCTGATTTATCTTTGCTATTCCAACTTAATCGTTCATACTCTTCCATTTTAATCTCATAGGTATTTCAATTTACCTGATAAATTATGGTTATCCTGTTAATACCTCATTGTACTGACTCTTAGTTTGAAGCTCCTAAACTACCTACCTTGTTTTACTAATCCCATCCCCCCATGAAAGCTCCCTTCATCCAAACATAAAAGTACTCAAACTTTTATGGTTGTGCCATTAGGTGTTCTCTGGCCTTATGTATGTCAGATTATCTCTTGAAGGAAAAATATCCCCCATCAGCTGAAATAATTCTTTTATAAACATACAATCACCATGAGAAAATTCATTTATCATGCACAAATTGCTGACTGAAAGGTCACCTTTCAGTCCTGTGTGGAAAAGGAGAAGATACCCCATTTGTTGATCATTGTGAGGTAATTACTATCAAACATTTGATGAATACATAGCTATTTCCATCAAACAGCAACTGTATACTTCATCAAAAAGTGTCATATGAATCCATATGACAGAATATAATAAAGATGGTCTTAGTCCACATATTTCCATTATAAAAAAAAAAAATTCAAATCAGCAGGGTTGATAGGAATGCCAAAGACCCAAATTAGTATCACTAATTAGATGGTCATACCAAGCAAAAGAAGAAATCACAATATTGTCTTATTTCAAATTAAATGGAAATACCATGTAAACATTTTTCCCCCCAAGAGGCAGAAAGTGCTTTTTTTATTAGCTGGAACTGGGCCAGTTCCAAACTCCAGCTCTGCTGCTCACAACTTGAGGCAACTGTGCTGTACATCTCTTACTCTGACTGTTTCCTTACATATTATTACATACAAGAGATGAATAAAAATAGTAACTACCTCACAGAGTAATTGAATATTAAATTAGATAATACATGCCTAACTGTTATCATATACAAGATGTTAATACATTACTTTGATTTTGAAAAGACAAATTTTCAAAATGAAAATCTTAACCAACCTATTATGACTTTTAAGATACTTAATAATATGAATAGGTCAATAAACATTTTAAACTAGTATCAGCACTTTAAAAATTGTTAACATAAAATTTATCAATTGGTTTAAAAACCAGTATCAATTGATTTGAAAAAGTAAGTAGTCATATAGTTATTTTTTGTTATCATTCCAAATTTTGTAGTATGACAAAAATACTTTTTTGTTTTCTTCAAATAGAAGCTTAATATTCAGTCTTTTTTTTTTTTTTTTTTTTTTTTTTTGGTTCTTTCTGGTATCAAAAAAGACCTGTGAAAATAAAGACTGCTAAAAGAAAATTAACTGCCATTCATAAGTGTGGCTTTGAGAATGTGTCTCCATTCTGGGGAGCCTGTTTTAGTGATAGAGTTTGGCCAGTCCATGAACTTAGCTTTTATTTAAGAAAAATGAAATGGATGACCCAGGGATACTATCACTCTGTGAAGATAATCATTTAACAATGCATGGGAGAGTAACCTCATAAGGTCAGTGGTATGCTCATCTCAGATTTCTTCACATCAGTGCACAGAATTGGGAGGTAATTGACCAAGTTACTGATGTCCTTTTAGCACTGAAGATTTGTTGATTGTTAGTTGATAGGGAAAATGACATTATTGTAATACCTTGTCCCTCACGTTATCACCCTGTGCATGCAAAGAGATGGTTTTATATTAGATCAGGTCTTGGACCTTGAATGAAGATGAAGAGAAGTTTTACAGATCCAATGAAATTCTTTGGCTTTTAGAAAATGAATTATAGTTTTTACTAGAAAGGAGTATTAAGCTAATAGCTTTCAGGCAAGTAATGTATTTCAAAGGGCAAAAGATCGGCTGAGGTCTCCTGTGCCTCTTTTTCTTACTTCTATTAAATATTTTATCACTCTAGAAAACACCTTAGAGATTGTTACTTCTGACGAGTGTCCCAAAATGTTATAACACCGATGTGCTGCAAAGATGATTCCCATTCTTATCTGTGCACATTGAAGGTCCAGCCTCTAAACAATGATCTTTACAGAGGATGTATCTGTTTTTCAAAGTGCATTTCACATCACTTACTAGTAATTAGGTAAAAGTCTTCATATTGAAGTTGTTTTATAGGTAAGCATCACATTAAAATAGCTTCTAGGTGTTTTTGTTTTGTTTTGTCTTAAAACAGCACCTGAGGAGAAAGAAATTGATTTTATTCTGATATTATTGCAGTTGGGGAGAGAGACTTAACTCGACTTCACTGAGAAAAAAAAAAATAATAATAATAATAAGCCTGGTGTTAGGGTAGAAATTTCAGCCCTGAGACAATCTAATGAAAAAGTATTGGAGGACATTTAGATGGGGCATTGGAGAATGCCTAATCAAATGGATGTGTTATTCCTGAGCTTGCAGATGTTTTTCTCTGTGATTAGGCCATTTATGTTTGCTAATTTGCAACCATAGAAATAAGACTCCTACATCTCTCAGAGGCTGGGAGATAGAAGTGCTATCTCTGTCCATGTTTACATTTCAAAGAGGTAGCTCCCATGTCCTTAGGAAGACATTTTCTTTGTTATAAAATGAGCAAAAGGCTGAGAGATTTACATATATTTCACAGAAGCAGAGAAAGCATTTACAATTACAAATGCTCTAAAGTAAATGCTCTAAGAAAAGAGAGGTCAGGGACCTGTTGTCCCTGTCAAAAAGGAAAGGATCCTCTCTAAAGTTTTGTCAAACTAGGACTGTCTTGTTCATTAGTTACTATCAATCTCCAAGGAAACGTTATAGACTGTTCAATACAAATGAAATAAACATACTTATATGGTAATCATTGTGCCAATAATACTAATAAATATTAATGTCTACCACTTATTTAAAGTTTTCTATTACAGGACATGGACATTAAAATTTATGATCCTTAAAAAAATATCTTTTGACAGAGATATCATTATGTCACAGGAGAGAACAATTGAGTCCAAGGAAAACTAATTGCCTAGGTTAGTCATTTGAATACGTGACTAGACTGAGGTTAACCTCAGATCTTCCCAGAAGCTTTAGAATCAACCTGGGATTGAGTCATAACTTTGTTGATAACTGCCCTATGACTTCAATAACTTACTTCTCTTTCTTGGTCCTTATCTGTATGGGCCAAATGCTAGTGTTTGCCTCATAGGGTAACTGTGACCATTACATGAAACCTAGCAAAGGAAATTTTTTAGTAAAAAGACTAGTAGTTAAGTCTCCTTTAAAGGTTAATTGTTACTCTAAATTCTGTGTTCTCTCTTTGCCATACTGTCTCCTAAGGGGTAGCGTTTTGAGAATTTCAGAATGAATTATATATGAAGCATTATCGTAGGTATCAATTACTTACATTTTCTTGTACTGAATTTTTAATAGGACTATGCATTTGTTTGATTAAATATTTTGATTATGAGTTCTGTTATTTTTTATTGATAGAAACAAACTTTTATTTCAATACAAAACAAAGTAAAAAACAGGCCCATGGAAATAGTACTGTTTTTATTACCTTCTTATGTAGTAGCAGTGTGCTTGAATTGTTTAGCACACAAGCTAGATACTTGGACTCAAATCCAGGCTCCAAGACTAGTGGGAAACAAAAGGCAAATTAATCTAAATCTTTATAACTCTTGATCATCTTTATTATCTATGAAGCAGGAATATTGATAATAGTTCTCATTATTCTTGTGAGGATGGAATAAGATAACCAAATGTACTTAGAATAGTCACAGGCATAGCACATGCCTTTTTATAGCTGAAAGATATCATTGTCATTACTTAATTATCATTACCCCCTTTTTTTGAGTCTCAGCAGCACAAATGATATTTCTGGAATCCCATTATAGAAACAAATAATAGAAAATTATAAGGAAAGTTATTTTACATTATAGGAATACCTTTAATTGTTACTTAAGTGAAAAATAACAGCTACTATCCACTGGCCAAAGTTCAAATCTTTCCCCATCCTGTCCTCTAAACTGAGGCTAACTAGTTTAAAGACATGGGTAAAAAGTATTTGGATCAAAGGAAAGAAGAAATCCTTCAGTAAAAACATGAAATTCAAATTTACATGCTGACTTTCTCTTTGAAAACTCCAGTGAGAAATAAAAAGTGACCATTTTAATGTTTAGAAATATATATATATATATACTCATAAATACACACATATGCACATGTATACATATATATAAACAGATGTAGTTTAAGTATGTATTGTGTATTTCCTAAGTACACACATATGTATTAGTATATTAAATCTGTATTTAACTACTCATGAAAATTTGGGACAGACTTTTAAATGGACAAAATACTTTCAGATACATGTCAATAATAATTAATTTAAGTAAGTGATAGACATTAATACTTATTAACACCTTTGGGAACTAACTCTTTATCTACAACAACCTAATGGGAAGCCAGCCTGCTGTAAGTCTACCAAGTTCTACCAAGGCTTGTGGAAAGGCAGACCACTCTCTTCAGTAATAATCCATGAAGTCAAATAACATCTGTGAAAGCAGCTAATAATGATCACAGCTTGATTAATAACTGACCACTTACCTAATTTTTATCTGAGATTCCAACTTAAAACCAACTAGAGAAGCTAAATACTACCTCTGACCACTCATGTAAGATGTTCCATGTCTAGTTAACCAGCTTATAGCTTCCCTATCCCAATGGCTTCCAAGCTATAGGGAACACTTGAGGCTTTTTCTTTTTCCTACATGTTTCCCATTCCATTGCCTGATTTTGAGGCTATACGAAACACAAGTGATAGTGACAGACTCCCTTACCATAGCAAGTTTTGAATAAAGAGACTTTCTTATTCTCACTTGGTTATACTTTTTTCCACAGATAATCAAGTCCCACTAAGACTCACCCAGTTTGCAATGCCTGTAGCCACAGACCTCAGCCCTCCACTAAGTGCAGTACTCCCACAAGTCCCTTGTCCTTTCAGCTGTAAAGATGTGGTAAGTCAGCATGGGAGTCTGAACTCCACTGTCTTTCCATTGAGTTCCTGCACTGGTTTGATGCCTGGATATTTTTGTTGGCTTCCACTTCTTTGGTATCCTTTATGGAATCAGCCCGTTCTTTCTCATCCCTCTTTGTTTAAGAAATAATTCATTAACAAATTTGTGGAATAAACCAATTTTGCATTCCCAATGGCCTACAAATATATTTGCTCTTTGCCTTCTACTTTGAATCATTATTGAAAACATCTCACTGATTTCCTTGATATTTATTAAGTAAAATGGAATTCTTGACATATATGTGCCTTAATCATGAATTTACTCTTTAAGATTATTTTGACTTTGCACCTACATAGTATGAATGAAAATTTATATGAAATTATATATTTTAAATTATCTTCAGCTATGTATATCTTTATGTTTAGACATGTACATGGTGAAAAATTCCATTAAGCTTTGAGACCCTTTGAAGAAATTAAGTATCAGAGTTTTCTAGTTGATAAAACTACAAAATTTAAAAATTTAAAATGTCCATCAAAATTGTTTTACTTTACATTTGAAAATATTTCTTTCCATGATTCAAGAATTACACATCAGATGCACAAGGTAAGTGTGTAAAATGTTTAATATATTGGATCATTTAATTTAATTTGAAAATATTGCAAGGTATAATGCTAATTTTCAAATGGATTATCCTGCATCATTTCTTCTTATTTGATCCAGTCGGGTTGCTGGCTAAATATCTGGTTGTTTTATGGTTCATATGAATATAGTGGCTGCTTTTACATTTTAGTTCCTAGAGATGCAGATGAGTATGATTTAGGTACAGAATATCATATTTTCAGCAAACACTCAGGAAAACAGAAACATCCAATATACAGCCTGACAACATAAAGAAGGTAAACATTTGTTGTTGTTTTGTACTCTTTGCTGAGGTTAAGCAGATTTTATGTGACTCTTTTTTAAAAAGTATGAGAATCACAAGTAATTCTATATAATCTTAAAGTGTTGAAAGCATAAGGCTAAAAAGGTACATTAGGTGTTTTCTCAACCAGATATTTAAAATGTATTTTTTTAATTCATTGGTGGTAAGATATGTGTTCTTAAACATGATTCAAAGAATTATTAAAAATAAAATATTTTAGGGGCGCCTGGGTGGCTCAGTGGGTTAAGCTGCTGCCTGCTTCCTCCTCTCTCTCTCTGCCTGCCTCTCTGCCTACTTGTGATCTCTCTCTGTCAAATAAATAAATAAAATCTTTAAAAAAAATAAAATATTTTAATATAAAGAAAATTTAATATAAAGAATTTTTCCACAAGTATTTACATAATACTATGATTATCCATGTTCCCGTGTAATGTTCATAAATCCAATCTTAACATCTGTCTTACATACACTTAACAGATGTTCTAGAATGTGAAAACTATTAGGCCCATAAGAACTCTCATTTTGTTGTTTTAGCTCTTCTTACTGATGCTGTGCTGAACATAGAGGTGCACATTTTTTGCTTATAAGTTTGAGTCACTGAAATTATTGAATACTTTCTATATTTCTACTATAGATAAGGCATTGGGTTATCCATTAGAAATAGATTAGATGATTAATAATTACTCCTGTTCCCAACAAGTTCATGTTCTGCAGAGGGTGCCCATTAAAACATATGCACACAGAAAAAAAAGTGTCTCTTTTTAGTCCCACAATGTACAAAAAATGCCCTGTGTAAGGATCTTAAAGCCCTCATGAGAAAAAGAGATTAAAATAAATTTAGGAAAATAATTTGGTATTATTTTATATATTATAAAATATTAAAGTTGGTGACTTACAAGGCTCATTAATTACTATCAATTTCTAGCTACTTTATAACTCTAATTTCAAAGAATGCTTGTAACATTTTTCTCTTGAGTTGAAGGGGTTTGTTTTTTGTTTTTTTTTAGATTTAGTTTCTCTATGCTATTGTTCACACCAATATTTAAGCAAATCTTAGCATACCAGAGAAATCTTAATCCACATTTTCCATTCAGTTGTACAGTTACACAATTTAATCTTAATTGTACCCATGACATTTTTATCTAAGAATTTACCTATTAGAATAGGGCATATAATTTTCAACTTCAGTCTTTTAATGTCTTACAGGTTTTAGCTCAGTTCCTTTTTGAGACTGTTGCAAGTAATTCTGAGGGGTTTGGCTTTGTCTCATTGGGCTTTTATCTCTACCTCTGCTCCTGCTCTGTCATTTCAGCTTTGTCCTTTGATGTTCCAAAGTTCTAGTTCTCATTTTCTAATTATTCCCAACTTGAATTACTAGAGAAGAAGCTATACTCAAAGTCATTTGACAATAAATCTTAAAAGTCAAGTTTGAGACAATCAGTTTAAAGAGTTGAAAACATTTCAGACCGAAAAATTGGCATGATGAGATACATAAAAGCTGAAAGAACTTGATACAATCAGAGGATTCCAGGAAGAGGAACTTTTTTTTTTTTTAAATTCATAGATTTAACTTTAGTGTGATTATCTGAATAAAAAAGCCCTACACATTTTATTTTCAGTAATTTTTCTTATGGTATGTACTAAATCTATTCAACCTATTAAATATTGTATTGTGTCTCAGAAGTTCCCACAGAGGGATGAGAAAGCTTACTATTTTTCCATCAAATCTTACTTAATTTGGACTGACTTTCATACAGACTAGAGAAAGTAGAGAAGCTAAGGGACAGGACTTAACGTATAGGAGATACTTGTATTAGCTGAATGTGACTTATTAGATATAGGACATGGGTTTATGGGTGGCTTTCACAGCATGCTCTATAGTCTCACTGCTAACCTAAAAATCAGTAAGTTGAACTGTCTCTGCTCAACTCAAATTCTTTCTTTGGCATTCATACCAGTATTGCCCCATTTCAGGTATTTCCTGTAAGCTAAATTAGTGATTCTTGGCTCTGTCAGTC
This sequence comes from Mustela nigripes, assembly GCF_022355385.1. Classification (NCBI taxonomy): domain Eukaryota; kingdom Metazoa; phylum Chordata; class Mammalia; order Carnivora; family Mustelidae; genus Mustela; species Mustela nigripes. The sequence goes on from NC_081569.1 coordinate 90,134,763, forward strand.
CATTTTTATAACAAGTTTTTGAAACTCATTTTATTCCTCTGAACAAAATTTATTGTAACCTATAAAACAACCTAAAAATACTAATGTAATATACTGACCCTAACATAAAGGAAAAACAAAAGGAAATGAACTTAAAATGATGCATTTTTAGTACATAAGTGCTGAGGAACAGCACAGTGATGAATCATAATCAGTGACAGACTATTACAAAGATGTGGAACTGGCAGCTGAAATATCATGAGCAGTGTTGCCGTTGCTGACATAATTTCCAAAATTATGTACCACTTATTATACAGTTGCAAACAAATAAAATGCAAGTTTCTCATTCTATACAAACTGCCTGCTTTTCTGAAAATGTTAGTGTATATTTAAATAATTGGAATTATATTTTATAGTTTTCATAAAGAAAAGTATCATGTAGACTCAATTTCAAATAACTTTTTTAAAAAAGATTTATTTATTTATTTATTTATTATAAAGAGATAGCAGGGAGGGGGCAGAGGAAGACAGAAAATCCTAAAGCAGACTCTCTGCTAAGTGTGCAGCCTAACATAGAGCTTTATCCTATGACCCTGACATCATGATCTGAGCCAAAATCAAAAGTTGGACGTTTAACCAACTGAGCTGCCCACACATCTCTCAAACAACTTTTTGACCAAATGAATTCCTGGCACATTAAAAGTTTTCTGGGACTTAGGATCATAATCTGTGGTCTAGGATGATCATTTTTTATGTTCAAAAGTTTCCCACTAGCACCACCCCAACCATTTGACAATGAAATATATTACTACTGATAGCCAGAATATCCTTTCTTGGGAAATATTTCACCTGGTGAGAAGGCCTAACCTAGATTATTAGAACTATCATTAATTACAGGTTCTCTATTAAATTCAGTTCAGTCTCCTCTAATCCACCCAAAGCTATCTTTGTAAAATATACCTTTATAATATTACTTCATTTTTAAATATTCTAGAAAATTTCCATATTACCCACAAAATAATACCCAAGATTTTTATTATGTCATTGAGTATTCTCACAAAGGTGCCTAAAATCATTGATTATTAAAAACAGATCATTCTGTTGCTACTCACCACTACCATCCTAATTTCTTGACTTCTTAAAAATCCAGCCTATGGTAGCAAGAATTCCAAGATGGCTTCCAAGATTCAGGCCACATGGTGTGAATGTCTTATGTAGGCAGGCAGGCAGCATTTGTAAATAAAGCAATATCACTTCTGTGATTAGGTTATTTATCAGTTGACTTTGAGTTAATAAATAAAATTGCTCTGGTGTTCCTGACCTAATCTGAATACTTGAAAGCCAGAAGCAAGGACCTGAAAGCTATGTCTAGGGGCCCAGAATGATTCCTGACCAATAGCCAGCAAGAAAATGGGACTTTGAGTATTAAAACAGGAAGCGGCTGAATTCTGCTAGGAAAGTAAGGAAGGTCAGAAGCCAATCTTTCCCTACTTGAACCTCTAGATGAGAACACAACTGAATGATAACCTGATTTCAGCCTTGCAAAACCCTAAGTGTAAAACACGGCTAACATGTGCCAGATTCCTGGTGCAAAAAATCAGAGAGACAATAAGTACTTGTTCTAAGTACTAAATTTGTAGTAATTTATTTTGTAGCACTGGGAAACTTGTATCCAAACTTACCTTACTATTTCGAGACTATCCTATTCAGTCTCATAGCTCTGTTTCTCAACAACCACTATTCCCTTTTCCTAAAATGTTCACTCCATCTCTCAATCTCTTTCACTTCTCATCCATCCACCTCATTTGGAAGAATGATTCTTAAGGTCACATCTCCTTTGTTCAGTCTCTTGAAACACTGTGTTCTTGAAGCAGGAGAGGGAGGAAAAAGGAGCGTGAGCAAAGCAATAGAGTTTTATTAAGCAAGGATACAGACAGAGCTCTCAGGAGTGAGAGGGTCCTGACCAGGTTGCCAGTAAAAGCTTTTCATGTCTGGCCTTTTATTAGGACTTTACCAGGAAACTTGCTAGTGATTAGGTGGTTAGGTCAGTGGCCTGGAACTAAACATAACACTTGTAAACTGTGTGAGAGTTTTTGTTTCTGTGACATCTATAACCGACAGATATGTATTGCTAGGTCTCGTTAGTCTATACAGTGAACTCTTCCTCTGAGGCCTGATCATTTTTGTGATTATTTTATTTTCTGTGGTTACAGTGTTAATTATTAGAAAAAACATTTCAATCCTAATAATTTGGGATAGGGTGGTCTATATTTTCCTGTCTCAGTCTTTGTTTTGTCTCAGTGTCTGCATACTTGAAATGCCTTCAGACCTCCTACCTCTCCCTGCTTCTCCCTACTCATTTTCACTATTTTTCTGGTGTACATCCATCACAGTGTAATCACTTGTTTCACATTGATGTTCTGTACTGAACCCTACCTTTTTAAGAGCAAAACTGTATAATTCCCATATTTGTAATCTTAGTAACTAGCACATTTGTTTATCCAACACAACTATTAATGAATTAATGAAAGAGATGAGTATTTTGAACTAGATTTTTAGTTCCAAATTTGTCTACTTATGTCTCTCAATTTAGTATACTTCTTCATTATTCAATATTATAAACATGATGGTACCTCATTTATTAAATTCGTGATCTTTCAGGTTAGTTGTTTAGGTTGTAAATTTAATGGATAGTTATAATCGCATGGGAGCAATTGAAGGTCGTATTTTTAGTTGCAGTTTGGCATAGAAAATCTTGATAAAAGGGCCTCGAGAAAAATTTCAGGGCATGGAACAATGACTAGGAAGGTACTGGTGTGAAAGAGTAGTTAAAGAGTGTTCTTTTCCCCTATTGGTATCAACTTGGAGATTCCCTTTTGCAATGTTTCACAACTATTTTAGAATATATTGTGAACTGAGATACTTCATCATCAATTGTGTTTTTAGGATGCGCAGCCTTTCTGGCATAGGCTCACACAGAGAAGGATCTTTTTCTGCATCCCTTCTTCACTCTTGTGAGTGAACATCTTCCTACCTTGTTCCTATTTTCATCATCTTTACCTCCCTACCTTGTTCCCATTATTTTCATTTTCTCTCTGATTTATGGCCCCTAGTTCTATATTTTGTTTTCTATTATACTGGACCTTAGCTTTGTGTATATTTATTTTTGTTTGTTTAATTTCTTTATCCTAATTCATTGGCTTTTTCTTTTATCTTTTATCTTTCTAACCTTCTTTCTTTCTATAATGTTATATTGCAGGTCCATGTCTAAAGTATACCTTTAGGAGCATAAATGCTATTATAAACTACCTCATGAGCTGTAAATGCATTTCCTTTTATTCATATAAACACCATGCCTTACAACATTTTATAATAAAGGTGACTTGTGACTTACCAGTATCAATATCAAGATCATTGAGCCAGCCAAGTTGAAATTGAATAATAAAACTTCAGAGTTGGAGGGACCTTAAAGATTATTTAATAATGCAGATCCTACATTTGCATATAGATAAGAGAACAGATAAGGTCAGTAGAAGCTGAATTACTTGTGTAAGGTAACATAATTATTCTGAAGTAGAAAAAAAAAAGAAAAAAGAAAAAAAAACACAACTCTGTGATTTGTTCTTGTAGAGCTTTTTCCAATGTATCTCACTGCTTCTGTTGGCCTGGCACTCAGGAGAGCCTCTTAAAAGTAATCAGATATCAACAATACTAGAAAATTCTAATATAGCAATTATTATGTACCAGGGAGTATTAAAGGAGAGAAGTAATCTAGAAATACAAGTGTATGATACACATTTGCACATAGAATGTAATTGTAGCCAGAGAGAATGAAATATATTAAGGAAATTGGCAGATAGTTGAGCTTTGAGTAACTCTAATAATAGAAAGGATAAAAATAAAAATTGTACTGTGAGGTAGAGTTTCCAGACAGAAAATCCAGAAAGGATAAAGGGAGGAAAGTCTTTCAACAAAGAAAATAAAATGAATAAGAAGCGAAAAATGTCCATTATGTTTATGTTAGATTTGCATACATATAGGTCATTTTTGTCTATAAAGAGAGATTTCTGTAGATCGATGGAGCAAACTGTAACTGGAAGTTATTAGGGGAGTTCTTGTGAGGTGACCATAAGGAGATAGTGACAAAATCCTTTGCTTGACCTAACTTTACTCAGGCTCCTGAATCTTCTTGACATCTTGACCTTTTAAAATTTAGGTTTAGCAAGAATTCTTACTAAATCAGTTTAGCCAGAAGTTCACCCTTGATATCTGATCAGGTGCTATTATCCTCCAGGAATTATCTGACTACCTTGGCCTATCCTTAGCAAGAATCCTGTTAGGTCTGTTTAGCCCAAGTGGCCCCAACCCTTGATGTTTCCTCTTAGTAATTTTCCATCCACTGAACTCCCACACTGTTCTTTGGCTACAAATTTATGCTTGCCCTTGCTGTCTTCAGAGTTGAGCCCAAACTCTCCCTCGCTGCAAAACTTCATGACAGTGTTCCCTATACCTATTCCATCATGCCTACCATGATGGATAGTCTTCCTTGAATAAAGTCTTCCTTACCATGTTTTAACAAGTGTCATTCACTATTTTTATTCTGTAGTAATAGGTAATAAATAGGAATATTTTTCAAAAAGTTTTGCTATGAAATGGTAGGGTGGTAGGACTATTCAGAGAAAAAAGTAAAGAGGTAGGAAATTTATGTTTGATTTTTAGTTATGTAAATAGTAAAGAGAAGATAAGATTTAAATGGGAAATTAGGAATATGTATGAGAGATCAGGGAGATTCAACAGCTATAAATTCCCCAGAAGGTCCGAGGACCTGCCCAGGAGCCAGCCACCAAGAAGTAGAGAACTGTGCAGGTGCATGTAGGTATAGACTGAGAAAGCTGAGGTATTTTCTGCTGTGAGGATTCTGTTTTCTTGGGGAAGCAGGGGAGGAGGAGAGAAAAAGGAAGGAAGAACTATCAGAGTCTGGGAATTGCAAAAGAATTATGAATTCACTGGTGAAGTGACTGGAAGAGTCAGTTACAATATGTTAACAAATTTGGGACAAAACCAATATTAGATTATGAGTCTCCTGATTTGAAACACAAATAATACTAGAGTTTCCCTCAAATAGATACTAAATTTAAATATAAAGTAAACATAAATGAATGTCTTAGAAGATACTGATATGCCACTTGTTAATATACATGATGCGGCCTTAAAGGGTTAAACACTTTATATGAGAGAAGTCTTACATCTGAGGGTTTTGAAGGGGCGAGGGGGGAGGTGAGAGGTCAGGGTACCAGGTGGTGGATATTATAGAGGGCACGGGTTGCATGGAGCACTGGGTGTGGTGCAAAAATAATGGTTGCTGTTATGCTGAAAATAAAAAATAAGTTTAAAAAAATATTATAAGAAACAGAAAAATTGTATAAACCATGAGTAAACAATATATCTGTATTAGTCTATGTCTCCAGTTAAATGCTGAAAATAAACTCAGACTCAAGGAAAAAAAGAAAAAAAAAGGAAACCCTAAAATATATGTATCCTCCATATTTACTTTACCAAATGAAAGAAGATAAATCTATTTAACTATCTAGAAGATTTTTTAAACATTTTTTTTTTAATTTTATTTATTTATCAGAGAGAGAGAGGGGGAGAGAGCGAGCACAGGCAGGCAGAGGCAGAGGGAGAAGCAGGCTCCCCGCTGAGCTAGGAGCCTGATGTGGGACTCGATCCCAGGACGCTGGGATCATGACCTGAGCCGAAGGCAGCTGCTTAACCATCTGAGCCACCCAGGCGTCCCAACTATCTAGAAGATTTTTTAAACTTATATTTGACACATTCAAAGAGATAGTAGAGACTTTTAAAGTTATAGAACAGTATTACTTAAAGTCCTAATTTCCATTCTAGACAGATGTTTGAGTCCTATAGCTAATGGGGGGATATCCGGTTACCAAATTCAGGCTAACAGACTCTCATCAATTCTTATACCCATCAGCAGTGTATGAGAGAGCCTGTCTCATTTAATTCTTACTAATTATATTAATATTTGTAAAATTTATAATTTGGAAGGTGATTAAAAATTAATAGGAAGAGAGTAAAATTGATGTTCTGTTTATTTGTTTATTTGACTTTGTGAATTTAAATATTATTTTGCTGTGTGTTTATTCTTTTCTGAATATGTATATACTACACATCCCATTTGTCTTTTGAGTTTTGATTATCTTCCAATTGATTTCCATAAACTTTTATTATACTATTCTTCCCTTGAACTTTATTATACTAAAACATTTTTCCCCAAATAGACTGGTTAATAGTACTGCTTTTTAGCCAAGTTGCCAAAGAATTTTGGGTTAATTTGAACCAGTTTGTTGGCATTGTTTATTGATGGAGTGAGATTCATGAGTTGTTCCTGGTCTTTGTAAGATTCCCAGAGGGCTTTGCTTTTGCCACTGGTTACATAAAAACAATATGCCTGGTGACCAGCAGGGTACAGACACTCCTGTCCTGGTTCTAGAAAGTTACATGCCTGTGTCAGTGGTTCTTGATTTGAGAAAGAAAAACATCTGCCCAACCTTTACAGAGATAAGGCAATTTGGAATCACACCAGGTCAGTTCAAACTTCAAACTTCGGGTGTGATTCATGACCTTCCATTAATACTGCTGCTGTTTCATCTTTTTTTCTGCAATAAACTGTGTTTGTAAACAATGTTATCTAGGGTTCTATAAATCTTGATTGGCAACTGAACTCTGTTTAACTGCCAGCATTAGTATAGAATAATGTAAGAATTTAATTTTGATATGTCAAAATTACTTTTATTTCTGATTTCTTTAACTAAAGAAATTATTCAGCTGTAACTGAAAGGGGAATTTGCTTCTGTACACTTACCCTTAAGGTGTTAAAGTATTGATTGTCCTTAAGGATTATATATTGCCTGTTTTCAGGTGACTAATGGTGAGAAAATAGTGTCTCTTCTAGGAATTTGTTTAGACTAAGATGCCTTACTTTAATTACACTGAACAGAGGTATTTATGAAAATATGCCTTTGAGTAGCTAAGTTTCAGGTATTAATAGTTAGATATTCCAAAAGAAATCTTATTTCTTAGAATTTATGTCATATTCTGTTAGGTGGAAGATAGAGCACAATGATATAAAGTGTCTTCTCCAAGGGTTCAGTGGCAAAAATAGTGTGGAGCAGTTAAGAAATATTTTAAATGGTAAATGATGGTAGTAACTCCTATATATTCAGAGCTCACTTTTCTCTGGACCCTATATAAGCGTCATCTCAATTAATACTACCAGGTAAATATGGCATAGCATTCACATATTGTAGATGGAAAAAAAAAATTGATTTTGAGAGGCTAAATGCCACAATTTTACCCAGATAGAGAATGTAGACCAGCACCATTTCAAATGAGTAAATATTTTGATTCCAGAAGCTTAACTCTTAGGTATTCTTTATTTAATATGGGCTTACTATATTCTTCTAATGTCATTGCAATTATTGAATGAATCACTCATTAAATTTAAATGATAACCCTATGAGGTAGATGGTATTAATATTTCATTTTACAAATGTGGAAATTCCACGCTTTCAGAAAGTAGAGGAACTGTGATTCAAATCTGGATTCCAGAGTCTCACCAGAGTCTCACCTCCTAAATATTAAGCTATGCTACTTCCCATAGGCTCTACTGACCTATAAATAGTAACTCACTTTATTGAGCATTCTCTGTATACTCAGCACAGTACTAAAAGCTATCCTGTCACATGTTGAGAATGATTAAAAAAAAAAAATTACTCTTTTTTGGGAGGACACAGAAACAAAATTATAGTTAATGCTCATAAATAAGAATGTGTGTTCCCCAGTTATTTCTTATAACTCTTGTTATTCTGGTGGTTTGATATGCTGAAGAAGGCAGAAATTTATAAGCATAATTATAGTACACACAAGAATGTGATAAATGCTCAGAGATTGTTATGGAGGACAAAGGGGAAAGTGATTAATTCATTTTTTGAAATGCAGTAATGGAAATGCTACATAAACACTTTTATGCTGTTCTTTGAAGGATGGACAAGAGTTGTCTCTGTATTCTCTGTGAGGTACTATCTTGATCTAAGTCATAGAGACCAAAAATTACAGGTAATGGTGAGCAATATTTTACAGTTGAACTTTGTACTGTTGATCATTTATGTGTGAAAATAAGGGGCAAAGATTTAATAATGAGTTAGAGAAAAGAAACACATTTTCATGATTTCAGTCAGACAAACTTGTTAAGTATTTTAAATATTCTATCCAATTTTTTTCTGAAAACTCTGAGTTAGATGTTATGATTTTCATTTTTTTAAAGATTTTATTTATTTGACAGAGAGAGAGGTAGGTCACAATTAGGCAGAGAGGGAGGCAGAGAGAAAGAAGAAGCAGGCTCCCTGTCAAGCAGAGAGCTGGACTAGGATCTCTATCCCAGGACTCTGAGATCATGACCGGAGCTGAAAGCAGAGGCTTAACCCACTGAGACACCCAGGCGCCCATGATTTTCATTTTACAGATGAAGAAACTGAGCCATGGTTACGTTTCCTGCCCAACATGATACACAAGCCCGTTGTTTCCAAAACATACATACTTTCATCACATATTAATTCCCACTCTGATTATACAGGGCAAGTTAGGTAAGTAATGATACAGATAATAGGTTGGTAGGTAGGTAGATAGAGATATAGGTGTAGATATAGATATAGAGATATAGGTGTAGATATATATAGAGAGATAGAGATATAGATGTAGATATGGCCGAATATGATTCAAGACAAAATTTTTTCTGTTAATAATTAAGACATGAAAATAAATTGATTTGGATTTTTCATTCAAAAAATTGAACACAACAAATAACTTTAAACAAATCATTGAAAAAAACTATCAATAGCATGAGCTGCATATAGCAACATTCTTTTCAAACATAAATTCATGATAGTCAATGACAGGTTTGATGATTAAAGCATACTATCCTCTAGATACCAGGGTAAAAGCACTCTCCTGAATTGAATTGCCTTATGTACTTAAATTATATGTTCCAGTTGATCTATTCAACTGGTTACTATCTTATGTCTTCTTTTTAACTAATGACATAAAATTTCATGATGCTTGTTCATTGGCAGATAATCTCTTGGGAGAAAGCATACGAGGTACATATTTTGGACTTTAAGTCCTTATTATTAAGGACTTAATAATTAGTGGTTAAATATCATTAGAGATAAAGTATTGTGTAAATATTCAAAAAGATGCATTTCAAAGAAATGCAAATGAATATGAAGTTTCTGTTTTGTTTTGCTTTTGTTTGTTTACAATAATGGCCATTGTAGTATTTGGCTGATACTGTATTGCTTCTCTTTCCATTTGAATTTGATTTTTAAATAATTTTTATTTAAATTCAATTTAGTTAACTTATAATGTATTATTAGTTTCAGGGGTAAAATATAGTGACTCATCAGGTGCATATAATACCTAGCACTCATTATATCAAGTGCCCTCCTTAATGGCCATCACCCAGTTACCTCAGCCCCACCCCACCTCTCCTTCAACCCTCAGTTTGTTTACTGTAGTTAAGAGTCTCTTATTGTTTGCCTCCCTTTCTATTATTATCTTAGCTTAGTTTTTTGAAAAACCACTACTTATACCATATTGGTCCATGTGATTTTTTTAAAAAAGATTTTATTTTATTTTATTTTATTTTATTTATTTATTTAACAGAGAAAGAGCCAGAGAGGGAACACAAGCAGGGAGGAGAGTGGGAGAGGGAGAAACAGGCTTCTGCTGAGCAGGGAGCCCAATGCGGGGTTTGATCCCAGGACCCCAAGATCATGACCTGAGCCAAAGGCAGATGCTTAATGCCTGAGCCACTGAGGCACCCCTGGTCCATGTGATTTTGGGTGAAGTTCATTTCACCTACTACATTCCTCATGTGGTCTCATAATCTAGATTTTGGCAGAGCCTCTCCTCTTCCTTGCTCTAGGGTGCAAATTATTTTCTTTAATGACATATTTCCAGGATCTGTTTTGGTATTAACTGCAGAGATACATTCCATCGAAATTTAGGTCATGGCAGAACAATGGAGCTATAGACATATTTCTTGATGACCGCATGCCTAGACAATGAAGTCAACTTCGACAAGGTTACTACCAAGAGAAAGAGAAAATTGTGTGTTATGCTACCATAGTTTGAGGCCCTGACTTTATCCGTGTCTGCAACTTTTCATGGATATTAGTCAATAAATGCCTGCTTGTTGCCTTTTCTTCCTTGCTTTCTCTCTTCCTTTTTTTTTTAAAAATATGTCAAATTTAAGCCATTCTAGGAGGCATCTGTCAATATCATAGAGTTCTTATGAATGAATTAAATGACTTAAAAATTAAGTAAAGATTAGTGTTTTGCTAACATAACTAAAAGCAGCTCAATAATGTGACTATGGTACATCTGAGATCTCATTTTAGGGCACAGACCTCAGTGCCTCTACTTCAGAAGTCTTTTGACTCTATGTGTAACCATTTAAAATACAAATTTTCAAAAGAGGATTTTAATAACTTTGTGGTACCTGGGTCCTATTGCTTGATGTGGAGGTCACCTGGTTTGGGATTTAGCCATCTCCTCCCATGTGGTTTAAAATATAGCAGTGCCAAAGGAAAGGACTACACTTCAAGAAATTGGGAAAAGATGTTCTACGAGAAACATATTCCCAGTCAAATGTATGAGCATATGTCATAATTGTCATAATAAACTAGAGAAGGAAATTGCATACCATTTCACAATGAATTATTTATATTTGTAATATATAACCACAGAATGATAGCTGATTTAGGAGGAAATTGTATGTTTTATCTGTGGAAATACTTAAGGGCAGATAATCTATTCAAATTATTCTAATTAGAGACATTGTGAAAAAGGAACTTGGTAAAAGGATTCTGAAAAACAAATTTAGGAAATCAGTGTTGTAGTTTCAAAGCCAGAAACTTTTAAGTGATTAAGAGGATGAATAGTGATATAAAATGTTTCTTTCTAGTAGTATAATGGAATAAAGACACTGAAAAACCTCCCATTGAAGCCAACTAAAATACATAGAATAAAATTATCTTATTTTTTAAAGATTATTTTATTTGAGAGTGTGAGAGGCAGGGGGAGGGGCAGATGGAGGGGGAGAGGCAGACTCCCTGCTGAGCAAAGAGCCCAATGTGGGACTCTTTAGGATCATGACCTGAGCCAAAGGCAGACATTTAACTGACTGAGCCCATCCAGGAGCCCCTAGAATGAAATATTTTAAATAGTATTTCAAATTTAATGCAGAACTGACAAAAAGTAGCAAATCCTCAGAGGCCAAAAATAACGTAGAAGCTGAAAGACATGAAGACAGGTAAATACTAAAACCGGTTCATGATCTAAACATTACATTTTGAATCCTGATAGAGTTTTGCTTTAAGTATTTCAAAGGACACTGGAGCTAGAAATAAAGATGAAGGATTACCTGGGATAGCAAAGGTCAAAGGACATCCAAGATAAACTTGGGATGCCAAAGAGCTTCATCCACGTAATAAATATGCTGAAAAATAAACTTTAACCTCTAAGTATGTCGGTTTAACATGGAAGGAAATTAAATTCTACTGTCAAAAACCTTCAAGCAAACAATTTATTTTAGAGGAGTGACATCACCCAGATGAAGTAGGAGACCCCAACCTCTGTCCCCCAACAAAGATCAACAATTAAATAGCTTTTCACAAAAAGCAAAGGGCACTGAGAGAACGTAGGAATCCACTTAGAAACTGTGGTTGCACAGTGTAAAAACAGAATAGCTACTCAATAGACAAAGGAAGAACAGTCTCACTTTCCTGCATCAACCCATCCTCTAGGCAAGACTGCTCTGAACCAAGAAGGATCTCTCCAGCTAGAAAGAGTCCTGTTACTAGGAAAGGAAGAATGGGATGAATGACCAGCTTAGCTGGTCTTTCAGGGCATAGTGCAAAGAAGCTGCTTCATTTTCATCCTGCCCAAAGCCCAGCAAATCTGAGACATAATGGAAGTGGATAGGCACAAGAAAGAACAATAACTACCAATGCCAGCTATGTAGCATTAAATAAGCCTTGATTCCCACTGACCTCTTCAGAGAATCTAGTATCTTTCACTACTTAAAAACCAATGGTCAACAATGTTGTTGACCCTTTTAAGATTTGGGGGAATTTACCCCATAGATATTCATGTTTGCTGATACCAGCCATCTGAGTCCTTGTCCACTCTTTCAACCACTCCACTGCCCCCTGCTAGCTAGGCTATGTATCAACAGCCATCTCAGGTCTCTGTGACTGTGTGAGTGGAAGGAATCAGCCTAGACCATTGCAAGTGTACTTTGAGCTAACCCTTCTGGCTATGCACTTACATACCACTGGGCAGAGTCTCTTTACCATCTTCTGCCATATGCACACTTGTGGTGTCATTATGCAGCCAAGGCCTTGGCAGTTGTCATTGCACACACAGTTGACTCAGACACTCTCTCTGTCCCTGACCCCTACCACCAGATATATGTCTGAAACTGAACCTGCTGCTACACAGGCACCTACTACTGGTCCTCACAGCTAAGGGTGTACACACTATCTTGCCCTGACCACCATCACTACCTGCCCTGGTCCCTAGCTGCTGAACTTGGGGGTTCAGCTAAGGAATCCAACAGAGTTGCAACCACTGTGGACCCTCTACTGCACTTGCAAGGACCACATGTTGTTAATGTTGCAGACTCCAGTAGCCTGAGCCAATAAGACTTCACAACCCCCCAGGATGCAAACCTGCTATATACTCCTACACTTGGTGCCAGGTATCACTAGACCAGGGGTCACAACACACTCCAGCATTCTCCCATCTGTTGGTGAAGGTCTTTCCTTACTGAAGTCAGTCCCTAAAGTCTGGAAGAGGAAAATGTTTCTTCAAATGTGCAGATGCTTATGCAAGACTACAGGGATCAGAAAGAATCAGGGAAACTTAACTCCACCAAAAGAACACAGTAAACTTACAGTAACTAACACAAAGGAAATGGAGATATAAGAATTGCACAACAGGGGCACCTGGGTGGCTCAGTGGGTTAAAGCCTCTGCCTTCAGCTCAGGTTGTAGTCCCAGGATCCTGGGATAGAGACCCACATGGGCTCTCTGCTCAGCGGGAAGCCTGCTTCCTCCTTTCTCTCTGCCTGCCTCTCTGCCTGCTTGTGATCTCTGTCAAATAAATAAATAAATCTTAAAAAAAAAAAAGAATTGCACAGCAAATAATTCAAAGTAATTGCTCTAAAGATGCTCAGAGAGCTACATGAGAAAAGAGATTATTCAACAAAATAAGGAGAAAATAGAAGAACAAAAGAAGACCAACAAAAAGACAGGAAAAAATGTAACCAAGGGACTGAAAGATCTATAAATAAAAAACTATAGGACAGTAAAAAATAAAACAAACAAAAAGAACTATAAGATATTGTTGCAATAAATTGAAGATACAAATAAATGGTAAGGTATCCTATATTTATAAATTGGAAGAGTTAATATTGTTAAAATGTTTATATTACAAAGAGCCACCTATATATTTAATGTATTCCCTATCAAAATTCTAATGACATTATTCACAGAACTAGAAAAAGCAATCCTAAAATTTGCATAGAACCAAAAAAGACCCTGAATAACTGAAATAATTTTGAGGAAAACAAAAACAAAAACAGGAAGCAACACCCTTTCTGGTTATAAAGTATATTACAAAACTAGATTAGTAAAGATATAAATAAATCTTCATATTTTAATGGGGACTATGATGTTAAACATATGGTGAATTTAGAATGAGAATGTCTAAGGTGGATGGATAGGTAGGTAGGTAGATAGATACTGATCCAGACATAATAAAGAGAATGTGAGAGAGCACATTCAGAAGTTAAAGAATAAGAATTCACTGATTCCAGTAGCAAAGGAATACAAACAATTACAAGAACATATTATGAGCAACTATATGCCAGCAAGTTAGACAATCGAGAAGAAATGGATGCATTCCTAGAGACATAGAAACTACCAAAACTGAACCAGAAAGAAATAGAAAACCTGAACGGACCCATAACCGGTAAGGAGATTGAAGCAGTTGTCAAAAATCTCCCAAAAAGCAGGAGTCCAGGGCCAGACAGCTTCCCAGGGGAATTCTACCAAACATTGAAAGAAGAATTAGTATGTATTCTCCTGAAACTATTCCAAAAAAATAGAAATGGAAGGAAAACCCTAACTCATTTTATGAGACCAGCATTACCTTGATCCCCAAGCCAGACAAAGACCCCATCAAAAAGGAGAATTACAGACCAGTATCCCTGATGAACATGGAAGCCAAAATTCTCACCAAAATACTAGCCAGTAGTATCCAACAGTACATTTAAAGGATTATTCACCATGACCAAGTGGTGGGGTTTATTCCTGGTCTGCAAGGTTGGTTCAACATCTGCAAATTAATCAATGTGATACAATACATTAATAAAAGAAGGAACAGGAGCCATATGGTACTCTCAGCAGATGCTCAAAAAGCATTTGACAAAGCGCAGCATCCTTTCCTGATTAAAACTCGTTATAATATAGTGATAGAAGCTACGTACCTCAATATTATAAAAGCCATTCATGAAAAACCCACAGTGAATATCATTCTCAATGGGGAAAAACTTGAGAGCTAAGGTCAGGAACATGGCAGTGTGTCCACTATCACCACTGCTATTCAACATAGTACTGGTGTGGAAAATCTGAGGTGATGGAAGAAACTCAAATGCCACATGCCACAGGGAAAAAACTTAGCTTTATTAAGGCCAGTGGGCTCAGCAGGATTCTTTCCCAAAGACTGAGCACCCATCAGGGTTAAGAGTGAGTTCTTATGGTTATGGGAAATGGGGGATGGTAATGGGGTGTTTTCCAGGTCTATCAAGGCCAAATGGCCTTTCATGTGGAAGTATAATCTATGTGGAGGTGTCTCAGGAGAGTGCTAAATCACCCTGGGGACTGTTTCTTTTTCTTTTCTTATTCACACTGGACTGGGCATCTGGTCTTTTTCTTCTGTCTTGGCAGGAGCAATGACTTGTTATCTTATCTTGGTCAATTGGGATAGCTGTTTGGTCTTTTCTTGGCCTTAGCAGGAGCAATGGAAAACCAGGGCTGGAAAGGGGTTGGAGCTCAGAGTCTCTGTCAGCCTCAGTACCAGAAGTCCTAGCCTCAACAATCAGACAACAAAAAGAAATTAAAGGCATCCAAATTGGCAAAGAAGGAGTCAGACTCTCACTCTTTGCAGATGATATGATACTTTATGTAGAAAATCCAAAGGACTCCACTCCAAAACTGCTAGAACTCATACAGGAATTGGGTAAAGTGTCAGGATATAAAATTAATGTACAGAAACCAGTTGCATTTCTATACACCAACAGCAAGACAGAAGAAAGAGAAATTAAGGAGTCAATCCCATTTACAATTGCACCCTAAATCGTAAGATACCTAGGAATAAACCTAACCAAAGAGGCAAAGAATCTGTATTCAGAAAACTATCGAATACTCATAACAGAAATTAAGGAAGACACAAAGAAATGGAAAAACATTCCATGCTCACGGATTAGAAGAACAAGTATTGTGAAAATGTGCTACCTAGAGCAGTCTATACATTTAATGGAGTCTCTATTAAAATATCATCAACTTCTTTCAAAGAAATAGAACAAATGATCCTAAAATTTGTATGGAACCAGAAAAGACCCCAAGTAGGCAGAGGAATGTTGGAAAAGAAAACCACAGCTCGGGGCATGACAGTTCTGGACATTGAGGTCTATTACAAAGCTGTCATCATCAAGACTGTATGGTACTGGCACAAAAGCAGACATATAGATCAATGGAACAGAATAGAGAGCCCACAAATGGACCTCAACGCTATGGCCAACTAATCTTCAACAAAGCAGGAAAGAATTCCCAACAGAAAAAGGATAGTCTCTTCAAAAAATGATGTTGAAAAAATTGGACAGCCACATACAGAAGAATGAAACTGGACCATTTCCTTACACCACAGACAAAAATAGATTCAAAATGGATAAAAGACTGCAATGTGAGACAGGAATCCATCAAAATCCTTGAGGGAAACGCAGGCAGCAAGGTCTTTGACTTCAGCCACAGCAACTTCTTTCTAGACACATTGCCAGAAGCAAGAAAAACAAGGGCAAAAATGAACTATTGGGACTTCATCAAGATCAAAAGCTTTTGTGCACAGCGAAGTAAACAGTCAACAAAACCAAATGGGAGATAGGTATTTGCAAATGGCATATCAGATAAAGGGCTAGTAGCCAAAATCTGTAAAGAGCTTATCAAACTCAATACCCACAAAACAAATAATCCAATCAAGAAATGGGCAGGAGACATGAAGAGACCTCTCTCCAAAGAAGACATCCAAATGGCCAAAAGACACATGAAAAAGTGCTTAATATCACTCAGCATCAGGGAAATACAAATCAAAATCTCAGTAAGACACCACCTCACACCAGTCAGAAGGGGCAAAATTAACAAGTCAGGAAATAACAGATTTTGACGAGGTTGTAGAGAAAGGGGAACCCTCCTACATTATTGGTGGGAATGCAAGCTGGTGCGCCCACTCTAGAAAACAGTATGGAGGTTTCCCAAAAAGTTGGAAATAGAGCTACCCTACAGCCCATAAGTTGCACTACTGAGTGTATACCCCAAAGACACAAATATAATGTGATCTGAAGGGGCACATATGCCCCAATGTTGATAGCAGCAATATCCACAATAGCCAAACTATTGAAAGAGCCTAGATGTCCATCAACAGATGAATGGATAAAGATGTGATATGTACACACACACACAAAATGGAATATGGACTATTATGCAGCCATCAAAAAAGAAACTTTGCCATTTGCAGCAATGTGGGTGGAACTAGAAGGTACTATGCTAAGCAAAATAAGTCCATCAGAGAAAGACAATTATCATTTGATCTCACATATGTGGAATTTGAGAAACAAGTTAGAGGACCATAGGGGAAGAAAGGAAAAAATGAAATAAGATGAAACCAGAGAGGGAGCTAAACCATAAGAGATTCTTAATCTCAGGAAATAACCTGAGGGTTGCTGGAGGGGAGGGGGTTATCAGGGATGGGGTGGAAGGTGATGGACATTGGAGAAAGTATGTGCAATGGTGAGTGCTGTGAATTGTGTAAGACTGATAAATCACAGACCTATATCCCTGAAACAAATAATACTTTATATGTTAATTTAAAAAAATTCACTGATTAACACCAACAAGTAATTTCGATGCAATTCATATTTACATATATGATAGAAAATTGAAAAATACTGAAAATAAAACCTAAGTGCTGCCAGAAAAAGAAAATCAAAACCAAAACAAAACATAAAGTGTAAGTGAAAGATAGGGTAGCAACTGACATCTCATTAACAACTGACATATCATTAGGTTATGAGAAACTCTGATCTCATTAGCAAGAAGATAATCCCAGGGTACAGAATATAAGAAACTGTCTTCCATGCACCTTCCATGTAAGACCCAATTGCTAATTGAAAGTGATTCAACCTTTACATTTTTTTTTCTTTCCCTTAACAATACCTATAGACCTATAAGATGGAGACTTAAAAAAAAAAGCTATAAAAGATCATTTAAAACGAATTTTTATTTTTATAAAATGTGATTTACTGATTTATGAAACTTTAGGATACAATTAAATTTTAGTTCTTTCTAGAGAATAAGGAGTTTGAGAAATGGAGAAAATATATAGCCCTGGCTCTTTACACTGTTTCCTAAATAAATAACAGGATAAGTTATAATTTTTCAGTTATTCTCTTATGTCTTTATTTACAATATAGATATTATATCTCCTATAACCTGTTTATAATTCTACTTATAGTTGAAATGATATAAATAATACTGAGTACCATTTTCTAGGTACTATGTAGGGAAGACTAGTTTTTGAAATTGCAAAGTAGAGTTAAATAACCAGAAGCTTACAATTTATAAGCAAAACAAAGAGTCACAACTAAAATATAGGCAGGTAAGGGGCACCTGGGTGGCTCGGTGGGTTAAGGCCTCTGCCTTCGGCCCAGGTCATGATCCCAGGGTCCTGGTATCGAGCCCCACATCCGCTCTCTGCTCAGCGGGGAGCCTGCTTCCCTTCCTCTCTCTCTGCCTGCCTCTGCCTACTTGTGACCTCTGTCTGTCAAATAAAGAAAATCTTGAAAAAAAAAATATAGGCAGGTAAGTATTACAAAAAAATATTGGATTGGTTAATCTTCTTCTCAAAGAAATAGGTATTTTTTGAAGGGATTGTGCATTAAGACCTCTATGATTGAAGTATAAAACACATACTAAGAAAGGTGACTTGAAAGAGGATGGCATTTTGGAGAGATGGAATTACTTTAATATAATTAAGGTTTGGTTCCAAGTAGAAAATTTGACAGGTGATGTATTTCAGTGGTCGATAGCTTCCAGATCATGAAGAACTACTCTAAAGTATGAAGGAGTTATTCCTATCTAATTGAATGAAAAAGGACAATATACAGTGCATTTTGAAACAAAATCATAAGATTAAAAATGTTTTCTCTTACATCTATTACTCTGGAAGCAACATAAAAACATACTAGGAAAAAATGTATCCTTCAGAAACCTGTTGCAAAAATCTAAGGAGGAAGTTAAAGATATACAGATTAACACTCTGTTCCTAGGTGGCCATACTTGTCCTTTTAAAATAATTTATTTCCATGATATAAAATTTTAGTTTCCTTACATAAGAAAAACTGTTCCACATGACTTCCTCTTTAGACTCATTACCTCTTACTCATTCTAATACTCTCTTTTTTCCCTGTATTTTTCTGTTTTTTGGATTCTTTTTGTTTGGTCCCATTTTTCAATCTACATTTACTTATATCATCTCTGTGTTTGGTTGCAGTTTTATTCAATATCCTAGAATTTTTTTTGACCATTTTAAGAAAAGATCTTGCCCTAGCACTCACAGCCCATGTACAGCAAAAGCTAATAAATAGCATTAGATTACTCTGTTGTATAGCAGATACTCTGGACTCTACGGAATGAGTTCATCATTCATTGCTTTGATGGTTCTGCATTGCAGGAGCATCCTACAATTGTGAAGAAGTGGGAAATTTGGCATTATAACTGAGGCATCACTTATAAGACTATAGGGGATAGTAGTTAGGAAGATGGACATGATACCTCATCTTTTGGCTTTGGTCCATTGGATGATGTAACTTCATTCTCAGAATAGAGAATGTAGAATATAAATGGAGAGAGGGACACCTGGGTGGCGAACTCAGTTAAGCTTCTGATTTTTTTTTAATTTTTAATTTTTATTTATTTATTTTTAATTTCTTTTCAGTGTCCCAGAATTCACTGTTCATGTACCACACCCAGTGCTCCATGCAATACGTGCCCTCCATAATACCCACCACTAGGCTCAACCAACCTACCAACTCCCGCTCCCCTCCAAAACCCTCAGTTTGTGCAAGTGGTTTTGATGCCCATTTATTTGCTTTTTTTCAATTTTAAAGACTAAGATAATGGAATAATTTAATGATGAATGGTATCAGTCTCTAGAGATATTTCATGGACTGTTTTTTCTTAAGTGTATGTTTTAAATATACTCTCTAGGAATAGTAAAGGAAATAAAAGTCCATAATTTTTGTTAGTTTAAACTGCATACAGTAATTAGTTCCTCTCCTACTCCATCCTCCATGAATTATATGGAATTAAAATATATATAAAACTTTAAATTATTTGAATTTTAAGCAAATAATTACAAAGTTTCTGTGAATGGCCTATTACAAATTAAAACAACATAGATGTTGCTAAATTTAAGAAACTATTCTCTCTCCAGGGAGCATTTAATAAGCTTCATAAGCTTTCATAAGCTTCTCTACAGAATTTTCAGCCTTAGATTCTGCTGCCTTATAGTATCGAAGGCAAATGTGGGAAAAGAGGAAAGTTCTACTATTAAGAAATTCTTTCGAGCAGAAAAGTTAACTGACTTTTCATTTGAGGCCTAGTGATTAATATGATGCTAATAAAGACATGAATAGTTAACTATACTCATAAATATCAAAGGCAGGACTTCATTAATTCAAAACATTTATTTAGTAGAAAAGGGTTTGGCATATATAGTAGGTTCAGCAATATTTGTTTTAATGAAATAAGTTTACCATTATGAAGATAAATTGAAGAATTTTTCTCTTTAATGCAAAATAATTTTAATCAGTACCTACTTTAGACATGCATTTTTGGGGGCCATGATAAAGGATATGTTCTGAAATATTAATCTTTTGGGATAATGGTAATGAACATTTGGATCACAAACTTCTTCCTGAAAACAAAAATCTGTTTATAGCATTAATTAAACAGAGCAGTGCCATGGAGTGCATAGTTTGGAGGATTTATATATTAATATAAGTCAGAACAGTTATAGATTTACTTGATTATGGAACAGTCTTTTCTACTCAGTCTATCTTCTTTTTTTGTCTGATATTGTTTTTTTGCCTTAAAAAAAACCACACATGACTTTTTTTGAGAGGAATTTAAATTTCACAGCAAAATTGAAGGAAAGTTACAGAGATTCCCTATATACTTCTTATCTCTGCACTTGCACAACTTTCCCCATTATCAGTATCCCCCGAGAATAGTATATCTGTTATGGCCGATGAATCTATTGACACATCATAGTCACACATAGTTTACATCAGGGTTCACTCTTGGTGTTGTATATTCTGTGGGCTTGGATAAATAAGTAATGACTTGTGCCCACCACTATGATATCTAACAGAGTATTTTCACTACTGTAAAAAATCCTTTGTACTCCACCTATTCATACCCTACCCATCCCCCCACCCCCCCACTTATATAACCTCTGGCAGTCACTGATCTTTTTACTATCTACTTAATTTTGGCAGAGAAGAGATCCTCATCCCTATGAAGTGAACATTTAATGGTTTCATGGACTAACATAGTTCAGACCCAAGGTTGAGAATCCAAGGTTCTAACCTTTGTATTATTAAAAATAAACAGACCTATTTATTATATAAAATTAACCCCCTGGGACGCCTGGGTGGCTCAGTTGGTTAAGCAGCTGCCTTTGGCTCAGGTCATGATCCCGGCGTCCTGGGATCGAGTCCCACGTCGGGCTCCTTGCTTGGCAGGGAGCCTGCTTCTCCCTCTGCCTCTGCTTGCTATTCTGTCTGCCTGTGCTCTCTCTCCACCCCCCCCTCTGATAAATAAATAAAATCTTTAAAAAAAAATTAACCCCCATACTTTAATGAAGGAAATATATAACCTAATACATAAAATTTCATGCCAATAGAATCAGTTGTAAGCTTGAACCAAAAGGAATCAAAGCAATTCTCTTCTACATATTTCTACCATTGTTTCCATCTAACCAGGTTGTTGATCTGATATGAATTCTTGAAATTCTTAATTGAATAATTGTGGCAGCAATGATGAGAATTATAACATTTAGGGGAAAGCTCAGTAAAATATAAAAGCTTAAGAGCGGTAATAGTTTAGCTTTCATTTACCAAAGTTTATAAAAATAAAATATGGAAGAACAGTTATCAGAAAATAATTTTTTCAAGCCAATATGCAATATGCTAGTCCCTATCACAATTAGGGTTCGGTGTTTGAATATGAAGATAAAACATATGCATACATAATTACAAATTATGTATTTTGTACAATATACTTAGCAAGATACCCTGATATGGGTATATTTTACATTAAGTATAGAAGAATAAATATTTTCAATTGTTTTGGTAGGTTAGCTAATTTATAAACTTGGCTAGTTAAAACCAAGGACAGAGAGAATCAAAAGTGATAGTCACTACAGGCATCAAAGAATGATCACATAAAAATAGGCTTATGCAATATGTGGCATGTATTTGTCATAAAGTGGAGATACCATCTCATCATTTAAAGGGTGCCTACTGCCAAAGGAACATGCAAATAGTCATATACACTTTATGGAAAGGTAAGTACCAAAAAAAAGTTTTATATACACTAAAATATATCAACTCTGACTTTTAAGTTAGAGTATTTTATGGAATTAAAACTTTGAACAAACAACATAATTTTGTTGAGGCAGTTGAATAAACCCATTTCTATTGGGAATGACCTGATATATTCACTATGGAGATATTTGTAAAAACTAGTTTCTAATTAAAATTATTTGATGTTGGATTTTATTCTCAGTATCACTTAGCTAAACACATGGCAGTTGAACAGCAATGGTTATAACTCAGATAAAAGCCATTATAGTTTCAGTTTTTCTTTTGGGTTTCTGCCAAATTCTTCCTCCTAAAAGTCATCATTGATACAGATTTTTAAATTGATGCTTTTTTCTGGTTAAACACATATACATAATACCACAGTCAAATGGAACATGTCCATTTACTTTCTTAATTTATCTGCAATAGTGACCATATACTGAAGTTGTTTCCTGGCTTTTTTCTTTTTTAAATAACTTTTTAAGTCACTAAATGAATTGAATATGGCAACTAGAAACAAAGCATTTGATACAGTTTAATTTTATTTTAAAATATATAGTGCACCAAAATTTTCCTACAAAAGATAGAAGATTCAGTTTTGCTATAACCAACAGTTGTTATGCTCCAGAGATTAGATACAGTAGTTTCTGTGGAGATAACTGAATTAATTAAGTTAAAATAGAGGATAATATCAATTACTAGCTTCTAACCTCATTGTATTTTTTAGTGGAAACAATATGATTCCTCCTTTTAAAAATTTTTGGTGGAAACTTAAATCACCTTCATTAAACATGTATTATCACCACTTAACACATTTATTAAAAGGATCCTAAAATAGGTTTTGATTTTTTTTGTAAGGTAGGAGTATAATGGTAGAAAAATATGTAGTGCTAATAAAAATACTGTGACATTTACTAAAAAAGCTGATATACACAGTTTCCTGTATAAGATTCTGAATGAGATTCATTTTGCCTCAAATGGGCTGGTTTGCTTTTTAGCTCTGTCAGCTTTATGAATATCAAGTGATTTCTCTGTTTTTCATTGGTGTTTTTCCTTAAACTGTATGCCTACAGTTGTTAGGAAGCAATTGTGAGGATGAAGTTAAATTTGTAGTAAACTAAAACAAAAGCAGATTTTAATATTTAATTTTTTGAGTTATTGTTAAATGACAAAATAAATCCATGCGATGCTGCATTTATTTTAATAAACATTGGTTTTAATTAGTAAAGCTTGATTTACTTGAATCAAGAAAATGAGGGACACCTGGGTGGCTCAGTGGTTTTAGTGACTGACTTGAGAATGGCTTAGGTCCTGATCTCAAGGTCATGAGATTGAGCCCTACATTGGGCTCTGTCTTGGGTGTAGAGCCTGCTTAAGATTCTTTAGGTCCCTCTCCCTCTGCCCTTTCCCCCCTGCCCTCAGGTGTTCTCTCTCTTACTCTAAGGAAAATAAAAAAAAAAAATAAAAATTTAAAGAAAGAAAATAAAATAACTGAGTTGCATCAGGCAGTAGGGAGCCAATTAGAGGACTTCATGGTGAAAGCTATCAAGTGTTTCTTGTTCTACCTTCTTTGTATAAAGATACTCTTAGGTTAGGAAACCAAATATGGTAAGCCTTTGGCTTTGCTAGACACTTTTAAGTTAGAATCATTTTCTGAGCACGTTCAATGTCTTGAAAGACCGGTGAGGAAAGATCTATTGTGCTAAATTTCTCTCTGGGTAAATGTCCCTGTGCTGCTAGTACATTATCCATTATCTTAAAAATCAGATTCTATGCAATTTAATTATTATAAACTCTTTTCTGTTGCTATAAGTAATCAAACACTATTAAAGAAAATCTTTGAAGTTCATGACTTCCTTATGTTTGTGATATTAGGACTTATAAATAACATGTCCTAACCAAAGAGTTACATAATTGTGTCAAAGACCTTCTAGAATGATCTTTCTGTTCAGAATAAACTGGCTCTATAATGTTAAAATAGTTTCTCTCCAATGTTGCTGTTCATAAGTCTATGTCTTAAGTAGTAGTGAGGTTAAAGTTTATAGTGACTTCTTTGTCTACATATGTAGAAATAAAAATGTTTTTGATAAATATATTTAAGAAGAATAATCAGTTAAGTAGATTGCAGTTTTGTTTAGTATATATAATATTTAAGCTCAAAGCTATGCATTATGTAGTAATGTTGAAGTAAACTACAACAATGAATTACACTTCCTGTGAGAATATCCTTCTGAAATGGGCCTGGTCATTTGTGTTCTTGATATGAGGAGGGGAATTTCATAGAACCTCTTGTAAACCAAAGCTTTCTCTAAGAGTACATAGATATTTTAATATTTTTCTCCTATCTATTATTATCTAGAACTAGTTTATTCAGTATTTGGTATTTTTATAACAAGATAAATACCTTACCTTGATGGTTCTAAAGTAGTTGTGTCTGTCTGCTTTCATAATGAAACACAGAGCATTCCCACCTACTATTTATAAAATTCTGAGAACTCCAAGAATTCCTAAAGTTGAATAGTAGTATTGTATTTTATTATCAATAATACAAGCATCAAACTCTATTTTCCCAACTTTATCAAACTATTAGAAAAGATATAATACAATGTTTCATTATAACTGTTTATTTTTAATTATTTATTTTTAAATATTTATTTTCGAATGACCATGAAAGTGTGTATGTTGTGGAGGATGGGACAGAGGGAGAGAGTCTTTAAGTGGACTCCCCACTGCTCATGGAGCCCCATGTAGGGCTGGATGCCAAGACCCATGAAATCATGACTTGAGCTGAAATCGACAGTTGGTTGCCCCTTATTATAATAATTTAATTATTTTCATAATTTAATAGATGATGTCATCATTTGCTAAAGGTTTTATATTGTAGGGGCACCTGGGTGTTTCAGTGGGTTAAGCCTCTGCCTTTGGCTCAGATCATGGTCTCAGGATCCTGGGATCGAACCCCGCATCGTGCTCTCTGCTCTGTGGGGAGCCTGCTTCCCTCTCTTTCTGTTCAAATAAATAAACAAAAAATCTTAAAAAAAAAAAGGTTTTATATTGTAAACATAAATGTATACATTTTTCAATTTTTTTATCACACGTTACTTTGTAATCAATGAATTGGTAAGAATTGTGCACCAAAGATTATTAAAAATAAATTTTAGTATGTATCATATATTGCATCTATTAGATGATTCCTTTTTCCTTTTAATTTATCAAATAATCTGTGTGTAACATAAAGTAATTTTATTTCTAATGTTATAGAATTTGTAGAACTACTTCTGCTACTATTACTAGATGGTCATTTACTAGCGGAGAAAAATCAACCAATAACAGTCAAGTTGGAAAAAGTTAAAAATTTAGATAAGAATAAATAGAAATGAATTTAGAAAAATCATAGAAGTAAGAAGAAAATAGATTACAGATAAAGAGAAATGGAAAGTAGGGAGTTTATTGCATAACAACTGTGGTTAGAGGTAGAAGGCAGATGAAGAGAAGGTGTGTATTAAAAAGTAGGTTTTGGGGGGTAAGGAAACAGTGGGGCAAGATTGACGAAGAGGAACCACGCTCATGTTCAGCTTAAACACTGAAATATGTGAAATAACTGCAGACATAGGAAATCAAAGTTAGGTATGGGAGAGTAAGTCTTGTGAGACTTATGCAAACAATCGGATAATCTAGGAGTTTCACTATTCAATAAGAACAACATTTATATTTGGAAGAACCGATTTTAGAAAGGCAGTTGGTTACTAATGTGTTTAAAATTGTCCTCTAGGGGCCATCAGCAGTTAACTATAATTCTAACAACCTGCAGTTAACTAACCAAATGCCAGCATTACCTAAACTTCCAAAATAAAATTGTGCATTTCTTTTATATTTTAATGGAGGCACTCTACAAGGAGTATTAAATAATCAGCCTAAAAACTGAACTGGGTTTAGATAAGCAGTGAAAGTACTATTGCTGTTACAATAGTATCAATCATAAAGATACAATCTATGCTGCAGCTACATATGTAACATTATAAGCATAATTGCCATTCTCATTTTCTCTGATTCCTAGGACTGCAACTAGAATGTACTATATTTTTTATACTGAATAAATGTCTGTGATATCCCCAGGGATATTTTATTAATACTTTTATAATTAATTAGTTAATTATTCTTCCTTCCATCTTTCCAACATTTTTAAATCATCAACTCTCTGCCAAGCATTATGATAAATACTGGTAGAACAAAAATGAACAGAATAAGGATTTCTTGTAATTAATTTACTTAGGGGTAGAAAGCACAGTTAAGAAATGTGCCCCTGGTTCCTTGCTCAGCAGGGAGTCTGCTTCTCCCTCTGCTGCTCCATACCTCCTCCATCTCCCTCCCCCCACCACTGGTGTCTCTCTCTCTCTCTCTCTCTGTCTCTCAAATAAATAAATAAATCTTAAAAAATAAAAAAGAAGTGTACCCACAGGAAAAAGTTAGTTTACTGGGAGTAATCACTCAAACTAGTTCACATCAAAGTTTGTTTTTATTAAGTAACTCCCTTTGGTTAAAGAGTATTTTTAAGTTCTTTAGGGATATAGGCTGAGAGTGCATGGGCATGAGATGTGAGGAGATTGTAAAATGTTCAGTTAGGTTGTCTAGTAAAAAGTAAATGGGCATTTAGGGATGTAACAGATAAAAAATGAAAAAAAAAAGTGATAAATGGGAAGAAAAGAGAAGAAAGCTGGTGCCTGTGTTGATTGATGAAGCTGAAGACCTTTCTTAAGAACTGGGAACTGAGTGCCATTTAAAAACTATCTTTTGTAGAGTGCTGCCATATAGTATCTCCTATAGTAATATTTGAATCTCCAAGCAATGATATCTCTTTTCAGCACTATTATTTATGGTATACAGTGGAGAAAACAAAGATAATATAATGCCACCAAATTGGGTTGGCACTAGATGACTGCACACAGAGGGGCTATGAGAGTCCAGAAAAGGCTAAAATCCATGGCAAGACATAAACAGAAACTAGCAACCAAAAATAAATTATTAACAAATAATGAGAGGACAGTTTCACAAAGGACTCGTGGCAGGATCCAAACCTGTCTTACCTGGAAATTCAGGCACTCCTGCCAATCAGTCTGCAATTAACATTAATATGCATTTTTTTAAAGATTTTATTTATTTATTTGACAGAGAGAGAGAGATCACAGGCAGACAGAAAGAGAGGGGGAAGTAGGCTCCCTGCTGAGCAGAGAGTCAAATGTGGGGCTTGATCCCAGGATCCTGATATCATGACCTGAGCTGAAGGCAGAGGCTTAACCCACTGAGCCACCCAGGTGCACCTTAATATGTCTTTTTTTTTTTTTCAAAAAAAATTTTTTTTAATTTATTTTCAGTGTAACAGTATTCATTGTTTTTGCAACACACCCAGTGCTCCATGCAATCCGTGCCCTCTCCAATACCTACCACCTTGTTCCTCCAACCTCCCACCCCCCGCCCCTTCAAAACCCTCAGATTGTTTTTCAGAGTCCATAGTCTCTCATGGTTCACCTCCCTTTCCAATTTCCCTCAACTCCCTTCTCTTCTCTAACTCCCCATGTCCTCCATGCTATTTGTTATGCTCCACAAATAAGTGAAACCATATGATAATTGACTCTCTCTGCTTGACTTATTTCACTCAGCATCATCTCTTCCAGTCCCCTCCATGTTGCTACAAAAGTTGGGTATTCATCCTTTCTGATGGAGGCATAATACTCCATAGTGTATATGGACTACATCTTCCTTATCCATTCATCCATTGAAGGGCATCTTGGTTCTTTCCACAGTTTGGCGACCATGGCCATTGCTGCTATAAACATTAGGGTACAGATGGCCCTTCTTTTCACGACATCTGTATCTTTGGGGTAAATACCCAGTAGTGCAATTGCAGGGTCATAGGGAAGTTCTATTTTTAATTTCTTGAGGAATCTCCACACTGTTCTCCAAAGTGGCTGCACCAACTTGCATTCCCACCAACAGTGGAAGAGGGTTTTTTAATCCCATCTGCAGCAAACATTTTATCAAGTCACATGGCAAATACCTATCATTCTTCCTCTAGAACTGATTTTATCTCCCAATTCTTCCCATATTTCTTCCCTTCAGTCTCTTCAAGATATATTAAAAGCAGGATTTCATTTGAAAGCTACATGGCTCCATGAACATCACACATCACAGACAATGTATCTGACAGGTTTTCATGTTAAAATATATTTTTAAGATTTTATTTATTTATGTATTTATTTTAGAGAAGAGAGAGAGAGAAGGTAGGGAGGAGCAGAATGAGGGGACAAGCAGATTCCATGCTGAACACAGACCCCAGTGCAGGGCTGGATTCCACAACCCTGAGATCATGATCTGAGCTGAAATCAATAGCTGGATGCTTAGCTGCCTGAGCCACCCAGGTACACCTTTGTTAAAATATTTTTTTAAAGTTTCTCAAAGAAACTATTGGGATGGATGTATAGCATTATAAATATTCATAAAATTTACATTTAATAACTAGGCAGAACATGGACCATATTTTATAAAAACTCCATTTATATTTTAGAAAATATAGTAGGTATAATTTCCCATTTTTGTATTTTCTGAGAGGCAATTTCAAAGACAGGATTCATATTGCATTTTGTTTTCCCATTGGACACAAACACTGATAAGGTAAAGCTCATTTTTCAGAATTATTGATCATATGGGACACGTTAATTTTTACTTGTCCTGACACAGTAGTTTTGAAAGTGGTAATAATTAGGACAGGATTTTTAGAGCAATTAATATAAATACTCTTGTAATTTTTTTTTTCAGTAATGCTTGTCACTTATACTGAATATATATATAGGTAAAAGAGGCTATCCAACAGTATATATTTAGGAGTTGTTCAATGTACTACAGCTATTCAACAAATGACAACATTATGACATTAGAGAAAATGTAACATCAAAATTAAAGTGAAATAATAAAATTAAATAAAAATTGAGATTAAAATTAAATAATATTCTGGGGCACCTGGGTGACTCAGTGGGTTGGGCCTCTGCCTTCGGCTCAGGTCATGATCCCAGGGTCCTGGGATCGAGCCCCACATCGGGCTCTCTGCTCAGTGGGGAGCCTGCTTCTCTTCCTCTCTCTCTGCCTACTTGTGGTCTCCGTCTGCCAAATAAATAGATAAAATCTTAAAAAAAATATTAAATAATATTCAATGTCAAGAATAGTGAACAAGGTAAAACATTTGAGTAGACAAGTATAATTAAATATACGTTAGATATATAATAGAAGTATTACAGAAATGTATAGATGAAATACCTATCTGGTGTAAATGAATGAAATAAGGTTTTCTGGGAACAGAGATAGTTAAGATGAGACTTGAAGCATGACAGAAATTATTCTGACAAATGTTGAGAGTGAAAGGGGATGATGGAAGCAGAATCATTTAAGTGTAGAAATCATATGTGTGAATAGCAAATGAAAGAAGAAAGAGAGAAGGGAGGAAGGTCAGTAATGACTGAAATATAGAAGACAAGGCTTGAGTAGACAAGAAACAGTCCTTGCCATAATTTATAAACATTGAGTATTTTGAAATTCATTTAAGGATAGAAACTGATATAATCAGATTAGTCTTTTATTAAGGTCACAATGTAGTATTAGAAATTGATTGGAGATCATTAAATCAAACAAAGAGACACTTATCCTGAACTAGAGTTGAGTCATGGGATAGAGAAACACCGATGGAAATAAGATAGAATAAGATAGAATCATCAGCCTTCCTCATTGATTTAATGGGGGAAGGACAGAGAAAGTAAAATAAAATGAAGAAAGAGCAAAAATATTCAGGTCTTGGCTGAACAACTAGGAAACTGTTAATATCATTTAATAAGATAAAAACAAAGGGAAAGGGATAGATCCAAGGCTAAAAGGATGATTTAATTATTGTCGGACATGCTGATTTTGAAGCATATTTTGGACTTCCAGGTGGAGATATCCAGTAAGGGAACCACAAGAGGTGAACTTCAAGCTTTGGAATGGATGAGCTAGGGTTAGGGATTTGTTGATCTCTGCAGTGTTACAGGTACATGGCAGTTCAAGCCCTGGGAGTAGATTTTGTTGAACTGCATAGTTAAAATCATAGGTTAATTTAAAAGTGATTACAAATCTAAGAATTGTATATTGGATTGTTTGCATCTTTTGGACTTGAGTGAAGAGAGAATAAGATGTTGCTAATCTTCGTTTCCTTGATAAAACTCAATTACGAAAAAAATAAGAAACCTCAATTACGAAACACCTCCCCGTATAATGACTGTGCATCTTAAAGTCTGTGTTGGAAACAAAGAACACTCACTGAATATTCATATGCACTTCCACATTTCTCAGCCAGCTTGTAGTTGGGGCCATGTGATTGAGTTCTGGCAGGGGCTCTACCATCTAATCCTGAAACCACTTTTCATAATAAAAATAGCCTTTGAAAAAGATTGTAAAGAAATATAAATTAAGAGCTGTCCATCAACATCGTTATAATAAGCATTCTCACACTTCCTTAGCATTCTCAGGTGGAGGCGAATTGTGACAAGGTTCTGAGAAGATGAATTAATGGGGAATGTATATGGTAAGAGAGAAATACACTTATTCGTAGACACTCCCTGTACTTCCTTAGGAGTCCTGTAAGATGAGTGATGATTACTGAGATATATATATATTTATATTGTTGGGCACAGAAGTCCTCTGGTATTTTGGCTTTAGTTTATCAGAAACCATGATATTCCCATTAATATTAAGGTCATGTGCATATATCTCCAGGAAATCAATGTAACATTCGAAACCCTATGTTTAGTTCACATTGAGATCAACATATCAATGGTTATCTCCTCCTCAAATATTTTAGAAATCATTTTACTGAACATTTCACCAAAAGATATGCAGATTATAGAAAAGAAAAACAGGATGACTATTTCAAGTATGGCATGCAGATACACTAGTGGTCACCAATCTCTTTAGCTCCTGTCCTCATTTTTTTCAATGAAGGGATTTGCTTCAGGGTCAGGAATGTGTAGTATCAGAAGAAACAATCAGATGCCTTTATACCCATTATTTATTCCTTCCCAATGAGGGATTGAGTTTTCTAGAGAAATATGAAGAGCTTGACAGGCTAAGTTAACCCCATAAAGCCAAGTTAACCACTGGCTGGAGGTCACTGTATTAAAGAAATATGTTTGTCCTCTGATTTTTCATGATTCTTGGTTCCTTATTCTATTGACTTGTAAAACAGGCCTCACTATACTTCATGTGACTGGCTATTTAGCATGCCCATCAGTCCCCTCCTGTAATCCCAATTATCCTCAAATTGTTCTCAGTTCAAGATCATCTCCTCTTAAACAATGTTCAGTAAGGTATGTTTCTGGGAGCTGTTGTTACCTAAACAGAAGAAATACAAAACTATGTTTTGATTATTTTAAATTCCATATGTTTGTGGGTAAAGAGCCTAGAGGCTCACATATTGAGGAACTTTTCCCAGTCTTTAATCGAAGCTGGCAATCTGTAGTAGTTTAGTATTCAAGAGTGAATCCTCCAGTGCCTGGGTGGCTCAGTCGGTAAAGCATCTGGCTTTGGCTCAGGTAATGATCTCAGGGTCTTGGGATTGAGTCCCAGTTCGGGCTCCCTGATCAGCAGGGAGTCTGCTTCTCCCTATGACCCTTCCTGCCCCATGCTTTCTTTCTCTGAAATAAATAGAATTCTAAAAAAAAAATTGAATCCTCCCTAAGACCCTTCCCCGCCCCATGTCCTCTCTCTCTGAAATAAATAGAATCCTAAAACAAAAATAAATAAAAAACAAAAAAAGATTGAATCCTGGTTGCCACTATTTTATCAGTCATAGTTGGTCACCCAATCAACTCACATCATGATCACATTGGTGTGATCCCGGGATCACACCAATCACATAATCTAATACATTTTTTAATAATAGAATAGTTATAGATTTACAGATATGTTGCAAAGATAATACAGAAAATTCTCAAATAACCATCAGAGTTTGCCTATTTGTTACATTAGAGTAGCGCATTTGTCACAGCTAATGAAATAACGTTGATACAATGCTATTTAAAAAGTCCATATTTTATTCAGATTTTATAGTTACTGTTGTATTCTTTTCTCAGGATGCTGTATTGTGTTTAGTATTCACGTCTCTTTTGGCTCCTCTAGGCTGTAAGAGTTTCTCAGGCTTTTGCTGTTTTTGATGAGCTTGATAATTTTGAGGCAAACTAATGAGGTATTTTATAGAATATTTCTCATTTGGAATTTGATATTTTCCTTTTTATTACATGAGTATTATGGTTCTGGAAGAGAAGACTGTGGAGGTCTGCTTACAACATGTTAAAGGTACATGCTTTCTGTCAAAATGACTTGTAACTGTTGATATTAACCATGATCCCATGGTTGTGTGAAGTAAATTTGTCAGATAATTTTTTTCTCTTTTTTCACTTTTGTCAGATTTTTGGACTGTAAATTTACCCTATTCAAAGCTTCTTTCCATTCTGTACTCCTATAAGGAAGTGCACAGCCCACACTTCCTTTAGGGCAAGGTTTCTACAGAAATTATTTTGAATTATTCTGTATAGAAGGTTTATCTATTATCTCTTACCTATGTATATATTCAAGCATTTATCTATATCAGTATGGATTCATGGATATTGATTTTATGCTTTGGCCTATAATGTAGTACTACTTTATTGCACTTCTCAAATTGTTGCAGCTAGGCCACTGGAAACTCTTTCATTTGGTTCTTATGTTCCTTTGACAAACCTCCATCATTTTGTTTTGTTTTGTTTTTCCCTTGAACTGTCTTGTTCTCTGACACTGCAAGATATTCTAGGCTCATGTATATTCCATGCTCTAGCCCTAGAATGAGGCAGTTCTCTAAGGAAAGGTGGTTTCTTTTACTTTTAATTGTTACTCTTTTAACCAGGTGACTGTATTAGAAACTAATATTTGAATTTGCATTATGCAGTGTTTTCAGACCATTATTTTCACATAGCAATATGTATTTAACATCAATCCCTGTTTTTGAATGGCTTAATACTTTAATTGCAGAGTAGTATTTTATTGAATGGAGGTGCCATAGCTCACATATGAAGGACATAATGGTTGCTTCTAGTTATTGGCAATTATGAATAAAACCCCTATAAGCATTCCTGTGAAGGTTTTTGTATGACCTGTTTGCAAAACAGTTGGGCAAGTAACTAGAATTTGGTTTAAGTGCTGGATCATAGATAAAATAATAAACAAAAGTATCTACATAATGACTATACCATTTTATAATCCCACCCAGCTGTGAGTATCATTCCATTGCTCAGTATTCTATCAGTTGGTATTGTCATTTAAAAAAAAAAAATCATAAAGATGGCACCGAGTGGCTCAGGTGGTTAAGAATCTAACTTCATCTCAGGTCATGATCTAAGCCGCATGTCTGGCTCACTGCTAAGTGGGGATTCTGCTTCTCTGTCTCTCCCTCTGCCCCTCCCTCTACTCATGCTCACTCTCTCTCTCTCTCTCTCTCTCTCTGTCTCTCAAATAAATAAATAAAATCTTAAGCCCCATGTCTGGCTCACTGCTGAGTGGGGAATCTGCTTTTTGGTCTCTCCCTCTGCCCTTCCCCCTACTTGTGCTCACTCGCTCTCTCTTTCTCTCTCTCCCTCTCAAATAAATAAAAGCTAAAAAATGTTAATTGTACTAATAGTAATGTAGTGGTATCTGATGCATTTTAAATTTGCTTTACTTAGATTATTTAGAGCACTTTTACATCCTGATTTTGACATCTGAATATGTATTTTTGTGATACATTTAAACATATTGCTCATTTTTAAATTGTGTGGTTTACTTTCTAATTGTTGAGTTTTAGGAGTTCTTTGTATATTTAAGATTAAAGTCCTTTTTCAGATAAGTGTTTTGTAAATATTTTCTCCCAGTCTATTAATTTTTTTCATTCTTTTAACAATGTCTTTTAATATTAGTAATAATAAGTAATTTTAATAAAGTCCAACTTATTTTTTCCTTTCATAGATCATGCTTTTAATATCAAATCTTAAAAAAAATCAGCAAAATCAAGGCCAAGACTCTGAGGGCTTTGGGGATCTAAGATACTCTTTTTGAGGGGCTTACATGCAGACTCACCTATCCTGGGACCTGTAACAAAGGCAGCAATTTGATAGATGACTGGACTATATGTAAGGGAGATTTATTTGCTTATCTTAAACCATCTGCTAGAGGGACAGGGACAAGTAGGGAATTTTTTAAGGGATGGAGCCACTGGAAAGTGCTATTTTTACCCTCTCTTGCTAGCACAGGCAAGATGGAGACCCCATTCCTACTCTCCATAATTGGACCCATCTTGTTCTATCTCTCTGGATGCACTTGTACTTGTCTTTCCTGGCTTTGTAGCAGTCATGTGCCCTTACAACCTCAGTTTGCTGAAATGGCCAAGAAAAACCTTGATTTTTAGCTTGTATAGCTTTTAATTTTTCTAAAAATGGGGGTGATGAGATCAAACACTGTGCATGTTGGAACTCAAACTGAACCAGTGTAATTCTGTCTTTTGCTCCACATCTCTGTATATGCCACTCTGTGGTAGTTTGGTTGGCCACTGTTAAGAAAAAATATAACCCTGAAATAAGTCATTATAGACTTTTTAGAAAGTGGTTGTCATTTGGGATTGTGGACTTTGAGATTGACACTGTTTAATGATTATAGGTCTGTATCCTTAAGGGACTTTTAAAATATATCAATATCTATATTCCACCCAAAGAAACTGTAATTTAATAGGCTTGGGATGAGGTCCAAACATGACTGTTTTTTGATGTCTCCCCAGGTTATGGTAATATGCTAACTAGGGTTGAGAACCACTGCCATCAAAGAATTTAAAAGGTTGATAAAATTTATGATATGGCTTTGAAGATTTCCCAGTAAGAAAGAAAAGAGAGACTTTGATGTTCTTAATTTGAGAGTTGGAATAATTTAGCTGTATATGGTTTGAAACTGTGTATGTAGGGAAAAGAATATTTGGGTATGACATTCAAGAATAGGTGAAGTTACTAATTATGTCACTCAAGGTAACTTTGTTGCTTATACCATCTTCTAAGGATTGTTGCTTTACTCACAACCCTTACAGTACTCCTTTTGGTAACAGAGAAAACTGGTGACGGTTCAAAGGTTTAAAACTGACCCAAGGGCAAATATACCATATGTATATGTGAAGTTACTCTATTATAGGACGTAAATCAATTGTTCTCTCTCAGATTTGTAACAAGAACCATGTAGAAAAAGGACTAGCCAAATAAAATGGTGTATAAATACAATATATAATCTTTTAGGGACCATGACGTACTATTTACCAATGAAATTATATAGGTGCAGATGATAGGAATAACTACTTTGAACTAGGTGATCTATCATTGACAGATCTCTAGACTGAAGGGCCTCTAATGAGACCCAAGAGTCGCTTGAATTCAGCATTAACTTGCAGCTACAATGGCTTGAATCATATTTCACTTAAATTTTCATTAAATTAAGATCATATATCTGTAAAATTTTATGTTTATCCTGAAAAATAAAAAAGCCCAAACTTGAATTAATTTTAGGAGTCTCTACTTCTTATACTCAGATGAATAAATTATTTAAGGAACATTTATTTAATTGGAGCACAGGGTTTGTAGTCACTTTAACCTCTGTTTAGATCTCAGTCTTAGTACTAAGTCTCACATTTAATTAAAAAAAAATTCAGGTGCCCTTAGGGATATTTGTAAATCCACACCCCCTCCCCTCCTTTTTTTTTTTTTTTTTTTTGAGAATTGTTGCTAGAGCTCTTAAAACTGGAGCCATATTTTGGGAACTCTCATCATATTTGTGATATGATCAAAGATACAAAGTAAATATGGTAAAAATCCTAACTAGGAAAAAACTGATTCTTGAAGTAAATTTCATAGGTAAACCCAGAAAGAATCACATTCCTTCCTATTAATCTTAAGGTACAGACCGGAAAGGCTGAATTAGTTTAATAAGGGTGTCTGTGCCAGGAGACAGTATGAAGTTGACCATTCAAAGAACAGTGGAAAGTGCAAAGACAATTTGTAACCAACCATAACAAGGTGGTATCAGGGAGAATTAACTGAAGGAAAGAGTTTTGTCTGAGAAGACAGGGTTTTATGTATATGAGATAGTAAGAGTGATACTTTGGATGTGGTTACAGTAACTAGGAAAATAATCGCTTTCTAACCAAAGCACTTCAGCATGTGAGTAGGAACATGCTTGTGTTCCACATTAGGCAGCTGTGGAAGTACTCTTCTTTGAAGAAAGTCGTATCTCAGTTAAGGATAAGCACTAGAAGGAACTGGATTACTATGGAATGAAAGTTATAAATGATACAGAAATCTGGAAGCAAAGTTCCAAGTAGATTGCTTAATAACAAATATTTCAATGGACTCCAAGATGAGCCCAAATATTGCACAGAAGTCTTGCCTAAGTGAGAGGTCTTAGTAAAGTCTTTAAATTATAAACATATGAAGCTATTTGGTTTCTATAAGGAGGGAGTTATCCTGACTACTTGAGATATTTTGCTTTACCTCTTATTAGTGTTTAATTGATTTAATTCACATATAATAATAGTCACTTTTAAAATATAAATTACTATAGTTGTAAGCATATTCACAGAATTATACAGTAATCACAAATATTTAATTACTGAATATTTTTATCACCCCTAAATAAATCTTATATCCTTTAGCAAGTTACTCTCCTTTCCTCCTTTCTTCCAGCTCCTGGCAACCACTAAACTGCCTGTCTCTATGGATTTGTCTGTTCCAGATATTTACATGGAATCATTCAATATTTGTCCCTTTGTATCTGGCTAGTTCCAGGGTTCATACATGTTGTATGTATCAGCACAGCATTTCTTTCTCTGGCTGGATATTCCATTGTATGATATAGTATACATTGTATCAGTTTTCTAAGACTGTTAATTATAATAGTCTGGATTTAAAGCAAAGGAGATGTATTTCCTCACAATTCTAGAGGTTGGATATCTGAATTCAAGGTATCAGCAAGGTCATGGTCTTTCTGAGACCCCAAGTAGATTTTTTCCTTGCCCCTTGCCCTAGCTTCTGTATTCTGTAGATCTTTGATTTCCTTTGGATTGCAGGGAAAGCTTGCAGTCTTGGCCTCTGTCATCATATGGCCTTCTCCTTATGTGCCTCTGTTTATACAGTGTTTTTCTGTTCGTGTAAGGACACTTATTATATTGCATCAAGACCTCATAATGGTCTCATATTTACTTGGACAAATCTGCAAAGACCCTTTCACAAAATAAGGTCACATTTACAGGTAACTGGGATTTTGACATACATTTATGGAAACACAATTTAACTTATATAGATATCCTCATTTTGTTAATCTGTTCCTCAGTTGATGAACACTTAGGTTGTTTAAACCCTTTAGCTATTAGAAATAATGCTGCTGTGAACATTCACATCCGAAATTTTGCATGGTAATATGTTTTAATGTGGTAGATACCTAATATATCTATGAAGTAGAATTTTTGGGTCAACTATAGTTAACAGTAGTATGGTAACTATGTTATGTTACTGAGCAATTTCCAAACTCTTTTCCAAAGTGACTTTAATTTTGCTTTTTTACATTTCCACAAGTAACATATGAGGGTTCTGATTTCTGCACATCTTCGGGGACACTAGTTATTATCTTTTTGATCACAGTGGGTATGAAATGTCATCTTATTGTTTTGATTTTCATTTCTTTAATCATATGATGTTGAACATCTTTTCATGTGCTAATTGGACATTTTCCTTTGGAGAAATGTCTATTCAAACCATTCTCTCATTTTTAAATTGCATTTTCTTTTCTCATGTTTTATTTTACTCAACAGGATGAGTGAGTTATTTTGTTGCTGAACTCTTACTACAAAGGTTCACTAACACATGTGCCTCTTCATATCTTTCAGATTAATAGCAAAGCTACCTAGTGGGTTGTATCTGTAATATGGGAAGAAAGAACTTTGGGCAATACATATGTCTTTCCAAGCCCTTCCTTCCCATCTTAGTCATTCAGGGTAAAAGATATGGTCTCTAATGAGGCCTTTCATTGCTCACATAGAAAAAGGAACATTTAGATAATGAAACATTTTCATATTATACTCTAAATGATTACTTATTTTATGCTATATTTTCTAAGGATTCGGCTGTGTAAATCCATAGTTCGTAAGTAATCCTGAATTAGAGGTCCACTAAGGTAATTTCTTTTGTGTGGACTTTCTTTTAATTCCAATTTCATTGGTCTGTTTTCTATGACAGCCTGTTACTAGCATGTTTGCTTCCTTTCTTTTTAAAGGAGTGTCCCTGTCCCCCAGCCCAGAAAATCGGAAAATAGCTAGATCTCAAATTAGCTCTCAAATTTCCTTCCTTCCTGATGAATAGCAGTCATGGTTCACATTTGTTGGTTGAGTTGACTCAAGCTTTCAGTCTCAAAATTGTGCGTGTGTTCAGGATGTTGCCGCATAGGTGTAGGTAAGTCTATTGTTTCTTTTTCCACTCTCCCAAGTATGAGTACCCTACATAATAGATATGTTTCTTCTTACCATTAAATATTTCCTGAAATGAGCTGATCATAGTCCAAAGTACTGTATTTCAAAGGGTATTCTCTAGAGCAGCTGAATCGGCCTCACCTAGACACTTGTTAGAAATGCAGAATCGCATACCCCATTCCAGACCTACTGAATCAGAAACTCTGTGGTTTCACCCCGTCATCTGTGTTTTACGAGCCTTCCATATGTTCTAATGAATGCTCTATTTTGAGAATCTCTACTTTAGACTGTGAGGCAAGTATTGGTAGTCTCATCATAATCGATATTATGGTTATTCCCATGTACTAATTTTAAATGATTCCTTGGGTTTTAGTAACTATGAGGATAAAAGGCCTTCAGCTATTCTGTCTTTTGGAGATTTTAGCACTTCCCTTTAAAAACAAAAGTAATTCTTTTCATTTGAATTCATCTGTATTTTTATACTTTATAAATATCAATTTAGTCTTTACCTTGGTATTTTGTTAACTGCCTTTTCTGAGAATATCTTTACTGAGTCTTAAGACTGAAAAAGAACATTTTTTTTAAATTTCAGTGCATTGTAACTAAAATCTTCTACTTAGTCATTACTTCTTTCAAATAAGAAATATAATGAGAATTCCTATTGGGAGACTACTCCCATATTCTGCTTAAGTGTAGTCAATATGCCTGTGGTGATTTTATCCCTATTCTTATCCATTTCCCTCTATTGCTATGGTTTCCAGCTGCTTCTAGGAAAGTGGAAAGTGTTTCTTCTATCTGCATATTATTTTTAATTTGAAATCTGTGTTTTAAACCATCTTCTTAATCTCATCTTTCAATTTAAACAAGTCAAGAGTAGTATTTGTCTATTGGATAAAAACTGTATT
The DNA here is from genome assembly GCF_022355385.1 of Mustela nigripes. Classification (NCBI taxonomy): domain Eukaryota; kingdom Metazoa; phylum Chordata; class Mammalia; order Carnivora; family Mustelidae; genus Mustela; species Mustela nigripes. The sequence goes on from NC_081569.1 coordinate 90,174,289, forward strand.
TCTTTTTTCTTAAAATAAGAAATTCTCAAATATTTTAAATATTAATGATCAGAAATTCAGTCTTCAGCATAAATTGAATTCACACCAGTAATTTAACATATCTGGAGGAGTTTGGGGGTGATATTTAAAGCTATGCACTTATTAGAGGCACCTGGGTAGCTCAGTGGTTAACTGTGAGACTTGATGTCAGCTCAGGTCATAATCTCATGAATTGTGGGATAGAGACTCCCCACCCCAACCCCACCCTGAATTCGACCCTGCACTCAGCAGGGAATGCGCTTAAAGATTCTCTCCATCTGTCCCTCCCCCAACTCATACAAATTCTTGCTTGCTAGATCACTTTCTCTCTCACAAATAAATAAATAAGTAAATCTTTTTTAAAAAGGTTATGTATTCATCAGATCCTGCTGTATTTGGCTTATAAGAAAAGCAGAAACTTTACATATCATAACTGAATACTTATATAAAGAGGGATATACCAGGTCAAAAGATAACTAGAGAGATTTAAATATTTTTATTAGTGATCTTCATTAATTACATATGAAGAGATTTATTATAAGGGATTGGCTTATGCAGTTATGGAAGCTGAGAAGTCCCCCAGTCTGCCTTCGGCAAACTGGAAACCTAGGGAACACAATGGTGTAGATTAAAAGTCTGGATGGGAATGTCTCAGAGGGAAGAGCACAGGGGCAGCAGAAGATCCATGTCCCAGCTGAGTAACCAGCAAGTTGAATGAAGAGGTGAGTTCTTCTTTTGTCTGCTTTTTGTTTTACTTAAGCACTTAATGGATTAGATGATGCCCATTCACATTGGGGAGGATAATCTACTGAATCCACCAGTTTACCTATCTCACCATAAAACACCTATACTGACACACCAAGGAATATTAATCTGGGTAACCACTGGCCAGTCAAGTTGACACATAAAATTAACCATCCCAACATTGCTATATAAAAAATTATGTATCTGTAACTCTATAAAATAGGTATTTTGATTAATTCTAATGCATTTATTAAGGTATCCATTCCTTATTTGTAAAAATGATAAAAATGTACACTTTACAAAGCAATAAACAAGGATAGAAAAGTAGAATATGGTAAAAGTACTAATAAAAATAAGATATTGAGTTGAATTTCAATTGCTCATAACAACTCTCCTTTAAAAACAATAGGTTACCATTGGAAGACTTGTATACCTAAACATATTAATTTTAATCCAATAATAAAGTATTTTATTATATCTTTACATACTTTAGAAAAAAACTTTTGGTATTCAAATCTGTTTTTTTCCTCTTTACATTTATAGAAAAGCAAGTTCCTTTCTACAATAAACATTTAAATTCTATTTGTTAAAAGTATCTTTTCAGTTAACATCACTTAAAATTAAAGTCAAAGCTGAAAGATAAATTATTACTTCATACAAAGTTCAACAGATATATAAAATATCAGGTATAAAATTTGATGTTGGCATTTTTCTTTAAATTCATTTAAAAATTTTCTTTTAGCATTTCCACTAAGCTATGGTATTTATCCAACTGGAATAATAAATGTGATTGTCAATTAAAGTATTTTTGAAATATTCTTTTTTTTTTACTTTCTTATACTTTTTTTTTTAAAGTCAGGTTCAATTTGTATTTTATGTTAGCATCATAGCAAAATCTACACAGATGCAAGATGTCCTTGATTTCTATAAAAGCAAGGATTAGTGCCTATTATATTCTTGTGCTTAGTCTCATTCTTTCCTATGACAGCTTCACTCCCATTTAATGCTGTTTTTTGAATCCAAATAAGATCTTTTCATTTGATTTAGCACTTTAGCCTCTAAAGTCACTTTGCTTAATGGGTCTGGTTTTGACTTTTTAGTTATCTTATTCATAAATGTACCACAATGTTCATCATTCTGTGAGGCTTATGATGCATCCCACCACAGATCACTGAAAATAAGGCACAGAGTCAGATAGCAGGCACCTTATTAGCACTTCTTTCCAGACCAATAATCATGTCACTATTTGAAATTTAGCAAATTGCTGTCATATTATCCACTTTCAGCCATTTTTTTAATGACCCTGTCAGATGATTTTGCTGCTGAGTTGACACCAACCATGACAATGCTGCTAAATGTGAATTTTGGAAGTACACAGCGTTTGGTTCACATTGTTGGAAAGAGTATCTCTCCACCACAGTGCAGTAGAGTGCTGTATTTATTGTAATTTGTATTTGAAGATAGGTGTCCCTTAGATGCTTATCTTCTTCAGATAGTAATCAAGCTTAAATAATATTGGGATATATAGTATGTTTTTGAAGGTTCACAAAGTCATTTTTAAAAGTTTTCATTCTTATTTTTGACCCCAAGTGAATATGTGTTTCTATGTCTGAAATTTAATTCTGCTCAAGAAATTAAAAAGAGATGTTACTGTATACATAGAGAGTATAGTAAGGGCCATTGTCTATAAAGATGAAATTACTCTCACTAATGTTTGAAGATTATTGAATAGGTAAGAAAATTGGGATATTATTTTTTATACCACAAAATAAATTCTGAGTTCTCTTAGTTTTCAGTAGTTTAGATGACAAATTTGTATAGAGAACTATGATTCTTTCACATAAAAGCATGCCCATTTTCTGTTAACTAGCTTTCTGAGAAGCAATACAGATTGTCTACAAAACTGATTAATCACTGCATATCTAAAATTTCAACTCCATAGGGGAAATTTGTAGTTCTTAAAATCTCTCTTTTCTTATGGAGCATACACAATGTACTTAAGCAACTAGAGTACTTATGTAATCTATAAAATGTATTTTTAATACTATTTATTTAATGTTTACTCTGCAGCAGCATTGTTTTAAGCACTTTACATGCATTATTGCTAATTTGTATAAAAAATCATATGTGGTAAATATTGTCATTAAAAAAAGTAATGTAATAGTTGGGTACTTGCTCTGTGTCAGAAACATGAAACATTATCTTTTAAACTCATCACCTGTAAGTTGAGTTTAAAATAGCTGGATGTTAACTGAATTATGATGAAGTCAGGTTCCAACTTAAAATCACTGCCCAAATCCTCAAAATACTTCTTCTTGGTACATTCTTTAAAGACTTGATGATGGATTCATACTAAATTGAAAAAAAAAATAGGCGCTTCAAATTGATAATAAACATAGAAGATTTTTGGCAAATTTCCTTGGTTATAATTGCTTGTTAATTAATATCACACATGGATATCAGTACTAATCCCACTGAACTTGGAGATCATATCCTTCAGATTGGACTTCTAAACTGGGAGAACCTACCCTGCACAGGGCTTTCTGATCCTTTTCCCTGAGCTGTTTTTGACTATAGATTAACTAAGAAGAATGATCACTTCCATTATTGGTAAATTGGACAGTGGGAAAATATAAATGTTTCCAAAATTAAAGGCCTTTGTGATTGTGCTCTGTAAATCAGATTATTAAAACATTTTCTGATGAAATCCTTAGAATTATTTGCTTATCCACAATAAAAAAAAATAAAATTTTTATTGACAACAGTTGACAACTATTATCAATCTGAACAATGCTAGGTAATTTAAACAAAATCCAACTTTTATGGTTTGTACTTATGAAAACTTCAGGATGAAACAAAAGGGGTCCTGTCTGTCCTGGTGAAATTCTAAAGAAGCTGTACAGTTTGGGTTGGCCATCAAGGAGAACTCAAGTCTATTGTAGGGAAGAATCCATGGCACTGCTTTTTTTTTTTCCCCCATTTCATTTTATTTTATTTCTTTTCAGTGTTCCAAAATTCATTGTTTATGTAACACACGCAGTGCTCCATGCAATACGTGCCCTCCATAATACCTACCACCAGGCTCACCCAACCCCCACCCCACACCCCTCCAAAACCCTCAGTTTGTTTCTCAGGGCCCATAGTCTCTTCATGATTTGTCTCTCCCTCCGATTTCCCTCATCTCACTTCTCCTCTCCATCTCCCAATGTCCTCTGAGTTATTCCTTATGCTCCACAAGTAAGTGAAACCATATGATACTTGACTCTCTCTGCTTGACTTATTTCACTCAACATAATTTCTTCCAGTCACATTCATGTTGATACAAAAGTTGGGTATTCATCCTTTCTTTGCTTTAAGAATTACATTTACATTAGGTCTTTTATTTCCCATATTTTTCAGTGAAAATGATGTAGACCTTTATACAGGAGCCCTTATTTTTCCTTATTCATTAAAAATACCCACTTGTAGTTGAATGTACTTGAAATTCACAATATAACTGAGGATTATTTTCATTATGTTTCACTATATGGCCAGGAACACATTTCACAGTGGGATAAATAATAATACAGTTTTGCTTATAAGTGCTATGTCCTGTCCATATCTCACAATAGTGAGATAATATTAACATGTTACGTGTATCAGTGGGATTTTTAAATTGCTTTTAGTACAGGAACTGAAAGATATCTGTATCTTACCCTGCCCACAATAAAACTTTTTGCATATTGGCATATCTGTTGCAAATTCATATTTTAGTCTGCTTGTCATCCAATACAATGGAACAGAGGGGATAAAATGCTTCTCTTAGACTCTCTAGAAAAGCAAGCATCTGCATGGTTTCTACCAGCGGAGGCATCATGAAAGAGCTTAAGGAAGAAAATATGAAACTTGTGATGGTAGTTGTTTTCTACCAAAAATCAAAACAAAAACATCCTGACCAATTATTTTCCTGAGACCTTTACATGTAAGAAATGAGAACTAAAGAAAAACAATGCGCTTCAGTGACAGATATACCAGTGCTAAATGTTGAATTGCATCAGACAAGATGAGTCACAGTCTAAGTGAGACCATATATGCTTCATTAGCCAGATTTAAACCATAACTTTAGCTGGGATAGTAACTGAAACCATTGATGAGCAAGTCGTAAAGTCAGTAGACAGGCAGGATGAGGAGGAGCAAAAGGAAGAGTAAAGAACACTGTGGAGAGATAAATATGTGAAGTTTTAACATGCACTGGCCCTACCACGTGTTCAATGGGCCATGATTTAGGATTTTCTCCTCTGTTCAGGAAAACTTGGAGGGGGATGGAGAGAAAAAATTAACTTCCTCTTTTGCAGTAATAGTTTAAATTGTAATGTTCCTTCTGAGGATCTTTAGTTTTAAGAGAGGACTGGTAAAGTAGAAGACGAGTCTCATTGAAAGGGTTATTAGAAATGGGAAGTGGTGCCAGGAGATAGTTCTGAGCCCAGAGTGCACATTGTTATCATATGTTACACCACTACTGAAATGTTGGCCACTTCTGATCTAACCAGCTTAAGGTGCATATGTTTTTTAAAATCTATGTAGCTTGCATTTTGAGTTTTCAGTGTAGTAATTATCATCTATTATGGAGTTATTGTTTTCCAAAAGATCACATTTGAATGACTAAATTACGTGTACAATCTAGCACAATTTGGAGAAATTTAAATAAGGCCACTTATGAGAGGACTTCAATTATGTAAACCTTTGGAAGAATAATGTTAGTGACAGTTTCTAGGGAATGCTTAAAAATGTAATGAAATACAACCAGTACTTCTTAGAAATCTGAATTATTTTCAGATAGAAAACGTTAGTGGTTTAAAGTAGTAAACATCAAGAACATTTTAAAAAGTGTTTAAAAACAATTTCTCATTTAGCTTAGCCCATTTGATATTTTATTTTATTTTTTAAAGATTTTGTTTATTTATTTATTTGAGAGACAAAGATCACAAGTAGGCAGAGAGGCAGGAAGAGAGAGAGAGGAGGAAGCAGGTTCCCTGCAGAGGAGAGAGCCTGATGTGGGGCTCGATCCCAGGACCCTGGTATCATGACCTGAGCCGAATGCAGAGGCTTTAACCCACTAAGCCACCCAGGCGCACCACCCATTTGATATTTTAAAATAGCAGTACTATTGAAGGTGTACATATCCTTTCCAGAATTCCAGAGAACTAATCATTTAGTCCGGTGTCATTTGTACACTTAAATTTCCTTTTTAAGCATTTTTGTGTGAGTTATGCTGAATAGCCTAATCAGGCCTCCTGTGGGCAAATTATATTACCATTTAGATTATATCTCTGTATACTTACACAGTTATAGACCACAAGTTTAAAAAAAAAAGAGGAGATGCATAAATTCAGATGTAAATACAAGTGTTCACATATTATATTCAGAAGCAAAATTCTTAACTTTTTATAATAAAATTTTTCATGTCAAGTGTTTAATCTTCTGGAGGCCTCTTATTCATCTTAAAGAGTTATAAGTCCTTTTGGCATTAATTCTATTGGCTTAATAGGCAGACAGAATTTATATGGTGTCACACTAATTGAGTACATTAAATTATACTACTCTAAATCTAGATATTTGTTTTTTAATTTTGAATTTTTAAAGAATATCTTGAAATCACATAGTATGACCTGGAAAATATTGTCAATATTCAGAGATACATTACTTGCATTGGTGGCATAAGCCAGCATTACTTTTTCAAAGAATATAGGAACAGATCATTTGCAACCTTTTCGTAATAAAGTGTTGATTCTGTCCAGAAGCACAGAGGAAGAAAAGATATGAAATAATTCTAGACTATCTCTGGTTTTTGCCAAACTTTAAGCTAGTAAAACTAATTGATGTGGCAAAAGTAGAAACATCACTTTCATAAGGAAACATTATAATGACCAGCTTGTACCTGAGAAAAGGAGAGTTCAGACTTGTAGTACACATATGATGATACCATATTGGATTTTAATGTCTACTATTTTTGATTTTCTAGAAAGATTTGAGCTGCTTTGGCTGATAAGCAATACATTGACAACTGTGGCTCCAAGTTGCGGAAATCAGGCCAATTATAAATTACTACCCACCCTATTTCCAACCAATTATATAATTTAAATAGAGCTTTCTTAACATTATCCATGTGTTACCTTGGCAAGTAGTAAATGACTATAAAATGTACATAATATTTTTTGCAAGGACAGAATGAGGTGATGGATATCAAGAGACTTTTACCAATGACTTTCACATGGGAGTGATCCCTCAGTGAATGTTATTTTCCCTTCTCTTGTCATGTTACATATAAGGTAGAAGTACATAGAATTTATTTTGTTTTGGATGATAGATATGTTCCTTTTGAATGCAAATGGAAGACATTAATCCTTCCATACATAGATAAATAACCTTACTCATTAATATGTCACTTAGACCATGTAGACAGCCTTGTCTTGTATTTTCAGTATTATATTGCCAAGGATGAATTTAACAGTATAAACTACAAAAAATAAATATACATTTTTTCCTATAAACAACTATTTAGGATAAAGATTTTCAAATTATTGAAGAGAAATTTAGCAAATCACTGGTAATCAAGGATAAATAGAATCAGATTCATTACCAACAAAAGGCAAAGATATTTACCTCTAAGAATATTGGTGACAGAAATAAGAACTTAAATTTGATTCTGTACTATGAGAAGACTTGATGGTATGACATAGAAAGTATAACCATTCTTCACATTCTAAAACGAAATCCCAACACAACTTCAGTATGTTTAGTAAAACAGTTAATAATGTTAATTATTAAATAAGCACACAAAAACTGATAGCAAAGTCAAGGGCACAGTAATCTTGAATTTAGTGATAAGTGATTATGAGAATTAAAGCAAGAAGGCACTTAGCATCAGCAAACACATTTTGTATATGAAAAATTCCAGCAACTGGAATAGAGTTAGGGTAATTTGCTGTATTTATGAGATAAAGTTTGGCAGAGAGAATGGTCCAAAGAGATAGAATACCAATACTATTTAATAGAATACTGGATCTTAAGAAAAACAAAACAAAACAAAACAAAAAAACAAACTTAAAAAAAAAAAAAGGTTTTATTAAAAAATAATAAATAAAAGGGGATGCCTGGGTGGCCCAATTGGTTAAGCGTCTGCCTTTGGCTCAGGTTGTGATCTCTGGGTCCTGGGTTTGAGCCCTGCATCTGGCTCCTTGCTCAGTGGGGAGCCTGCTTCTCCTTCACCTGCTCCCTCTGCTTGCACTCTCTGTGTCTGTCAAATAAATAAATAAATAAAATCTTTAAAAAAACAAAGTTTTTATTTTAATTCCAATTAGTTAACATACAGTATTGGTTTCAGATGTGTAATATAGTGACTCAGCATTTCCCTACATCACTCCATGTTCCTCATGACAAGTACACTCCTTAATCCCCATTACCTATTTATCCCATCCCATCCTCTCTGTTAACCATCAGCTTTTCTTCTCTAGTTAAAAGTCTGTTTTTTTTTATGTCTTTTTTCGCTTTGCTCATTTCTTTTGTTCTTAAATTCCACATATGCATGAAATCGTATGGTATTTTTTTCTGACTTATTTCACTTAGCATTATATATGTTACCTCCATCCATGCCTTTGCAAATGATATGATTTCATTCTTTTTATGTAATATTCCTGTGTGTGTGTGTGTGTGTGTGTGTGTGTGTGTGTGTACACCCCTCTTCTTTATCCATTCATCAGTAAATGGACTTTGGGCTTTGTCCATAATTTGGCTGTTATAAATAATGCTGCTGTAAACTTCAGGGTACATATATCCATTTGAAGTACTATTTTTATATTCTTTGGGGAAATAACCAATATTGGTATTGCTAGATAATAGGGTAGTTGTATTCTTAACTTTCTGAGAAAACTACATACTGTTTTCCATGGTGGCTGCACCAGTTTGCATTCCCACCAACAGTGCATGGGCATTCTCCTTTCTCAGTGTCCTCATCAATACCTATTGTTTCCTGTATTGATTTTAGCCTATCTGACAGGTTTCAAGTGATATCTTATTGTGGTTTTGATTTACATTTCCCTGATGGTAAGTGATGATCATCTTTTCATTTGTTGGCCATCTGGATGTCTTCTTCAGAGAAATGTCTGTTCATGTTTTTCTGCCCATTTTAAAATTGGATCATTTGTTTTTTGTTTATTGAGTTGTATAAGATGTTTATATATTTTGGGTTTTAACCCTTTATCAGATATATCATTAGCAAATATCTTCTCGCATTCCGTAGTTTGTCTTTTAGTTTTGTTGATTATTTCCTTCACTTGTACAGAAGTTTTTATTTTGATAGAGTCCCAATAGTTTATTTTTGCTTTTGTTTCTCTTGTCTGAGGAGATCTATTTAGAAAGATTTTGCTAAAGCCAATGTCAAAAAAATTATTGCCTGTGTTCTCCAGGATTTTGTTGGTTTCAGGTCTCAGATTTAGGTATTTAATCCATTTTGAATTCATTTTTTGGTATGGTATAAGAAAGTAGTCCAATTTCATTCTTATGCATGTGACTGTTCAGTTTTCCCAATATCATTTTTGGAGACTGCTCCTTACCTATTGGATATTTTATCCTTCTTGTCAAAGATTGTCTATGTAGTTGTGGGTTTATTTCTGGGTTTTCTATTCTGATCTGTTAATCTATGTGTCTATTTTTGTGCCAGTACCATACTCTTTTTATCACTACAGCTTTATAATATAACTTGAAGTCCAGAATTCTGATACCTCCAGATTTGTTTTCATTGTCAAGGTTGCTTTAGCTATTGGGGGGGTCTTTAGTGCTTCCATACAAATTTCAGGATTGTTCTAGTTCTGTGAAAATTGCTATTGGTATTTGGTAGGAATTGCATTAAATGTGTAGATTGTTCTGCATACTACACATTTTAATATTCTTGAAAGCTATGAGCATGGAATGTTTTTCCATATTTTTTATGTGGTCTTCAGTTTTTTTTTTTTTTTTCTGATCAGTGTATTTATTTATTTATTGAGAACATGAGCTGGGGGAGGAGCAGAGGAAAAGGGACAAGTAGACTCCTTGCTAAATATGGAAGCAAAGGAGGGGCTCAATCCCATGAACCTGAAATAGTGACCTGAACCAAAATCAGGAGTCAGACACTTAACCAACTGAGCGACCCAGGTATTCTTCTTTAATCAGTGTTTTATAGTTTTCACTGTACGGGTTAAAAAGCACAAAATTTGAAAATTGTTTAAAATTTTTAACTAATTAGTACTGAAGAGTTCTTGTTGGTGAATTTCCATTCTTTGGGTTAAAACTTTTTAAAGGTCTTTTATCTAAAGAAATGACTTGATTCTATACAGTCCACTTATGGATAGGTCTTCAGATAGATTTCAGTTGGTTCAAGTTAGGGAGAGTATAGAATGTAACAACAGAATTCCTGAAGGAACCTGATATGTTCTTACTAAGTCTACAACTGTAAATGCACTGAATTCCATTTTTTTTTAATAGCAGTGCCTCTTAACATTGCATTTATTATTTGTATAGCTAATGAATATCTAAGTAACAATTGCCTGAGTTATAACTTTTTATTAACCATCTTATAATATAAAATATATATTTCATATAGCATTGGTATATGTTTATAGCTATATGTTTATAGCTCAAAGAATAAGAAGATGACCAATGCAACAAATAAAATTTTGAAAAATAAGTAATTCAAAAAATAGTATAAACTAAACATCAGAATTTTGAAACCCATTTTAAAAAAATGGAAGAACACACAAAGAACACTAAATAAACCAAACCTCAGTAAATGTGAAGAGATCCCACACACAAAGTAACTCTGCCAGGCCACCAAATTTTTCTCAAGTGGGTGGACAAAAAATAAAAACTAAAGCAGTCTGAGCCAAGTAAGATCTCTGACAAGTTCTTCAAAACCTGCAGGGTGGGAAGGTTGTGAAGGAAAATTTATGAGACATTCATGGTCTTGATAAAGTATAGGACAGCTGGGTTGCTAAAGTTGGGAAGAAACAACAGGGCTGAGCAAGGTATTTCAAGACACAGACAGTGGAGACTGCAACTGAGGGCAGAGAAACCCTATAGCATATGCAACACTTGGTAACCAGTCTTCAAATTAAGGAGTGATCTATCATGGTTCCAGAATTTGCCAGCTCAGTTATAAAGCAGAACACTGGAACTAGAGAAGAGCTCCCAACCCAGGAACTATTCACTGGAAAGTACAGATTCCATGTTTAAAAATTTGAATCCAGTGGTGAGCTATATAAAACTAAAGCATAAACAAAATCTGTATTTAGCTTATCTACAGAACCTTTGGGTTCAGCTCCACTATAATGATCTAAAAGGAAAAAATGCATACTCTTTTGTGGAAATAAATATTATTGACACTGTTCTCTATTGTTATTTTTATATTAAATGTCCATCTTATAAACAAAGATAACAAGACACCCAAAATAAGGCAAAAAAAATGTATACCACAATTCAGAGAAGAGTCAAAGCTGTACACTTAAAGATGGGCCAAATTTAGAAATGATCAAACTGGTTTTTCACTAACCATGGTAAAATGGACAACACAGATATGAAAATGCAAAGACAAGTGTCATACTTGCTCTCTCTCTCCCTCTCTCTATTTATTTTTCAAAGATCTAGTATCAGATTACATAAGGAACCCCTGTAAATCCATATGAAAAAAATGGCACATATTTTATACATCTCAAAAGAGGATATTAATATATGGTGATATGTGCAATGCAACAGTGCTACCAGGTAAATTTAAGTTAAAGTTAAAATGAGAAGCAGTTATAAACTAATAAACATGCCTAAAACTTTAAAAAGAAGTACAGCAATACCAACTTTTTACAAGGATGTAGATTACCTGGGCCTTTCATATATTGTTAATGGGAGTATAAACCTGTCATTCATTTTTGAAAAAAAATGCTTAATGTAGTAATTTATACAAACATCTACGTTTCGATGCAGAATTTATCCCTAGTTTTACTCAGGAGAAATAAAAATATTTGTTCATGAAAGAGCTGTAGAGGAATGTTCAAAAGGGAGTAGACTGATAAATCATGGTATGTTTATATGATGGAATATTAACCAATAATAAAAAAGAGTAAATAGCTGCCATAAAAGAAGCTGGAAACACATGGTTACATTATTTATAACTCCATTTATATTAAGTTTAAGCAAAGAGTAAACTATTTGTAATGATTGAGATCAGAGGGTGGTTGCTAATCAGAGTAGATACTGGGAATTGATAGGCCCAAGCAAGCATTCTACAATGATGACAATATCTTATACTTTGATTATTATAATAACTGCACATATTGAAAATTTAAAATCTATGGGGATTCTTTATTTTTAAGTTTTATTTATTTATTTATTTATTTGATAGATGGAGATCACTAGTAGGCAGAGAAGCAGGCAGAGAGAGAGGAGGAAGCAGGCTCCCTGCTGAGCAGAGAGCCCGACGCGGGGCTCGATCCCAGGACCCTGGGATCATGACCTGAGCTGAAGGCAGAGGCTTTAACCCACTGAGCCACCAAGGCACCCCTTATTTTCTATTATATTTTAGTAATTTATAAATAATTTTCCACCATGAATTTAGGAAAATATTCTTCCATAATAATAGCTGAATTCTCTATAGCTTTTCTCTTAAATTTAAGTTTTTGATATACCTAGAATTCATCTAGTTTCCTTTTTTAAACTCTGGATAACTAGTTGTCCCAATACTTTTTTGTCAAAAAGCCTAACTTTACCAAATATAGAGTGGCACCTCTTTCAGGTAAGGTATTTATGTGTATGAGTCTTTTTTTGGACTTTCTATTATATGCCCCTGTTTTGTCTATTCTTACATCATTTTTAAATGGTTTTAATTATAGAATTATAGTTCTATCATGGTTCTTGAAACTTTATAAAAATCTCAGCAGACAGTTAGCACTTTTCTCCTAATCACCATTCTCTCCCAGCCCATACTGTGGCTATTTCTAAATATCACTACACATTCCTCAAAGCCCTTGCCCTGGCCACTTTCCCCATCACACTCAGCTAAATACCTTAAGTCCCACCTAATAGAGAACATAATGGCTCCCAGGCCTTCCATCTCCAAATTTATCAGCATCATCAATCACCCTTATAGCCTTTCTTCCCATTTTAGTAGAGGAGATGTTACTGCTATAGACAGCAATAACTGCAGTTGTTGTCTGAGTCTCATCTCCCATTTTCTCAGGTACATTATACCATCTGTGCAATTCTCTTTTCATGTATCACTTTATATTGCATGTATTTTGCCTCACTTTTAAGATTAGTGATTTTTCCTAATTTTAAAAGGAACATATTTTAAAAATAAAAACTAGGAAAATCATTTCAAAAACATTTTTGTATTTGTTGTGTATATTACATCTCACAGAGTTCCACTGGACTCTAATTTATTCATACATTTTTTATTAGTATAGATCATGAATTTGTCTCATGTCAGCAAATATTCTTTTAATACATGAATACTTCTGTAGATAAGTTAATCATAAGGATGTACATATATCCCTCCTTGTTTTATAACATTTTCAAAATAATGCAAGTGCTTATGATTTTTTTTAATGGACATGAAAATAATGAAAAGTGATTCCTTTCCTATTCTATAGTATTTAGGAAATATCTGACATAATCCCCTTCTATCAACACAAATAGAGAATTATATATTCTCTGCTGAGCATTTCTGTTTTCAATTAAATTACTTTTCTTGAAGATTCTATATGTTACAGGTTTTACATTTACAAAATGCTGGTATTTCTTTTTTATTTATTTATTTTGGAAAAAGTGCAAGTGCAGTGGGGAGGGGTAGAGGGAGAGAAAATGTTAAGCAGACTGCATGCTGAGTGCCCACTGTGGGACTCAATCCAAAGACCCTGATACCACAATCTGAGTCAAAACCAAGAGTTGGACTCTTAACAAATTACATACCCCATATTTTCTAATGTCTGCATAATATTCCCAAACTATACTATGCTTTATAAACTACTCTCCAGTGTTTCATTTCTCATCCTCTGCCATGTCCATTCTCTCTGTGATTCATTTTCTCTCTGCTCTTCTGCTAATGCTTTAAAAAATTATAGTTTTGATTTTTTAAAAAGATTTTGTTTTTCAGTAATCTCTTTACCCAATATGGGGCTGAAATTCCCAACCCCAAGATCAAGAGTCACATGTTCTACCAGCTGTGCCAGCCAGGTACCCCTATAATTATGATTTCTATTCTCAACTTATGTATATTTTCTAAAGTACCAATCACTGATTCCTCGCAAATCTTTGTAGTCAGTTCAGTCTACTTTTTATGTTCAAATCTGATGTATCTGTTAACTGATTAGAAGTTGTCCAATCCTGTAGGCATAGGAAAATCAGTATTTCTAAGTAAGAATGAGTCAATTTTCTCTAAATCTGAATACAATGTTTCATTTTTACTGAAGGTCTGTGTATTATTCACATTTGGTAAATGTTAATCTTATTGATCTAGTTACTTAAACCAAAAATGAGAGCTATTCTTGAATCTATTCTCTTATGTCCAATAAGGAACAGAGTACAGCATATTTTATTTTCTTAGTGCAATTAAAATTAATCCCCTCTGATCTTCTTACTCTTACTGTCTTAAGATCCTGCTCACTTAGCCTCTAAACTTAATTACTTAATGAGCATTCTAACTGGTCTCTGAAGCCCTCCAGTCCTTGCCCCCTAATTTTTCAAACTGTACACTGCTGTCCTAGTGATCTTTCTAAAATGCGGAGTTGGTCCTATTACTTCTGTGCACAGAATTATTTCTCAGAATTATTTTAATTTAAGGTGAAGTTGATTTCACATGCAAAAAATGACCTTCTATGCCAGTTAGAATTGTAAATATATCTGCCCAAGATCGTTTTCTGGCAATACAATCAAACACTAATCTACCTACTGCTGTGAAGAGACTGGGTTATCATTCAGCTAATCTTAAAATAGGGAGATTATCCTGGATTATCATGGTGGCCCCCATCTAATCACATGAATTTTTAAAAGAAGAAGAGAAGACAGAAGAAAGATGTAGATGAAAGGAAGTAGACAGGGGAAATTAGAGAGATTCAAAGCTTGAAAGGACTGAACCTTCCATTGCTGATGGAGATGACATGGAAAATTTGAGAAGGAATATAGGCAGTACAGATGAACAAAGTGACAAAAAGCAAAGAAATGGTACCTCAGTCTCAAAATTATGAGAAACTGAATTCTTCAACCAGAGGGAGCTTAGAACCAGATTCTTGTCAGACCTTCTTGATAAGAGCCCAGAAGGTCAACATGTTGGTATGGGCCTTATAAAACCCAGCAGAAAAACCAGTCAAGTCAACCCAAACTTCTGATATGTAGAGACTACAAAACTACTTGGTAGTCTTTCTTGAATGCTCCATTATATTCTCTCTTACACTGATTTATTTCCTTCAAAACACTTAAGACACCCTCTAGTAATTATCAACTCGTCTGTCTCCCCATATTTGAATATAAGCTAGAGATAGGCTGTAAATCATATCTGTGAATTACCTAGGACTAGCATAAAACACAACACAAGAAAAATTTATTGAATGCATGCCAGAATGATGGCTTTGCAGTTTGCAATGAATTCTTAAGAATGATTTGTTAATGGGATGCCTAGGTGGCTTAGTTGGTTAAGCTGCTGCCTTTGGCTCAAGTCATGATCCCAGGGTCCTGGGATCAAGTCCCATGTCGGGCTCCTTGCTCAGCAGGGAACCTGCTTCTCTCTCTGCCTCTGCCTGCTGCTCTGCCTGCTTGTGCCCTTGCTCATGCACTCTCTATCTTTCTCTGACAAATAAATAAAATAAAATCTTTAAAAAAATAAATTTTAAAAAAAGAATGATTTATTAACTACCACATATATCAATGAAAGGTCACTATCCTTTCTGTAAAATTATTTTGTCAATAAAGATTAACCTACAGAGTGTTTCACTATATCCTGACACTTTTTTCTTTTTTCCAGATACTTTATTTTATTTATTTTTACTTTTTAATGATTTTATTTATTAGGGAGAGAGAGAGAATGTGAGCATGAGTGGGGGAAGGGGCAGAGAGAGAAAGAGGGAAAAGTACACTCCCTGCAGAGGCCGTGGAGAGGTTCAATCCCAGGATCCCAAAATCATGACCTGAGTTGAAGTCAGATGCTTAACTGACAGAGGCACCCAGGTGCCCCCAGATAGCTTATTTAAACTAATTGTCTATAGTAGCAATGATAATATATTTCTTCTATTTAATTAAAAGATATTGTTTACTTGAAATATGACTTTTTAAAAGCAAATCTTGTCACTCTCTATATTTGCATGTTCTCATTCCTGGTAGAGGAGTTCTTGCATGCATTTTTTTTTTTTTTCATAAAGGGGTAATTAATTACACATCGATTTAAGAAACATTATTGAAAGATTATTACCTACCTTAATTTTTCTCCACATCCCTAACATGCTCCTCCTCAAGTTAGAGAAATGCTTGTACCTGTAGTGAACCTGAACTCCATTGACCTCTGGGGTTCAGACTCTTCTTCCATTTTATTCACTAGGATCTGCCTTCCTTTTTTTTTTTTTTTTTAAGTTTTAATTTATTTATTTGACAGAGAGAGAGAGAGATCATAAGTAGTCAGAAAGGCAGGCAGAGACAGAGGGGGAAGCAGGCTCCCTGCTGAGCCAAGAGCCCGATGCAGGGCTCAATCCTAGGACCCTGAGATCATGACCTGAGCCCAAGGCAGAAACTTAACCCACTGAGCCACCCAGGCGCCTCTAGGATCTGCCTTCTTAAAACAGCATTTGTTCTTACTTCCACTCTTGCTCTCAATGGTACTGATTTCTTCCAACTGCTGGAAAAGTTTGAATTTTCCTAACTTCTCTATTTGTGACAGTTGTCATACTAGAAGTTCATTTATCAAGGGGTAGGGAGTACTAGAAGGCCCATGTTGGGCTTAGGACAAAGCAGAGCAGTCACATATTTTGTGCCATTTTACCCTCCCCCCAAGGCATCTTGTTCAGAGCCGACTAAAGACCAAAATACAGCCCAGGCTTGACTTTCTCAATCCTGTGCCCTGTAGGGCAAAGGCCAGAGAAATACCTTATGCTAATTTATAAGAAGATATATTTTGTATATCCCTATGTCTAATTTACCACTCTGTACTCCTTTATCTATATTCATTTCATTCAGAACCAGTAGTTAAGAGATTTCACTAATTAGCTGATTTAAAATCAGACACCAGGGAGGCCCGGGTGGCTCAGTTGGTTAAGCATCTGCTCAGGTCATGACCTCAGAGTCCTGGGATCCAGCCCTGCATGGAGCCCTGCATCTGGCTCCCTGCTTAGCAGGAAGCCTGCTTCTCCTTCTCCCTCTGCTGCTCCTCCTACTTGTGCTCTCTCTCCCTCTTTCTGTTAAATTAATAAATCAGATCTTAAAAACAAATAAAATTGTGCACCAGACAATGAAACTAAAGGAAACTTAATTTTCAGTATCATGTCATTATCCAAGAGGTTACGATTTTATCTAAAATAATTTTGTCACACTTTGAAAATAAACTTTTGTGTGTTAAATCTTTAGCATGTGGGGTACCTGGGTGGCTCAGTGGGTTAAAGCCCCTGCCTTTCGCTCAGGTCATGATTCCAGGGTCCTGGGATCTAGCCCCACATAGGGCTCTCTGCTCAGTAGGGAGCCTGCTTCCTCCTCTCTCTCTGCCTGCCTCTCTGCCTATTTGTGATCTCTGTCTGTCAAATAAATAAATAAAATCATAAAAAAAAAATTTAGTATGCATATTTGGCCATACTCACTGATTAAAGTTTATAGGATCTCTATGCTATGCATATGCTAAACATACCAATACATGGATAAAGAGTCTCCTGTGCTCTATTTCTAATTTTATGCAGTCCTAAAAGGAAGAACATAGGCTATTATTTTACAAATAACTTTTGGCTCTTCTTACAAAGGTAATAGTTTCAGCTTAATGAGTTACTGGTCTATTTGAAATCTATTTATGTTTTTGTACAAATAAGGGCAAAACCTTGCAAATTAGTCTGATTAATAGTGATGGTAACTTAAAATTTATATTAAAATTTCATTGTAATGAAATGCTCATGCTTTTGGATGGTACTTCTACTCATCAATCTTTTAGAGTACTCAATTCCCTTTGCAAAGCGTTGTTTGGGTAAGCGAAAACAGCGAAGTAAGGGTGAATGCCAAATGTTTAATTAACACCACTTCATCTAGGCCACTTCAAACAGCATAATGTTCTCATAGAGGAAGGGATTTTCTGTCAGTGTATCATTTAAAATATACAGTAAATACTTTTAAATGATTGAATGACTCTGCATTGCAAATCTGTTAATATATGAAATTATATAAAAAGAATGGAAAAGAATGTGTTTATTTCCAAGTTGGTTTTACAAAATCATGACAGGTCAAGACACCCATCTGGGTTATTGTAGGATAAATAAACACCATGTAAATTGGACCACATTCACATTTAATTTGTCTACAAAACAAGTTGCTCTGTTTTCTTTCTCAGTGTAAGGTCAGAATGTAACTTACTTGTGGGTACAAAGCAAGGCACACAAATTTCCTAATTAAACTCTTCTGATCTGTCTTTTCTGAATTTTTAACTCTTTGTTAGCCATGGCAGTTGGGATAATTACTTTTCAGTTTCCTACTATATAAAATCAACATAATACTAGATATTTGCCTCCCAGGGTGTTGCAGCGGTTAACAAATAATTCATGTAAAATGTTTAGCCTAGAGTTAGGTATAGTGACAAAGAAGTGTTAACTATCATTATCATTATTGTTTCTGAAAGCAGTAATTAGATGTTCTCAATCATCTTATTTTGTAAACTCCAATTTCCTGCTAAATAACTTCTGAGAAATACCCAAAATGATGGTCCTGTCTTCCTTTTGTCCTCAATAACGATAATGGATGTATTTGTAAGAGAGCACACTTACATAATTATTTTTGAAAATCAAATAAATTTTCCTCCTCTACCTATACTATTCTTTTCATTAAGAAAAGATTAAAAGCTCCTTGAATGCCTGTATTAACATTACATTTAATTATGCTGTTTTTTAAAAAGCAGATTATGTTACCTTTCTTTAAGGCTTGCCATAAGGTATTTAAGACATTGATATTTAGTATAATAATATTTTCATGGCAAATCTGTCATTTCCACAGATCATTTACCCACATTAAGCTTTAGAACCAATGCCAGAAAAAAAAGACATTAAGATTTTTAGATAATTTCAATATGTTTGAATATCTAGTTAGATTAAATAGTATAAATGCAAATAAGTAACAAAATCACAGGCATGCATTAGAGATATACTGCTCTTTTTAAAAGAGTTTTAATTCAAATTGCAGTTAGTTAACATACAGTGTTACATTAGTTTTAGGGGTACAATACAGTGATTCAGAATCTCCATACAATACTAGGTGCTCCTCACAGCAAGTGCCCTCCTTAATCCTCATCCCCTAACCCATCCCCCACCCACCTCCCCTCTGGTAAACATTAGTTTGTTCTCTAACGTTAAGAATCTGTTTCTTGGTGTGCCTCTCTCTCTCTCTCTTTTTTTTTTTTGGTCCCTTTCCATCTTAATGCTCATGCAAAAACAGGAGCTGAGGGGAGCAATATGATGTATAATGCAAATATTTTAGTCCAAAATATGCCTGAAGGAACACCAGACTATTCAAACAAAAGGTAAATCAGGGGGTGCCTGGGTGGCTCAGCCCATCAAGAGTCTGACTCTTCATTTCGGCTCAGGTCACGATCTCGGAATCCTGAGATTCAGCCCACACTAAGCTCCTCATTAGGTGTGGAGTCTGCTTAAGATTCTCTCCCTCCCTCTGCCCTCATTACCCGCCCTCCCCAACTCTCTTGAAAAAAAAACAAAAGTAAATCAGTTAAGTTTAATAGTATTCTGCCTACAAAAACAATGAACTCATTTTTTTCTTACGTTTTTACCTTGATAATGTTGAATTTTTTCTCTAATATATGTTCAGAGATAAAGTGAAATAAAAAAGTGTTGGATGCTTAGAATGTGTCCTGCACTTTATTCAACACTATCTATTTTAAAATCATTCATTTCTCACATTAGTGTTAGATATTATGCATATATGTATCTCATATAGTACTCTAACTATTTTGTGAGTTGTTTTCTTTTCTTTTTTTAAGATTTTCTTTATTTATCAGAGAGAGAGAGGGGGAGAGAGAGCAAGCGAGCACAGGCAGACAGAGTGGCAGGCAGAGGCAGAGGGGGAAGCAGGCTCCCTGCCGATCAAGAAGCCCAATGTGGGACTCGATCCCAGGATGCTGGGATCATGACCTGAGCCGAAGGCAGCCACTTAACTAACTGAGCCACCCAGGCGTCCCATGAGTTGTTTTCTTAATTCTATAAAGAAAAATCACAATCCTGCCATTTAAAAACATATCCAAAGTAGCAAAAGTAGAAAGTAGCTAGGAAAAAGCCTCAGTCCAGACTTATGACTCCCTGATGACAAAAGTTGCTATCTCCTCTATCTCCTTTCAATAAAACACTTTTTCCTCCAATTTAATTTCAGTGCTCAGAAAGAGATTAACAATCTACTTTATTAGATATTACCAAAAATGTGAATTTTCTATGATGTATACTGAATGTTTCTTCTTTTATTTAGCCATTGATATTATTATTGTATGGTCGTACCATGAGGTTGGTCAAAATGTGCCAGGGTAGATTCTGCCTTGGAAAGTGACAAGTTTATAAATAACTATAAACAGATGTCAAATGGGCAAAATGAAAACAGGGTGGCTAAGTGGGTAAATTCAATATTAATTAGGTATAATCATTCCTCCTAATCATATCATGATAATGAATAGGGATATAGTTTTTTTATATTCATTTGACAATTCGATCTTTATAATTTCCATGTGAAGATTTATAATTTTCATATGAATGCCTAGTTTTAGTTGCCATTCTCCCATGCATAATATAGTGTTTGTTATTCTAACTTCACTGCAGTATTATTGGTGCCCTCTATATCTTTATACCTAAAAATAGAGGTACCTATTTTATAGACTTACAATTAGATCCTGTTATAATTATGCTTTATGGAAGTATGTATGAATCCTGATTATTTTATATACTTTGCCAGCATACAACTATGAGTGGATGGAGGGCAAAGGACACCTGTCAGAGTGTTGGTCACACAGTAGGCACAAAAGATGGCTTTAATAAAAGAAAAAAAAAACTAAGTAAAGAAAAAAAATGAAATAAAATTTATGCACTTATAATTTGATGGTTAAAAGAAGTTCTAAACAAACAAAAAAATCTAATAGTATTTACATATAAAAGGGTTGCTTTCCCAACACTACTAATAATTTCTGTAAGCATATTTAAAATTCTTTTTGGATCATAGAACACCTAGAATATGCATAATTATACTAATTATACTAAATTATTGAGGTGATATGTGATAAGTAATTTTAGAAAGAATACAAAGTACATACATTATCAGTTTGGGCATATAAATCTCATCTCTAACATTGAAAATTAAAGCATGAAAAAGAAAACTACAAGCTAGCTCAGTGATTCTTGCTTTTTTTTTAAACCACAGTATAATGGTTATTAGTATAAGGCTTTTAATAAGTTCATTAGATTGTTATCTGATAATTTATGATAATTAACAAATGAATGAAATTTCTACAAAATTGTCTTAAAACCTGACACCTGCCACCCAATCCAGTTTTAATCCAAAACTGAAAGTGTAATTAATGAAATGATAGTGAGGTTCGTAAACTTGATAGTGATTTTAATTTTAGGCAAAAACACTGAATATAAGAAACAGTGTTTCCTAAAGAAACACTTAATCTTACCAAGTTTATTAAAAGCAGCAATATATTTCTGTTTTTATCATGTGGAAAAGAAAAAAAAGGAAACATTTAGTTTTCATTGCTTCTTATTTTCCAATTGGAGAAAAAGGAATGATAGTTCAAGTCACATTCAATGTAAAGGTACCATTGATATTCTAGGAATTTAAAAAATGTTATTCAAATATTGTATGGTACAGAAATATATATACATATATATGTGGGGTTTTTTTTATATACATACATATACATCATATATATGTATGGAATTTTATGTTTTGCATATTTTACATTATATATATAATTTTATATAAAGAATTTTGATAGGTATTAAAATTTTGATAATTAGCATGAATCAATGTAGTTCGGAGTAAAATGTAAGAATTTTTAACTGTAAAATTATGTTTTATCAATATTGGTATGTTTCTCAAATAATTAATTTCTAGTTAGAAAGAAGAAATGAAGTAATGGCAAGAGAGCCAACACAACGATTGAGTAGAATTCAATCCTGAGGGCATACTGTGTATTTTCATATTAGGATTCTTGCCCATTTAGGGGGTTCTACTCTCCAGTAAAATGTTTCTATAAAAAAGAAAGACACATATTTAATCAAAATATCAATTGACTTTAGATTTTATATTTTAGCTGTTTTTTGTCTTCTTATTTATTATAAACATTACTGTTAAAATATTACAGTTCAGGGGTACCTGGGTGGCTCAGTCAGTTAAGCATCTGCCTTCAGCCCAGGTCATGATCCCAGGGTCCTGGGATTGAGTCCCACATGGGTCTCCCTGCTCAGTAGGAAGCCTGCTTCTCCCTGTCCTTCTGCTGCTCTCTGTGCATGTCTCTCTCTCCCCAATCAATCAATCAATCAATCAATAAACGATTTAAAAATATATGATTCATACTGTTTTTACAAGCATCTAGGATATAAGTGTAGTTTTGGAGATATCACTTTTCTGAATCGTAAATCTAGTATTTATATTAATTGACATTTTCACATTGCTCTAATTTGTTATATTCACGTCATTGGGATAGTAATTTAGTTTTAGATAGCTTTCAACTTATTTGAAGTAAGTGTTTAAGAATGACATATATTCCAAAATTTGAAATATGGGGTGCTTTGATGGTACAGTCGGCTAAGCTTTCGACTCTTGGTTTTTGCTCAAGTCATGATCTCAGGTCTTGCTCTCAGGGTGGTGAGATTGAGCCCCACATCAGGCTCTGTGCTCAGCAGAGTCTGCATAATACTTTATTTCCCTCTACCTCTGCCCTTCCCCCTGTTTTCTCCCTCTCTCTCCCTCTCCAATCAATCAATCAATCAAAAAAATTAGAAGCATAAAATTTAGTTGAATTATTCATTTGTGTAGTTTTAACATTTTTCCCCTAAAATCCTCCTCTTCCTACTCCAAAAGCAATGTGTAGTTTGTAATTATTCAAAAGGGGATTATTTTCTAACTATTATATTGCCTACATCCCAATTTTATTGTCACAGTTTCAATATCAAATTTTTATTTCATATCATATCAGTACTTGAAATAGCAAATATGTTATACTAGAACAGAGGCATGAACACCAAAGGTAATCTCAGGCATGGCACACAATTAAAATGAAAAATATATAGAAATAATAGTATCTAACAGAAAAAAGCGTCATACTGATGTTAGTCTACTGTATATCATCATTTGAAATTAATTGCTTATATTTTTCCACCAAAATATTTGAAATCTTATTTTGTGAGGATTTATATTGGTTGTAAGAACATGCAAGCAAATATGGAAAATAACTCATAATAGCTCCTTTCAGATTTCTCAGAATTCAAAATAAAAATGTATTATTCTTCATCTTTTTTATTATAATTTCTATTTTTTATTAACACATAATGTGTTATTAACCCCAGGGGTACAGGTATCTTCATCTTTTTAAAAACTTTTTATTAGATTTTTTAATATAAGACATAGATCTATAAACTATATTCTAGTTCACCACAATAAATAGACTGCATTAAAATTTAACCCTGCAATTCTAGAAAATATTCGTATATGCTAGGCACTTCTATTCTAAACACTCCATATAATCTTTGCTACAGCTTGATGTGGTAAATCTTTATTGTCATCCTCAGTGTGAAGATGAGGGAATTCAAATACAAAGAGGTTACATAACTTGTCGGTATCACAGCTAATAAATGAGAGGAATGAGTTTCAAACTCAGTCTAGGGCATGATTTTACACTTTACCATGCTCCATTTCTTAGTTCTCATTCTTTCGTATACAAGCATAGAAAAAAATAAATACAGATTTTGCAGAGACCTGAAGGTGATAAAACTTTAGGGGGTCCACATTAATAAAAGGAATACAAAATTACCAATAATATAGCAGTTGTGAAAATGAATATTTAGTTAAAATGATAAAAGAAACCACAACAAATATATTAAAGTTGAAAATGCCAAAAAATTCACAGAATTCAGAATAATAATATAATATGTTCATTATTTAACTGCTTGATATCCATCTTCTTAGGATGTTTTAGTTCACAATTTTTTATCATCTCTTTATGGGACAAAGATTTCATAATATCTTTTTATATAGATAATAGATAATTCAATTCTGCCACTGACATTGCTGATTGAAAAAAACATTGTTGATAGTTTGTATTCATAAAGCATCCTGCTTTTACACATAGGCACTTATTTTGTAGTAGTACTTCAGATGTTTTGCTTTCTGGCAAAGGAATTTGGTAAATTTAATAGTGTACTACTCTTTACTCCCTTTCTCCAGTGTAGTGAGAAGCAACAAGCCAAATGTTTAAATTCCTTATTTTGATGGAAATATTCTAAGATAACAAGTATTGATGAACTAGACCTTGCTTTCAAATGATACTCAATTGCAGGTATCAAAAGTTGTTATTTTGTTTTTTAAAGATTTTATTTATTCATTTGAGAAAGAGTGAGAGAGGGAGGGGGAGCAAGAGAGAGCACAAGTGAGGGAGGGTTGCAGTGCAGAGGGAGAAGCTGGCTCCCCTCATGAGCAAAGAGTTGGAGGTAGGGCTCCAGCCCAGGACTCCAGGAGCCTGACCTGAGTTGAAGGCAGACACTTAACCACTGAGCCATCCAGGAGCCCCTAAAACGTTGTTATTTGAGTCATACTTTTGTCACATCGTGCCATGAAATATCAGTGGAAGCAGGATACTTAATGCCATTAAATCTAATCATTAGATAATGAATTTTAGAAAACCCAATACCAAGTAAGAAAGTTTCTTTTTTAATGTTTTCTCCTGGAATGACTTCCAGAACCAAAATCTGTATGCAAGAGTTCATCCAGAGAAAGAACTAGCAGGATAGATCCATACCTACTCTGTATTTATAACTCTATCTATATTTGAGTATATACGCACATATGTATAGCCTCCTTTCTGTCATCTATCTATATCTATCTATCTATCTATCTATCTATATCTATATCATCCATCTGTCTTTCTGAGACATTTTATTAGAATGACTCAGTGTACACAGTTGTGAGGACTAAGCAAGTCTGAAGTTTATATAGAAGGCTCTAAAGAAGGAATATCAGGAATAACCTGGAACCCCACAGCAGGGGAGAAAGTTATGATATCAGCCTGGAATTTCTTCTCAAAGTGCATCTTAAATATTATGGAATAAAATATAGGTGATCTTTAAACTATATACTCTAATGGATACCTAACATAAATCACTGAGAGTTGTAAGAATGCTACTAATTAGCACAATTTGCTTTCATTAAATCATGTCAGTATTGTCTTTACTAACTGAAATGCTTCTGCCATAGTGTTTAATTCTTTATCATTCACCAGTTTTATCCCCATTCCCACTAACTAGCCATAGAGAGAAGAAAATGAAACAAACAAAATAACAATAGAAAACACCCTATGGTGAAATTAATATATAAAATCAACTAAATGATATGAGTACTGCTGTCTTGAGGATGAAATATTTTCAGTAGTAGATATTCACAGTACACAGTGTGAGAGAATCTTAATATCTGTAGATAAGGTGTTTTACATATTTCAAATTTTATTTTTTTCATTTTTACTTTCATTGAGATATAATTGGCATTACTATGTGTATAATTCACATACAACAATGTGTAATTTTAAGGTATACAAAGTGTTGATTTGATATGTTTACATATTGCAATATGAAAGTTTTCTTCAACTTCAGTGTTCTTCAGAATTCTGTTTTCATGTAATATAATCCCAGTGTCAAAGTATAATTTTCAACATGTTGAAATGTAGTTGCTTTTAAAAATATATATTGAGCACAGATTTTAAAAAAATCTTAGAAAACAAGAAAGATGAAAAAACTTGTTCAAGTAAGATATGAGACTCTCACATATTTTCTCCTTTTAATACAGATGTGCTTATTTCATTATTTCTTTGTAACTTATTTTTAAAGCTGTTTTAATGTTTCAAATTTTTATTTAAATTCTAGTTGATTAACATATAGTGTAATATTAGTTTCAGTAGTAAAATTCAGTGATTCATGACTTACATATAACACCCAGTGCTCATCACAAGTGCCCTCCTTAATACATATCTCTCATTTAGCCCATTCCCCACCCATCTCCTCTCCAGCAACTTTGGGTTTCTTCTTAGTTAAGAGTCTGTTTCCTGGGGGCGCCTGGGTGGCTTAGTGGGTTAAAGCCTCTGCCTTCTGCTCAGGCCATGATCCCAGGGTCCTAGGATGGAGCCCTGCATCAGGCTCTCTGCGCCGCGGGGAGACTGCTTCCTCCTCTCTCTCTCTCTGCTTGCCTCTCTGCCTACTTGTGATATCTGTCAAATAAATAAATAAAATCTTTAAAAAAAAAAGTCTCTTTCCTGATTTGCCTCTCTCTTTCTTTTTCTTTTCTTTTTTTTTTCCCATATGTTCATCTATTTGTTTCCTAAATTCCATATGAGTGAAATCATATGGTATTTGTCTTTCTCTGACTGACTTATTTCACTTAGCATAATACTTTCTAGCTCTACCCAAAAAGATTTCTTTCTTTTGGTGACTGAGTAATATTTCACGATACACGCACACAGAGATACCCGGCCTCTTCTTTATCCATTCATCCATTGGTGAGCATTTGGGCTCTTTCCATAATTTAGCTATTGTTGATAATGCTACTATAAATATTGGGGTGCATGTGCCCATTCAGAGAAGTACTTTTGTATTCTTTGGGTGAATTCCTAGTAGTGCAATTGCTGAATCATAGGGTAGATCTATTTGGCACTTTTTCAGTAGCCTCCATACTGTTTTCTAGAGTGACTGCACCAGTTTGCATTCCCACCAACAGTGTAAGAGGGTTCTGTTTCTCAATATCCTCACCAACACCTGTTGTTTCTTGTGTTGCTAATTTTAGCCATTCTGACAGGTGTGGTCATTGCAGTTTTGATTTGTATTTCCCTGATGATGAGTGATGTTTAGCATCTTTTCATGTGTCTCTTAGCCATCTGGATGTCTTCTTTGGAAAAATATCTATTCATGTCTTATGCCCATTTCTTATCTGGATTACTTATTTTGGGGGTGTTGAGTTTGGTAAGTTCTTTAAGGATTTTGGACACTAGCCCTTTATCAGATATTTATTGCATTTGCAAATATTTTTTCCCATTCTGTAGGTTGCCTTTTAGTTCTGCTGTTTGTTTCCTTCACTGTGCAGAAGGTTCGTATTTTTAAGAAATCCCAATAGTTCATTTTTGCTTTCACTTCCCTGGCCTCAGGAGGCATATCTAGAAAGAAGTTGCTGTGGCTGATGTCAAAGAGATTATTGCCTGTGTTCTCTTCTAGGATTTTGAAGATTTCCCACTTCACATTTAGGTCTTTCCTCCATTTTCAAATGATCTTTGTATATGGTGTAAGAAAGTGGTCCAGCTTCATTCTTCTGTATGTGACTACCCAATTTTCCCACATGATTTTTTGAAGACTTTTTCCCATTAGATATTCTTTCCTCTTTTGTCAAAGATTAATGGACCATATAGTTGTAGATTCCTTTCTTGGTTTTCTGTTCTGTTTCATTGATCTGTATGTTTGATTCTGTGCTACTGCTATACTGTTTTGATCACTACATCATGATAATAAAACTTGAATTGTGAAGCGTCCAGCTTTGCTTTGCTTTTTCCAGGCGTTTTGACTATTTGAGATTTTTTGTGGTTCTGTACAAATTTTAGGATTGTTTGTTCTAGTTCTGTGAAAAATGCTAGTGACATTTTGGTGGGAGATTATATTAAATATGTAGATATTTATGCTTTGGCTTCTATGGATATTTAATAATATTTGTTCTTCCGATCCATGACCGTAGAATATCTTTCCATATCTTTTTATGATCTTCAATTTCTTTCACCAGTGTTTTATAGTTTTCAGAGCATTTAACTTCTTTGGTTAAGTTTATTCCTAGATACAAAGAGTGTAACATAAATATTTACAATTGTACCATCTTCTTGTTGGATTGCCCCCTTTATGATTATGTAATACCTTTTTTGGTCGATGGTACAGTCTTTGTCTTAAAGTCCAGTTTGTCCAATATAACTATTGCCACTCTGTTTTTTTTTTTTAATTATTTATTTATTTGAGAGAGAAAGAGAGAGCACACAAGCCAGGGAGAGAACCAGAAGGAGAAGGAGAAGCAGGATCCTCATTGAGAAGAGTCCAGCATGGGGCTTGATTCCAGGACCCTGGGATCATGACCTGAGTGGAAGTCAGATGCTTAACCAACTGAGCCACCAAGGCATCCCCAGTACTCTGGCTTTCATTTGACATCCATTTGTGTGATGAATGCTTCCGCGTCCTCCTCACTTTCAATCTGCAGGTGTCCAGAGGTCTACAATGAGTCTCTTATAGACAGCATGCAGATGGCTCTCATTTCTTTAATCCATTTTGAGATATTTTTTGATTGGAGACTTT
The DNA here is from genome assembly GCF_022355385.1 of Mustela nigripes. NCBI lineage: Eukaryota > Metazoa > Chordata > Mammalia > Carnivora > Mustelidae > Mustela > Mustela nigripes. The sequence continues at coordinate 90,202,860 of NC_081569.1, forward strand.
ACTCTAGATTTGAATTTATCGCCATTTAACTATTTATTTTGTCATTTTTTCTAGATATTTTCTCTGAACTTTTTTTAGTTTGCCACTTTTGGTCACTCATTTGTAATCAGAGTCCCTTTTACTATTTTTTTGCAGAGCTGGTTTAATGGTCATGAGTTCCTTTAGTTTTTGTTTGTCTGGGAAACTCTTTATCTCTCTTTCTATTCTGAATGATAGCCTTGATGGATATTGTATTTTTGACTTCAGATTTTTCCCATTCAACACATTGAATATATCATGCCACTCCCTTCTGGCTTGCCAACTTTCTGTTGAAAAATCTCTTGCTAGACTTATGGGTCTTCCCTTGTAAATTACTGGCTTTCATGTTTTTGCTTAAGACTTTTTTATCACTATATTTTACAAATATAATTACAATAATTAATTATAAGTTTTTAGCTATTGTTTCTTCAGATAAATTTTCTGCCTCCTTCTCTCTCTCTTCTTCTGAAACTCCTATAATACTAATGTTACTATGTTTGATGGAGTCACTGAGGTCCCTTAGTGTATTCTCATGTTGTATAATCTTTCTTTCTCTCTTTTGTTCAACTTTATTATTTTCCATTATTTTGTCTTCTGGGTTATGAATTTATTCCCCTGCTTCCTCCAGTCTGCTGTTCATTGCATCGAGCCTGTTTCCAATCTTGTTTATTGCATTCTTCATCCCTGATCAATTCTAATTCTTTTATCTATGTAGTAAGTGCCTCACTGATATCTTCTTTTCTCAAGCCCAGTGACTATCCATATGATTGTTGCTTTAAATTCTCCATCAGATATGCTACTTAAATCTATTTCACTTAGATCTCTGTCCATGATCTTATTTTATTCTTTCATTTAGGGTAGATTCCTCTGTCTTAGCATTTTGTCTAAGTGTCTGCTTTCCTTTCTCTGGTGTGTGCTGCATTTGCTCGGTTCTTGTGGCTTCTCTGTCATTCAGGACCGTCATCTGCAGAGGCTCTACTTGCCTGTCCTGGGCAGTGTTTTGTCCATGGCCTGAATGTGGTGAGTTTTCACTAGGTGTGCTACAGTCTGCTTGTAAAATGAGACCTGACACCAACTTCACCAAAACAGAGGCCCTGCAGAACTCGGATCAGGAAACATTGTGTGGGCAGGGGTTTGTGCTGGTCTTCTGGGGGAGGGGCCCATGATGCTGGGACAGAGGCAGGTTTGACCAAGAACGGTAGTCCTGCCAGAGTGTGGGGGGTGTGGGGTTTGGTGTAAGCAAGTTAGGTATCCAGAGTCCAAGCTGCAGTGCTTTCCACAGATGGCTCTGTTTATCCTGAGGGGTTGGGGCATATTAAATATTGTCTAATCATGTCCTTTGATACATATGTAATATAGAAAAGAAGAGAATAGACTGTGAAGACTAGTGAACAATCTCTGATATATAGACTGTTACTTGCCTAAGATACACAACTAGAGTGTGTCCAGTTGTAGATAGGAATTCAAATCTACCTGATTCTTTATGCTGTGCTATTAACTATACAAATGTGTGAGAAATGAACTAAGAATTTGTGTTTGAGTTATAATTCAACTTGTGACAATGTACCTTGTAGATGCTTCTCTAATAAGTGCTTTTGCTGTGCGAAGTTTTCAACTTAGTGTGTATTTCTAGGACTTAGAAGTTAACTATATTCCCATCAAGGTAGAGAATATTTAACAAGATACTTAACCTTATTTTAAGGATTTTTAATATAAAAATAATATATTAGCTGGAAATTTATAGACAGTAAAGATGATTATATTGCAACACTTCAGATACATAATTTCATAAAATAACTACTTATTAAAAAAATAATTACTTATTTAATACTCATGAAATATATTTAGTTCAAAATATGTGTGATGGTTGATTGCTAAACATATGAGAAAAAATGGATGATAATCAGTGAAAACTTATAGGCGGTATATATTTTCTTCTCTATTAAGGTCACAAACACTTGATTTTTCCAGAATTATACTGAATGTGCTAAGATTTGTACACTTGTCTTTGAATCAGGTTGGTTGTATCTTTACCAGAATATCTAAGCTTCATCTATAATTTCTAGCTCTCATCCACTCATTTTTTGGGTATGGGCAAGAGAATATTACCAATATTTTCATTTTAGTTCAGCTTAATGTCCAGCATCTTCTCAGTTGTCTTCCATAGATTTATCTTCCCAAAGTTCATATTAATTTCTGGTCTGGTTACCCCTAAGCCCAAATAGTGAGGGTTTAGATAGAGTTCACTCATGTGGGCTTTGTCTACACACATGGGTATGAGATTTCTGTGGGGGCAGGGTAAAACTCAGTATGGGTCAGGGTTAGTAAATGGCTCTTTCTTCCCTGCTTCCATGAAAAAAGAGGGGTCCAGTAAGTAAATCGATCTAACACACTGTTACATAAAATATCAGGTAAATTTATTAAGGGATAAGAATAGATAATATTTAACAGTATATACATTTGTCTACTTAAAACATTTATACATTTTTATATCTGGATATATGATATGCATATCTTTTTGTAATCTCATGAAAAACCCTGAAACGGTTGGGGTTAGGCCTGCTTAATTAGGCTCATATTTTTCAAAGATGGAAGAAACTGATTTCTTTTGTTAATAGAGCACTTCTTATATCTCTATGTCTCTGTGAAATTATTTCTCCTAAAATATAACTTTTGTTTCCCATCACCGTATTCTTAGCTGTCATTTCTTCAAATATCTGTAATTCCTTGAGATACCTGTCACTGTTGGTATAGAAAACATATCTCTGAGGTAAGTCTCCAACCCACCCCTGCCTTATCATCTTCCTTGAACACACAGAGGTCCACCACTAAGTTCTTCCTGCAAGAAAATTCTAGAGCTGCTAAGGAGGTGAGGGAGACTATCTTTCTCTACAGTTTGTTTTTGCTTTGTTTTGTTTTGTTTTGGTATTATGCCACAGTTCTTTTATTCCAGATGTTGCTCTTTAACTTGTATAATGGTTATCTGCATACTTATTTTAAAGACAGTTACATTAACTGTCTTTAATGTAAGCTGCTTGAAAGTAGAGACTCTGTTTCACCTTTGTAAGATCTCCCACATACACCCAATTCTTCCTAATATCCCTCTTTCCATAGTGCATACACACTGTGTTTATCATACTCTAGTGTTCATAAATTTCATCCGTGTTAAACCATTAGATGGATGTATAAATTATTTCAGTGGTTACTACCCAAAATATATTACATTTCATGTGAATTTTGTCTTTTAGATTTATCCTTAAGAAAATAAAGACTTACTGTAAACTACTACAATTTATTTAGTAGGTATGATACTCTAAGAATAGGTCTTGCTTCAAATAAGTTTAATGGAAGTAAATGAAATCTAAAAGCTCTGCTTTGAATTTTTAGAGATGTTATATCCTTTTTTTTTCTTATTTTTAGCACAGAACCCTAAATTAGATTTAACTATGGGTTTTTAAATGTAGCTTATCCCTTGGATAAGTAAATTAGTATAATTCATTGGTTTGAGCCAAAAGTACCTGCATTGCACACTTCCAAAATTGCTAGTTGTGAAATTATTCCATGGTTAATTAAAAGATCGTTGGTATGAGGCAGTCATGAATATCTGGAAGAGGTTTTTGTTTTTGTTTTTAAGAGCATTTTCTTACTGGGAGTCACAACTTTATAATATTTTTCAGAGTATTTGTGTCTGTGTCTGAGCTAAGTGTAGGATAGATTTTCTGTAAGCTTGAATGGTAATCGTTAGAATCCTTTTCTTCCACTAAATTCATTAGAAGGAAGATTTAGTCATCATGGTTTTGTATTTGTAAATCAAACCTATAATAAATCATGGTTTTGTTTTACTTTTAATATGACACAGACTATTTATATTTAGCATAAATTCCTCATGGAATCTACAGAAATTGGAAAAATATTTTAATGATTCAAAAATATTTATAATTAGAATGTAAACTAGTTAGTTAAAAGTAACATGATGCTGGGATTCTGAAAACCCAGTTTCAAATTCTTCCACTATGTTAATATGTAGTTCTTTTTTAATAAAGTAATTACTTCAAGGATTATTCTATATATAAAATAATGCAAGCTAAGTGTGTAATTGTATTATGTGTTTAAGAAACACTAGTTTTCAGTAGTATTTTTTGTTAATATTATTAGAATTTTAACTCTCTAGTTTTCATATTCCTTACTAGTAACTTGAGGGTTTGTACTGGTTAATGTTATTTTTTGTCTTGAAATTCTATTGTACTGTGATCTATATAAATATTTGCTTATTAGCTGTGTAAAAGAGAATGGGAGATAAATCTCTAGGTCTTTTATTTTCTGGATGACAGCACAGGTCACTTTTACCTATTTCTAAATATTCTCATGTATCACAGGATAACATTTTATAACCAATGGCTTTATGAATATTTTACCAGAATGAAATTTAAATTTATGAAATCCCATTGACTTAGTATTTAGTCAGTAAATAACATTTAGTTTAAGAGACAGTTTTAGTCTTCTGTTCTAGAAAACTGCATTACAATTTAAAATTCCTAGTCTCAAAAAATAAAATAAAAATGTCTGGTCTTATTTGCCTAATATGAAAATGATGGTGAATATTTGGGAGATTTGATATTGCTACTTGCTTCACTTCTACCTGTTAAGATAAAAATCTTCTAAAATGGGAATGTATTAAACAACCACTCCAGAAGCTACTATATTCAAGATGTTATGAATGATAACATGTAAGAATATTTGAGACAAATATAAGAATATTTGAGACAAATGTAAGAATATTTTAGTGAACCTAAAGAAAAGTGATAGAGATTAGGCATGTCACTGGAGAGGTTTTCCAACACAGATTGGAAATTTTTTTTTTCTCTCAAAAAATTGATAAAGGGGAAAGAACTAAATAAAACAACCTAAGAAAGATGACACAAACGGGGTTCCCCATCATACTGAAAAATCAATAAGGATTTATTTATATAAAACTATAAGCAGTGAAGTTCTGAATGCAGTCTGGGAAGACATCAAGTATAACAAATACATTAAGAAGGACAATCAAGATTCAGGAGTCAAGATGGCGGAGAAGTAGCAAGCTGAGACAACTTCAGATAGCAGGAGATCAGCTAGATAGCTTATCTAAAGATTGCAAACACATACAAATCCAATGGGAAATTGAAGAGAAGAACAGCAATTCTAGAAACAGAAAACTGACCACTTTCTGAAAGGTAGGACTAGCGGAGAAGTGAATCCAAAGCGACGGGAAGATAGACCCTGGGGGGTGGGGCCGGCTCCGGTAAGCGGTGAGCAATGGAGCACTAAATCAGGACTTTTAAAAGTCTGTTCCACTGAGGGACATCGCTCCAGAGGCTAAACCGGGATGAAGCCCACACGGGGTCGGCATGGTCTAGGTCCCGCAGGGTCACAGAAGGATCAGGGGTGTCTGAGTGTTGCAGAGCTCACAGGTATTAGAACGGGGAAGCCGGCTACAGAGACAGAGCCAAGGAGTGAGCTCTCAGCTCAGGGTTACCTTGAACCGGTCACAGGCTCGGTGAGCTTGGAGCACGGCCGGAGGCCAGGGAGACAGGAGTAAATGGGCCCTATTCTTTGAGGACGCACTGAGGAGTGGGGCTCTGAGCTCTCAGCAAATCCGGGCCAGAGACTGGGAGGCTGACATTTTCATTCCCATCCTCTGGAACTCTATGGAAGTGCTCAGGAAACAAAAGCTCAGGAAAGCAAACCCAAGCGGATTACTCAGCCCGGCCCCTGGTAAGGGCAGTGCCATTCCGCCTGGGGCAAAAACACTTGAGAATCACTACAACAGGCCCCTCCCCCAGAAGATCAACAAGAAATCCAGCCAGGACCAGGTTCACTTACCAAAGAGAGCAGTTTCAATACCAAGGAAAGCAGCAGAATTCCAGAGGTAGAGAAAACAAAGCACGGAAATCATAGCTTTCTCCCCATGATTCGTTAGTCTCACAGTTCATTTAATTTTTTTTTCAATTTTTTTTCTTCTTCTGCTAAATATTTTTTAACTTTTAACCTTTTCTTTTTTAATGCTTTTTAACTAGCTTCTCTAATATATATATTGTTTTTCTTTTTTATATTTATTCTCTATTCATTTTCTTTTTTTAATTGTTTTTTTTTTCTGAACCTCTTTTTATCCCCTTTATCCCCACCAGGATTTGGGGTCTCTTCTGATTTGGTTAAAGCATATTTTCATGGGGTCTTTGCCACCCTTTTAGTATTTTATTTACTTGCTCCTTCATATACTCTTCTCTGGAAAAAAACGACAAGGCGAAAGAATTCACCACAAAAAAACAAAACAAAACAAGAGGCAGTACCAAAGGCTAGGGACCTAATCAATACAGACACTGGTAATATGTCAGATCTAGAGTTCAGAATGACGATTCTCAAGGTTCTAGCTGGGCTTGAAAAAGGCATGGAAGATATTAGAGAAACCCTCTCAGGAGATATAAAAGCCCTTTCTGAAGAAATGAAAGAACTAAAATCTAAACCTTTCTCAAGTTGAAATAAAAAAAAAAAACTATTAATGAGGTGCAATAAAAAAATGGAGGCTCTCACTGCTAGGATAAATGAGGCATTTGAAAGAATTAGCGATACAGAAGACCAAATGACAGAGAATAAAGAAGCTGAGCAAAAGAGGGACAAACAGCTACAGCTTCTGGTCCACGAGGGGAGAATTCGAGAGATAAGTGACACCATAAAATGAAACAACATTAGAATACTTGGGATTCCAGAAGAAGAAGAAAGAAAGAGGGGAGCAGAAGGTATATTGGAGAGAATTATTGGAGAGAATTTCCCTAATATGGCAAAGGGAACAAGCATCAAAATTCAGGAGGCACAGAGAACCCCACTCAAAATCAGTAAGAATAGGTCCACACCCCATCACCTAATAGTAAAATTTACAAGTCTTAGTGACAAAGAGAAAATCCTGAAAGCAGCCCAGAAA
>NC_081569.1:90209935-90245050 GCF_022355385.1 Mustela nigripes
GAAGGTATATTGGAGAGAATTATTGGAGAGAATTTCCCTAATATGGCAAAGGGAACAAGCATCAAAATTCAGGAGGCACAGAGAACCCCACTCAAAATCAGTAAGAATAGGTCCACACCCCATCACCTAATAGTAAAATTTACAAGTCTTAGTGACAAAGAGAAAATCCTGAAAGCAGCCCAGGAAAAGAAGTCTGTAACATACAATGGTAAAAATATTAGATTGGCAACAGACTTATCCACAGAGACCTGGCAGGCCAGAAAGTGCTGGCATGATATATTCAGAGCACTAAACAAAAAAACATGCTGCCAAGAATACTATATCCGGGTAGGGTATCATTGAAAATAGAAGGAGAGTTAAAAAGCTTCCAGGACAAAGAAAAACTGAAAGAATTTGCAAACACCAAACCAACTCTACAGGAAATATTGAAAGGGGTCATCTAAGCAAAGACGGAGCCTAAAAGTAGTAGATCAGAAAGGAGCAGAGACAATATACAGTAACAGTCACCTTACAGGCAATACAATGGCACTAAATTCATCTTTCAGTAGTTACCCTGAATGTTAATGGGCTAAAAGCCCAATCAAAAGACACAGGGTATGAGAATGGATAAAAAAACAAAACCCCTCTATATGTTGCCTACAAGAAACTCATTTTAACCCAAAGAAACCTCCAGATTTAAAGCCGGGGGTGGAAAGCAATTTACCATGGTAATGGACATCAGAAGAAAGCAGGAGTGGCAATCCTTATATCAGATCAATTAGATTTTAAGCCAAAGACTATAATAAGAGATGAGGAAGGACACTATATCATACTCAAAGGATCTGTCCAACAAGATGATCTAACAATTTTAAATATGTATGCCCCTAACGTGGGAGCAGCCAACTATAGAAACCAATTAATAACAAAATCAAAGAAACACATCAACAATAATACAATAATAGTAGGGGACTTTAACACTCCCCTCACTGAAATGGACAGATCATCCAAGCAAAAGATCAACAAGGAAATAAAGGCCTTAAATGATACACTGGACCAGATGGACATCACAGATATATTTAGAACATTTCATCCCAAAGCAACAGAATACACTTTCTTCTCTAGTGCACATGGAACATTCTCCAGAATAGATCACATCCTCGGTCCTAAATCAGGTCTCAACCGGTATCAAAAGATTGGGATCATTCCCTGCATATTTTCAGACCACAATGCTCTGAAGCTAGAACTCAATCACAAGAGGAAGTTTGGAAAGAACCCAAATACATGGAGACTAAACAGCATCCTTCTAAAGAATGAATGGGTCAAACAGGAAATTAAAGAATTGATAAAATTCATGGAAACAAATGATAATGAAACACAATGGTTCAAAATCTGTGGGACACAACAAGGCAGTCCTGGGAGGAGAATATATAGCGGTACAAACCTTTCTCAAGAAGCAAGAAAGGTCTCAGGTACACAACCTAACCCTATACCCAAAGGAGCTGGAGAAAGAACAAAAAAGAAACCTTAAACCCAGCAGGAGAAGAGAAATCATAAAGATCAGAGCAGAAATCAATGAAATAGAAACCAAGAAAACAATAGAACGAATCAACGAAACTAGGAGCTGGTTCTTTGAAAGAATTAATAAGATTGATTAACCCCTCGCCAGACTTATCAAAAAGAAAAGAGAAAGGACCCAAATAAATAAAATCATGAATGAAAGAGGAGAGATCACAATTAACACCAAAGAAATACGGACAATTATAAGAACATACTATGAGCAACTCTATGTCAACAAATTTGACAATCTGGAAGAAATGGATACATTTCTAGAGACATATAAATTACCACAACTGAACCAGGAAGAAATAGAAAACTGAACAGACCCATAACCAGGAAGGAGATTGAAACAGTCATCAAAAATCTCCAAACAAAAGCCCAGGGCCAGACGGCTTCCCAGGGGAATTCTACCAAACATTTAAAGAAGAACTAATTCCTGTTCTCCTGAAACTGTTCCAGAAAATAGAAACGGAAGGAAAACTTCCAAACTAATTTTATGAGGCCAGCATCACCTTGATCCCAAAACCAGACAAGGATCCCATCAAAAAAGAGAACTACAGACCAATACCCTTGATGAACACAGATCTGAAAATTCTCACCAAAATACTAGCCAATAGGATTTAACAGTACATTAAAAGGATTATTCACCACGACCAAGTGGGATTTATTCCAGGTATGCAAGTTTGGTTCAACATCCACAAATCAATCCATGTGATACAACACATTAATAAAAGAAAGAACAAGAACCATTTGATACTCTCAATAGATGCTGAAAAAGCATTTGACAAAGTACAGCGTCCCTTCCTGATCAAACTCTTCAAAGTGTAGGGATAGAGGGCACATACCTCAATATTATCAAAGCCATCTATGAAAAACCCACTGCAAATATCATTCTCAATGGAGAAAAACTGAAAGCTTTTCCGCTAAGGTCAGGAAGATGGCAGGGATGTCCATTATCACCACTGCTATTCAACATAGTACTAGAAGTCCTAGCCTCAGCAATCAGACAACAAAAGGAAATTAAAGGCATCCAAATCTGTGAAGAAGTCAAACTATTACTCTTTGCAGATGACATGATACTATATGTGGAAAACCCAAAAGACACCACTCCAAAACTGCTAGAACTTGTACAGAAATTCAGTAAAGTGTCAGGATATAAAATCCATGCACAGAAATCAGTGCATTTCTCTACACCAACAACAAGACAGAAGAAAGATAAATTAAGGAGCCAATCCCATTTACAGTTGCACCCAAAACTATAAGATACCTAGGTATAAACCTAACCAAAGAGGGTAAGAATCTATACTCAGAAAACTATAAAGTACTCATGAAAGAAATTGAGGAAGACACAAAGAAATGGAAAAATGTTCCATGCTCCTGGATTAGAAGAATAAATATTGTGAAAATGTCTATGCTACCTAAAGCAATCTACACATTTAATGCAATTCCTATAAAAATACCATCCATTTTTTTTTTCAAAGAAATGGAAGAAATAATCCTAAAATTTATATGGAACCAGAAAAGACCTCAAATAGCCAAAGGAATATTGAAAAAAAAGCCAACGTTGGTGGCATCACAATTCCGGACTTCAAGCTCTATTACAAAGCTGTCATCATCAAGACAGCATGGTACTGGCACAAAAACAGACACATAGATCAATGGAACAGAATAGAGAGCACAGAACTACTCTATGGTCAACTAATCTTCGACAAAGCAGGCAAGAATTTCCAATGGAAATTCTATGGTCAACTAATCTTCGACAAAGCAGGCAAGAATTTCCAAAGGAAAAAAGACAGCCTCTTCAATAAATCGTGCTGGGAAAATTGGACAGCCACATGCAGAAAAGTGAAATTGGACCATTTCCTTACACTACACACGAAAATAGACTCAAAATGGATGAAAGACCTCAATGTGATAAAGGAATCCATCAAAATCCTTGAGGAGAACACAGGCAGCAACCTCTTCGACCTCAGCCACAGCTACATCTTCCTAAGAACATTGCCAAAGGCAAGGGAAGTAAAGGCAAAAATGAACTATTGGGATTTTATTAAAATCAGAAGCTTTTGCACAGCAAAGAAAACAGTTAAGAAAACCAAAAGACAACTGACAGAATGAAAGTAGGTATTTGCAAACGACATATCAGATAAAAGGTTAGTGTCCAAAATCTATAAAGAACTTAGCAAACTCAACACACAAAGAAGAAATAATCCAATCAAGAAATGGGCAGAAGACATGAACAGACATTTCTGCAAAGACATCCAGATGGCCAACAGACACATGAGAAAGTGCTCCATATCACTCGGCATCAGGGAAATACAAATCAAAACTACAATGAGATATCACCTCACACCAGTCAGAATGGCTAAAATTAACAAGTCAGGAAATGACAGATGCTGATGAGGATGCGGAGAAAGGGGAACCCTCCTACACTGTTGGTGGGAATGCAAGCTGGTGCAACCTCTGGAAAACAGCATGGAGGTTCCTCAAAATGTTTAAAATAGAACTACCCTATGATCCACCAATTGCAATACTGGGCATTTACCCCAACGATACAAACGTAGTGATCTGAAGGGGCACGTGCACCCGAATGTTTATAGCAGCAATGTCTACAATATCCAAACTATGGAAAGAACCTAGATGTCCATCAACCAATGAATGGATAAAAAAGAGGTGGTATATATACACAATGAAATACTATGCAGCCATCAAATAAATGAAATCTTGCCATTTTTGATGACATGGCTGGAACCAGAGGGTATCAGGCTTAGCGAAATAATTCAGTCGGAGAAAGACAACTGTCATATGATCTCCCTGATATGAGGAAGTGGAGATGCAACATGGGGCGTTAAGGGGGTAGAAGAAGAATAAATAAAACAAGATGGGATTGGGAAGGAAGCCAAACCATAAGTGACTCTTAATCTCACAAAAGAAACTGAGGGTTGCTGGAGGAAGGGGGGTTTGAGAGAAGAGGGGTGGGGTTATGGACATTGGGGAGGGTCTGTGCTATAGTGAGTGCTGTGAAGTGTGTAAACCTGGCTATTCACAGACCTGTACCCCTGGGGATAAAAATATATTATATGTTTATTAAAAAATTTAAAAAAATTTAAAAAGCATTAAAAAAAAGAAGGACAATCAAAGTTAAACTAGACTTTATCTTTTAAGCTAAAGATCAGGAATTATGACCCATATGAAAAGAAAAACAACACAACTATTTAATGATATAAGTAGTATGGTAGAAAGTCTAGGAGTCAAGACAATGAGGTTATTACTCTAGAATAAGTAACTTATCCTCTTTATTATAAAACTTATAAAATTGAACAAGAAGACTTAAAATGCCCCTGAACCATAAAACATTGATGCTGTGGAAACAGAGATCAAATTGAAATTAACATCTCTCCATCCTCTTCAGTACTTTTCATTACACCCCTCTAAAATTAGAGTATAATCAAGTTATATTATCAATGTCAAGTAATTTTAAATAATGTGCTTATGCTCTCACTGTATGACCTATGGGCAAAGGGTAACTTTTTTTGTTTGTTTGTTTTCATATATTCATTAATGTGTCTTCATTTTTAATCATTCAAGTATATTTAGGGCATATACTAAAAATAAGCTAAATGACAAAGGATAAGTTTAAACTAACACATGTTGAAGAGATAGAGTTATGATTTCTCTCTCATACAAAATATGTATGGGAGGAGTCACAGAGCAAATGGGAGAAACAGGGACTATTTCAATCCTTGGGAATTGTAGAATGTGGAGTAGAGTGTCTATTTGTCAAGATTCTGAAGTGTAAATGTACCTAGCAGTTACTTTAGAATCTTTGGATTGTCTCCATGGCTATTACCTTCTCATAAGGGATTCCTTATGAATGGATAATGTGACTTGTATCAAATAATTTTACTACAACTTAATAATTAGATTAGCAAACATTGTTGGACTGCAAAACGGCTGTGTTTTACTCTGACCAACAGCCTACATAATCACCCTGTAGTTGCCTTCCTTTGTAGGATAGTTACTAGGTAAATTAATGAAATATTTTGGGAGGAGGATTAACATATACTTGCGTTATGATGTTCTCACATCATAAGGTTGGCTGTTTACACTCAGAACACTAAGAACAAAAACAAAAATTCCATCTTTGTGAATATTCAAAGAAATCAAGGGACTTCCCAAGGTAGGGTTCACCTAGCCTTTCCTATAAACTAGATAAATACACAGAGAAAGAGTAAATTTAAAGCAGAAAGCAAAATGATGAATCAGAAAATATATGGAATGATAAGATGCAATAGGCAAACTTATCAGGAAACATTGACGTTAAGACAAATAACATGGGTGAAAAAGAAGAAATAGTAAGGAAAATAGAACTAAAAAGTCAGGATGGAATATTTTCAAAAGTAATCTTAACATATGGTCTTTCTCACCCACGTAGACATTCTTCCCCTATTGGGACTCCTGCAATGCCTGTGCCTGCCAGTCTTATCTAACAGTTTTGTACTGAATTATTTGGGGAGTGAGACTAAAGGAAAACTTAGATACTATTTGAAGACCTTTTGTTTTTATTCCTTTGAACCTTTGTTTACCTAATTTGCTTGCTGAAGACTTTCTTCTTTCTTTCACTCTTCTAAATCCCATGTATCCTTCAATGGCAAATATCAATGCCAGGGTCAAAAGAAGTATCATTGCAAACTTAAGTAGAAACTTAAAATTTCTTATATTTTTCTGATTTAGTTGTATAAAGTTTGATTAACATATGAGAAGGTAGAATACTTTTAAAATTGTGGGATATAAATATTTTCACCTATTGCAGTTGGTTAAATTCTATCTGCATATATGTGATAGCATTCAATAATTAATAAAAAAAAATTATAGTCTTATTTCTCCATAGACAGAGTATGTTCATCTCCATATGCATCTTCCCACCCTTGAATTTGCTCTAAATCACGTGATGTTAATTTGGACCATGGGATGTTAGTAGGTATAATGCAAATAGATGCTCAAAATATGTGTCTGCATTGAGTGCGCATGCCTGTTAGAAAATATGGCCTCTTCGGTCACTTGACATTGCAAAGAAAAATAGCTTCCAGTTAGCTTCCAGGTTATTTCTCCAACAAGGGCCACAGAAATAAAACTCACAGTAGACCAGAACATAAGTGGCAACCAAAAAAAGGGCAAGAAAACCAACTTAGGGCTGACCACAGACACATGAAAAAGAAAATTTGATTGTTAAGATGCCACTGAGATTTGGTGATTATTTAGTAAGTAGTCATTAGTAAGTAACATTCCTTTTGTAAGTAAATAAAAGGCCTTGGATAATCCATCCTACAGAGAAAAATAAAATAGTGATAAAGGTTAGGAATGAAGATGGTAAGGTAAAATTAAAACTTCAAGTAAGGGAATCAGGAATGGTTTCATATTGATGCTGATATTGGAGGCTGTTAAGGAAATGAGTCATGTACATATTTGTGGTGATAAAATTCCAAGCCAAAGATGAGTTAGTGCAAAAGTCCTGAAGCTAGAATGTGCCAACCATTTAAGGAATAAGAAAGCACTAAGTAGGGTAGGGAGACAGACTCTAATGGCTTTAGATTCACTCTGAATTACATGGGAAGTCCCTAGAGGATTTTGAAAGTACATTGATGAAGTAAAACATGAGATTTACATTTTAAAAGAATTACTCTATCTGCTTTGCAGAGAATTGGCTGATGGACGGAAATCTAGAGCTTCAGCAACCATGCTGTTTAGGAGGCTATTCCAGTAATTCAGAACAGAGTTAAAGATAGCTTAAACCAGTGTAGGACAGATACTCCATGTTGGAAATCTTCAGTTTCTGGACAGTGTCAAAGTACAGCTGAGAATATCTACTGATTAGTTTTGACATGCAGTATAAGAAAATTGGAAGTGTTGATCATTCTAAACTGGCCAGAAATACTGTAAAATGATGTTACCACTCACCAAGGCAGGAAAGACAGTGTAGGGACCAGTAACAACAGAAGTTAAACATTTAAAAAACGTTTAACCTAGCACAAGTTGAAGGGATATGTATGTGACAGGATATTGAGTGGAGAATTTTCCTGATGCTTTGTAAAATAGCACTAAAGTCCATAGTCATAAGCAATGAATACTCAATGCCACATAATTTTTAAAAGTCCACTCAAAAAAGGAGCTAGACACTATCTTCCAGGGCTTACAAAACCAGACTAAACCCTGTCTTTCATGGTGAACTCCTTTTCTCCTCACTCTCCTAATCTATCCCACTCCCACTAAAGTATGTAATCAAAACAGTAGGGAGGGGAAGAAAAGAGAGCAAGTCCTAAATAACCACTGATGAGGAATAAAATGGTTTTATTTATACTGCCTACTTGGGAAAGAAGTGAGATTCTTTCCTCACCAAGCAGAGTAAGAATTTATAGTTAGGGATTTACCTTAGAGATATAGAAATTGGAGGTTTCTGTAAGGTAGGAGACTGGTAAGGTAGGAGATCTCATTTTCTTACTGGAAGATAAGTGAGCATTGAATTTCAGAATCTTACTTATGCTACTATAAGGGAGATTTTTGGGTAACCTGGCGCCATATGTTCCTGGACTCCATGTTTAGTGCCTTTTTTTTTTTTTTTTTTTAAGGCAGTGTAGCTTGAGATAGAAACCTAAAGCAGAGGAACAAGAAGAATCTATGGCATCTCTGGGAAGAAGGCAGTGAGAACTACTTAGTGGTCCTTTGGCCCTATTTTTGGGTCTGGGGTTAGAGATGGCTCATGGGAATGTTGTACCAGTAAAAGTGGCACACAACCCAGAGACGGTTTATAATGGACTACTCCTGAAGCTGTATTTAGACAGAAGTGCTCCATTATAAAAAGCTTCCCACAGAGAGAAGAAACAGAGTAAAGCTAAACGTGGTTCCTAGAAATTCATGAATATCATGGGCTGAAGCCACTAGAAGGAGACATAAGCAAAACAAGCAGGAGTGAAAACAGATACCATGTTAGCAAAGCAAAATGAACAGATTATAAATGAAGTTACCTGCCTATTACATTACTCTTCTCAACCTCAATCCCAGAGTGGTAAGAATCTTCAAAACAGAGAGGAAGACTATATCTCAGAATTAGACCATGATACCCACTCTCTTCCTATGCTATGTGCTGGGGTAGCAAGAAGAGAAGTGAAAGAGTGACCAATGCTATTTTTGTACTCCAGCTACTGTAAGAAACCACCTGGGTATGCCTAAGGGGAGTGATTGCATAGGATTAAATCAACAGTGAGACTGGTGTTTTAAACAATTGTTTTTTAGTATTTAATATGAGAGAGTAATCTATGAGATCATCCAGGTATATATTTTATAGATCAGGAAATAGAGATTTAATGAAAGTTGAAAGTAATGATGAGAGAAAAAATTTCTAGACTTTACTTGGGTCAGAACTTTGTAAATCATTATATGTATGTATGTATGTGTGTGTGTGTGTGTGTGTGTGTGTGTGTGTATTTCTGCCATCTTGAATAACATTTTTTGGTAATAATCTCATCTTACATTCTTACTTGCCAAAGTGTAGTTGTAAGAGTGAACATAAAAATTATGTATCTTAGCCTTTCAAAAGTTATCTGTGGTAGTAATAAATTGAGTACTTTCCTAAAATATGAATGTAAATTGTACGTTGTATGTTTAATGAGGAATGTCCTCTTCTGAATTTATACAAGTTTTGATTGACTCATTGACAAAAATTCTATTCCGTGTGAAAGAAAATATTTATTTCAATCCCACCTTAATGGGATTCACAACACAAAACAAAACAGAACAAAAGCCAGTTCATTACAATGTTTTAAAGTATGTTGCTGATTTTCCATATGTCTAAGATATGTAACTTAAAAACAAAAAACATGCAAAGATTTTAGATTATTTTCAATTGTAGAAGCATCCTGCAAGATATCAGCTCTTAATTAGAAATGCAGTTCTTTTCTTTTCTTTGATAGCTCCACTTTTCTTTTCCTCTCTTCTTTGATCTCTTCCCCCCCAAACATTCTCAAGGCCTTCATGTTTTTCCCTTTAGATTCTTTTTAGAAAACTTTAACCAGTAGATGTCATATTTCATATTGAACTATTAGTAATGTCCCAAGACAATGGAAAACAGTAGTCTCTACAAAGCTTTTCCATGCTTTTTGAAAGCTCTTATTATGACACTTCACATTCGCAAAAGGCTTACATTAGTACTTTTTCTTTTTTTCTTTTTTTTTTTTCTTTTTTTTTTTTCCAACCAAAGAAATCCAAAGAGGAGTTTGCTTTTATGAAAAAAAGAAGAAATGCAAAAATAGAGGTCAGTGTTTGCTTTTCAGTGAGCTGTTATAGAGGCAGTGTGTGCCCTGAGCAGTGAGTGTGACTCTCCCAAACTCTTTCTGTAGGAACTGAGCTCAGTATCTCGGGATCAAGCTGCCATAGCTCTGAACTGTGTCTGTAAGCACCTGTGCTTTATCTCAATTCATCTTGTGTATCCATTAGTAAGATGTATCCTAGCGTCTCAGAAAAGCCTAGAAGAGATTATTTTTGGAGATCTGAGGATGTTCAGGGGTTTTCCATATAAATTAGTAGTAACTGCTTCTTTGCTTTATGCCATTTTTGCTTATGGAAGTTTTCATAAGAGTTCTCTACTCTTTGATAGGGAAGGAAACCTATTAACAACAAGCTAACATAAAACTGAAAAGGTAGGGGCACTTGGGTGGCTCAGCTTGTTTCGCGTCCAACTCAGGTCATGATCTTAAGATTCTGAGATTAAGGCCCATGTGGAGCCCCGTGTCCAGCTCTGTGCTGTCTGGAGCCTGATTAAGATTTTCTCTCTTCCTCTAGCCTTTTCTCCACTCTATCTCTCCAAAAAAGAAAACAAGACAAAACAAACAAAAAAAAAACCCTGAAAAGATAAAGGGAAAGATGAAATAAAAGCAATCAACAGTGGGACGCCTGGGTGGCTCAGTTGGTTAAGCAGCTGCCTTTGGCTCAGGTCATGATCCCGGCGTCCTGGGATGGAGTCCCACATCAGGCTCCTTGCTCCGCAGGGAGCCTGCATCTCCCTCTGCCTCTGCCTGCCATTCTGTCCGCCTGTGCTCGCTCTCTCTCCCTCTCTCTCTGATAAATAAATAAATTAAAAAAAAAAAGCAATCAACAGTTTCAAAGTTTAGGCCTCAGCAACTTCAGTCATTACTTTATTGCGATTTGTTCTATGATAATCATATGAATTTAACTATTGATGTTACCTGTCAGTCTTTAATATACTGGAGAATTCTTCTCCTTTTATTTTGAATACACAGCACATTTGTCTCATTGTTTTCTCTTGTGTTTCTCCTGTATCTTGTCATTTTATTTGGAAAATGTTACCTTTAAATATTTATAAATAAACTAATGGTATATACCTTGATCAATCACTGTTCAATAGAGTTAGAGACAGAGCTTCCAAAATATACTGTTTTGCAAAATGACATTGAAGAGCAAAGCATTTAACTCTGAGAGGCTAGAGATTCCTTTCTTTTCATGAGCCTGTGGCCAACAAGGAATGCAAACATGTTCCATTCATTGGGAAATATCAGGAGGCATCTAGATGCCCAGACAACTTTGTGGTTAAAGCCACCTAGCTGGATACTTCAGAAATTCTGAACAGAAGTTGAGTTTGTGCTTCAAATAGCACAGGAAAAAAAAATCAACAAAAACTTATTCAAACATAATTTGTTGGGTGTAGTTAAATAAGCATCTTCTCCCCCAGATCAGTTTCAGTGATTGCACTGGAATAGTGGTTTTAATCTAGAACTTAAGATGATCCTCCCCAAGGTATAACTTTTCATGCCAGCTTTTTAGCTGGTAGCAGTTCTACTCACAAATCAACTGAGATTATTGCCAAGTCTGGCTAAAAAGAAGCATTATGTAGTAATGATGTTATCAGTCTCTGATTTCCTTGGTTCTATTACAAAAATAGCTATGAGATTTGTGCAAAATGCTACATTGCCCAACTGTCAATGAACCATTCCTAATCATCCCTGAAATATTTCTTGCTGTTGTTGTTGTTGCTTTTCCCCATCTCCTCCACTGGTAGTTTGAAAAGTAGTGAGCATTCCTCATTCATCTATTTACTTGTTTGATTCATGTTAGTAGAGCCTCTAGGGTATGCTAAACTCTGGGATGATTTTTTTAGTTCTGGTCTGATTGAAACAGAAACTCTACACACACACACACACACACACACACACTCACTCACATGTAAAGAGAGAATTGTGTGTGTGTATAGATATACACACATAAAATAGAATATATACAATATATATGTATATAGAATTGTTAATATTAACAGGGAACTAGAGTAATAATGAATTGACTAGGAAGAAGTAAAGAACAGCTAAAGGATACAGAAACAGCAGATTTAAAGAGCATTCACTACACTAGGGCTTGGAGAATGACCATGGAATAGCTCCCTATCCCATGCTGAGATCTAGACAGCAATGCGGAATGTACAACCATGACTCACTGAAAGAGAAGTCACTGTCGTGCCTCACCAGTACAAACTGATGCAAGTTCACATTTATGTTGTGACAGAAAGTGGTTCAAGGGTATATAACTTATCAGAGGCTCTCCGAAAGAATTGTTGATGAAAGCTGACAGTGGTGGGTGCTACTGGCTACCAGGTACTACAAGAGCTAGAGAGAAGTTGTCCAAACTGTAGAGCCTAGCATGGGAAATTCTCCCACGCAGCAGGAAGATTGCACTGGTTTCCTACCGAACTTATTCTTCTAAACTGCTTGATGACTTTCTAAAGCATGTTATGCCATACATTATCTTTCAGTGATTCTACATTTTGATATAAACCCATGAAGTATTATCATGCAAGACATTATGCAATGATAAAGTTCCATTTTTTTCCCCACCAGCTGCAATGTCCTATAGTGATTAAATTAAGTTATAAATGAAGTTCTTGGGTATGAGCCTTAAACATGGAATATACAATCATCCATTTTTATATGGAATGGTTCCAAAAGCTGCTTCTGAGGTTCTCAGTTTATTATATACATACCATATGCAGAAGCATCTGCAAAAAGCCCACAATGACCTATTTTGGTAATAGGAAGGCTCAGTGGATTTTGGCTAGAGGATTTGCCAAAATGGAATTATGTACTCCATTCTCTGATACATTGATTTTTAGAACAAGTAATCTTACTATTGTTTTTATTTTCTAATACATAGGAAATTTGGAAATTAAAGCTCTTAAAAAGAAAATACCATTTTCCTAACAAAACTCTTAAATAAAATATCCTATCCTATATGGGATCTAATAAATCATAGGAGTTTTCCCAGTTTTTATATAGTGAAGATTCTGAGTGCAATGAGGTACTATGTCAGGTTCACTAGAGAAATTTTCTGTAACATGGGAATGTGGGAATGAATAGCTAGTAACTCTGTACTACTTTACTTTTACTGCTGTAACAAATTGTCACAGATTTGGTGGCTTAAAACAAATGTTCATCTCACAGTTCTACATGTGAAAAACTGACATGGGTCTTGAGGGGCTAAAATCAAGGTTCTGGAAGAACTATACTAGCATTATTGTTGCTGAAAATTGTACTGTTTAATTTCTATATGCTGAAGACTTTGCCAGTTTTCTTTCTGTTATTGATGTCTAGTTCTTTTCTTTTGCTTATTTGATTTGATTTGATTGATTGATTTGTCAGAGAGAGAGAAAGAGAAACCACAAGTAGGGGGAGTGACAGGCAGAGGGAGAAGCAAACTTCCTGCTGAGCAAGGAGCCCGATGCTGGGCTAGATCCCAGAACCCTGGGATCATGATCCAAGCCAAAGGCAGACACTTAGCTGACTGAGCCACCCTGGCATCCTTGATATATAGTTTCATTCTATTGTGGTCAGAAAAGATGCTTGGTATTTCAATCATCATGAATTTATTTCAACTTATTTTGTAATGTAACATGTGATCTGTCAGAGAATGTTCCATAGGCATTTGAGAAGAATGTGTATCCTGCTGCTGTTGGGTAGAATAATCTGTATATATCTATCAGGTCTATTTGGCTGTGAGGTTCAGATTCACTCTTCTATATTTATTTTCTTTCTTTTTTTTAATATTTTTGAAGATTATATTTATTTATTTATTTCACAGAGAGAGAGAGAGATCACAAGGAGGCAGAGAGGCAGGGAGAGAGAGAGAGGAAAGCAAGCTTCTCGCTGAGCAGAGAGCCCGATTGTGGGGCTTGATCCCAGGACCCTGAAATCATGATCTGAGCCGAAGGCAGAGGCTTAACCCACTGAGCCACCCAGGCGCCCCTCTATATTTATTTTCTATCTGAAAGTGCTATCTACTGTTGAAAATAAGGTAATAGTCTCTTACTATTATTGTATTGCTATCTATTTCTCCCTCCAGATATGTGAATGTTTGCTGTACGAACTTGTTGCTTGGATGCTGGTGTGTGTGTGTGTGTGTGTGTGTGTGTGTGTATACACACGCACATACATATATATGATATATTCTGGATGAATTGGCTCTTTCATAGTTATATAATAGTCTTCTTTGTTTTTTGTGAGAAATTTTAATTTAAAGTCTATTTTGTCTGATAAATACAGTCTGGTTCTTTTTAATTGGTTCTTTTATCAATATTCCCATTTTGTTCATATATCATTTTCTTAATTTTATTTGGTATTGTAATCACTGTTCCCTTATAAATCACTGAGCTTGATACATATTTTGAATTCTTTGTCAATAACTCCTAGATATCTAATTTCTTAGGCTTGGTAAATAGAGATTTATTTCATCCATTTTATTGTTTTCCAAATTTTCATGTTCTTGGTCACTTTGTGTTGGTGTCTGTGCAAATTTAAAAATAGTCACCTCTCCTTGGATTTGATTGGGAAAGACCTTCACCAGTCAGGCATGAGATTCTGAGCTTTTGTTTCTAGTTGCTTCAGCTGTCCTGTCTTTTATTTATTTTTCTTTCAGGAGCTCACAATCTTTTTTTTTTTTTTTTTTTTTTTTAAGATTTTATTTATTTATTTGAGAGAAAGAATGAGGGAGAAACAGAACACAAGCAGGGTGGAGGGGCACAGGAAAAGAGAGAAGCAGACTGCCTCCTGAGCAGGAAGCCTGATGGAGTGCTCCATCCAAGGACCCTGCGATCATGACCGGAGCCAAAGGCAGAGCTTAACCCACTGAATCACCCAGGCTCCTCAAGGAGCTCACCATCTTTTATGTCATTCTTCCCTTTTGATTTTTAAGTCTTTGTAAGGTCACCTCATTAAGCAGCATTTAAAACACAAAAAGTGCTAAAAAGCTAGCATGTTAGTTGCAATGAATGTAACACTATAAGTGAAAGTAAATTTCTACTTGCTTAGAACAAGGCCTTCTTATTGTTAGTTGTGATGAATATTTCAAATAGCCATATAGATTGACCAGTGAAAGAAACGATGTTTATTTGGAAATTCATAAATTTGTTTGTTCATCATTCCAGTAAGCCAAAATAAGAGGCTCCTTGAGAGCATGAACAATACCCCTCTGTGTGGATAAAAAAGATGGACTGTTGTTTTAGACTTTAAAATTAAAACTTTTCCTTTGGGGTATTTCAGGTAGGAGATAACAGTTGTTATAGCATCCTTTAATGGAGGCAGAAGTAAATGACTTTGCACAATCTGTTTGTCTCCTTAGGAGAACTGTTGTGTTATTATTAGCACTACCAAGGGAAATAGATTTTATGTTGGTGAGTAAGTTGACAATCTGAATGACTGACTCCATTTCACAAAGTCACATTATAACGAAAAAGTTATATAATAATGCATGGAGCCTGTCTCTGTGAATAATTGGCTTCTTTACAAAGCTCCAGATGATAAATAAATAAAAGTAAGCACCATCAGCGATAAATTATTATGTTTACAAACTTAAATTCTAATATACATAATAAATTATGTGGTTCCAAAACACTCAATTTTTGTCTTGTCTTACTGGCTCTATTATCACATTTAAACAGGTTTGGCACTTCAGTCAAATGCCTTATTTGCCCCCCCCCCCCCAAATGACCTAAGGTAAAATGGGATCTAGTTTATTTATTTTCCTCATTTTTCCTCATTAGCTTTTTTCTGAGAAAACTGCTTAGCAACTTCTTTTCTCTCTCCAGATTTCCGGTGTTTCACGTGCCTGGATGGCTTAGTCATTTAAGCATCTGCCTTCAGCTCAGGCCATGATCTTGTGCTCCTGTGGTCGAGTCCCACATTGAATTCCCTGCTCAGTGGGGAGTCTGCTTTTCCCCTCTACCTAGCCCCCTGGCTTGTGCGCTCTCTCTCTCTCTTTCAGTCACTCTCTCTCAAATAAGTAAATAAAATCTTAAAAAAAAAAAAAAAAAACTTACAATGTATCATGTTCTCCAAGTTTTTCTTCTATATGGTCCTCTGCTTTTCAGGGTTTTGTTTTTGATTTTGTTTTCCTAACTCCTCACCCTATAGAAACTCTGTATGGAATAGTGTACAAGAGTTCTGACTACATCATTATTCTTATTCCTTAGATGATTTTTTCTAGGTGTTTAGGTTGAAATCACATTTATGCACAAATGCTTCAAATTAATACTTTACCGCAGCCTCACTCAATAGATCTCTACTGTATCTCTACTTTACAGTCTTATGAGTATGTCAAACTCCTGTGCCAAAATCCAAGTATTGATTGATTCCCTTTTCAAATCTTTGCATGGCTCAATCTTTCATAAATTTGCAAAAACACTAACATTAACCCTATTTCTCAGGGGCAGAAGCCTATAGTCACCTTTCTCTAAACTCTTTCTCCACATCCTACTGGCCAATCTTGAAACTCTGCCCTTAAAGTAGGTCATGAATGTCATTGAATGCATCACTGCCACCTTCATTAGGCTGTCCAAATGAGTGTTCTCTCTCCCGTATGTGGTAATCATCAAACTTGTTATCCTGACTCTAGTTTTTCACATTTTGTAATATTGATAAAACAGTATATGAATATATGTGTGTGTGTTTATGTATATTATATAGGAGTTTTGAAAATAAAATTATTTCCATAAACCCATCATCAAATAACTATTATTAGATCGGTTACATAACCGATCTCCACTTTACTTTTCCTTCAGAGGAACTAATCATTGTAAAAATTTAGTTTTCTCTACCACCAGAAACAGCTGGCAAACTGTAGGAAGAATGTGAAACAAAAGGTTTTGGGGCATTGGTCTGTGAAGTACTGTGATCTGAGAAGGAAAGATGGCAGTTGAGGTGGGCCCAGTGACTGCCCTGGTTTTCTTCCTAGGAGCAACTCCAGACTACAGTGGAGGGGAAGCTGGATGTTGTCAGACAGTGTTCCCCCAAAGAGGAGGCTATGCAGGAAAAGCTTCAGAAATGTGCATAGAGTTTCCTTGAGTATCTTTGGGGATAATAAACTCTGGGTGCAAAGGTGATGCATGGCAAAAATTACTCCAGATCTGTCCCTGCCCTAGCTTTACTTCTGTGGTAGTACATCTCTGCTTACTAATGTTTGATATATGTGTGCCCTTGCTCTATGGAATGTCTCGGGTGATCATTAAGAATCTCCACTCCCATCTTTGCCTGGCTGGAGCTTAAATATCTCTGTGACTTGTTTGAACTCTGGAAATTGTTCAGCTTACATTGCCTGGGTTGATATTTTTAATCATAATTTTGTCATTAAAATGTTATATTTTCTTATAAACACTAAAAAATTATCTTCCACATTTACTTCTCTATCCATCTAAAATTGTATGACAAATATACAGAGATTGAAATTATTTTTTTTCCTTATGGATAACCAATTCACCCAGCAAAATTTATTGAATAATTCATCCTTTCCTTCTGATCTACAATGGATTCTCTGTTGAATCAAATTTACATATATGAAACAGTTTGGTTTTAGGCCATTTACTATTGTATTGCTTTGTGCCAATACCACGTTTTCCTACTGGATCTTTATCATATCATTATATCCTATAAGGAGAGACTCTACAATCACCTTGCTCATTTTGAGTGATTTATGTAATTCTTAGGTCTGTTCTCTTCTTATTCTTGATCCTTATAAAAACATCAGAATCATCTTAATAGTCTCATGAAATATCATATTGTGCTTTTGATTTAAATTATATTGTGTACACAGATCACTATGAAATATGACCAAAAAGTATTTTTAGGAATAAAATCTAAAATGAATTACACGTTGATTATAATTCTTGGCAGTAATACCATTTAATAAAACTATGATTACATACTTGAATGTGTACATACTTTTAAATAAGATTCAAAAAACATGAAAATATTAGTGCATGTATATTGATCTCATGTTGAGTATAGAGTTATTTCAAGGAGTTTTGATGCACACTCAGGCAAGAAAAAATAGGAAAATAGCCATTTATTAGGGAGGCAATCCTACTAGATGAATGCATGTCTATGAGTAATAATGACATTGAAGTCATGCTACTCCTCAATTATTTTTACTCAGTTTCTTCCATAGGATGTGCATTTCTGATGTTTGAAATGTAGTGGTATAAAATTATAGTTTGCATACGCATTATTTTATATATTTTTGAAATGTACACTTTCTGGACATATTATAGAGGTGTATACACAAACTACAATGTGTTTTAATTTTTATTCCTAAAAACATTTTCAGAATAAAAGGTTGAAAAATTTCCAAGTGATTTTGACTATATATGTTCCCCTTACTCACCAGCCTGGGACGCTAACCGTATGTGTAAGTTATCTTTTTAACAATGCTGCATAGCAAGCAACCTAGAAAATAAGTGGTTTAAAGGCATAGCCACTTCTTTTGGGTTTATAGACCAGCTGTATCTTGGCTTGACTTTGCTAAGCTGTAGTGGTTCAATTAGGTTTGCCTCCAAGATGTGAGTTAGCTCTAAATTGATATTTAAATCTAAAGTGAAAGATCATACCTTATTGAGGAAGTGAAATTCTCATGTCTGTGGGTGGGAGCATAAGAGAGAACAAACCTATCCTTCAAGGACAGATGTATCCATATGCTTGGATGTATCCATATGTCATAGCCCCTAGCATTCTTTTGGCCAAAGTGAGTCACGTAGCCAAATGTAACACCCATGGGGTGGAGAAATAAAATATTCTCATAGAAGGGGCCATGGAGGATGAATATTTTCTGAATCATAATGTAATATACCACACAATGTTAGTATGACTCTGTAGTCAGCTAAATTTTTCTTGTGGAAAATACCACAATTTTCAGGCATGACTACTGTTAAGATCATGTTATTCATTAAAAAGAAAATGTTATATTTCAGAAACATTTG
Organism: Mustela nigripes; assembly: GCF_022355385.1. Taxonomy (NCBI): domain Eukaryota; kingdom Metazoa; phylum Chordata; class Mammalia; order Carnivora; family Mustelidae; genus Mustela; species Mustela nigripes. The sequence continues at coordinate 90,228,768 of NC_081569.1, forward strand.
TTTGTATTTCTCTCAAACCTAGACTCTTTTGATTTCAGGATTTTAATGAGATTTTATACAGCTTTTTATAACTTCTTTGCATTGCTTTAGTTTGTGACAAAGAATATTAAACAAGTTGTTTGTTAGATATTTCAAAACATACCATGAGTTGGTCTACTAATTAGCATTACAGAAACAGAAGTGCTGAAGTTCCATAGAAGTGTTATTTATAGAGAATCTAAATTCCATCAGAGTAAACTTGTTTACTATTAACTGTTCTTTCAAAAAAAAGTATTGTTATAGCTATATTTAATGAGAAGCATAAATCACATCTAATGGACCATGCCTCAGATTACCATCAATTTATGATGCTAAAATATGGACTTAGGAATCTATCTTTCTATGACTAGTTCAGTTTGGGTTGGAATATTTATAGACGAGAAGAAAAACTTTATTCTTTTTTAAGCAGCAATAGAACACTGTATTTTTTTGTTCTTTTTAGTTTTAGTAAATATTGAAGTAATAAATACTGCTGATTAAAACTTGAAAATGCAAATATACAGACAGGCAAACTTGTTCACCTAAAAATCCCAGCTAGTCAAAAAAATAATAATAATTTTGGGGTGAGGAAGATGGAAGATAAGAGAAAAAGAAGTGTATGTATCAGTGTTTAATTAGTGGTATTAATTCCCCATGTTCAGTTGCTTGAGACACTGTGTCTTTGTGCAGTATACCACGGGCCAAACCATATTGGCTCTGAGATTCTTTTGAGATATTTTTGATGTTTGCAGTCTTGAGAGCTAAAGTTTAGTGGGAAATAGCACACTTTAAAAACACAATGAGTATGAGAATATAATTTATGCTTTTTAATATCTTACTGTATTCACCTAATTTTAGCTTTTTTTCTATTATCATAACAAAGAGGTAAGATCAACTACTGCAGACACCTGGGGGGCTCAATCAGTTAAGCATCTGCCTTGGCTCAGGTCATGATGACAGGGTCCTGGGGTAGAGCCCAGGTTCCCTCTCAATGGGCTCCTTACTAAGTTAGGGAATTTGCTTCTTCCTCTCTCTTTGCCCCTCCTCCTTCCTCTGTTCCTGGTCACTCACTCTCTCAAACAACTAAAGTCTTTAAAAAAAGAAAAAAAAAAGTTGGGGCGCCTGGGTGGTTCAGTGGGTTAAAGCCTCTGCCTTTGGCTCAGGTCATGATCCCAGAGTCCTGGGATCGAGCTCCACATCAGGCTCTCTGCTCCACCTGCTTTGTCTATCTCTGCCTGCCTCTCTGCCTGCTTGTGATCTCTGTCTGTCAAATAAATTAAAAAAAAAAAAGTTGGTCGGGGGAGGCGTCTGGGTGGTTCAGTTGGTTAAAGCCTCTGTCTTCTGCTCAGGTCATGATCCCAGGGTCCTGGGATCGAGCCCTGCATTGGGCTCCCTGCTCAGAGGGAAGCCCGCTTCTCCCTCTCTCTCTGCCTGCCTCTCTGCCTACTCTCTCTCTCTCAAATAAATAAAATCTTTAAAAAAAATAAAAAAGAAAATATATATTTTTTTAAAGTTCAGCTATTTAGCTATTGCAAAGCTTCACCCAATGTCTAAAGTATTTGATTATGCAGCTTCTCCTACTTTTCCTTCTCCTTTCTTCTCTGTATATCGCCATATGATCATTGATCTCCTGTCATTAATGACTGAGATGTTTTTCTAGCTTTTTTTCTTATCCTATAGATAGCACAGGGCTAGCTATTTTACATATGTATTCAGGCATTGATTGTGAGAGCCTGGTAGACAGTATCAGCTGGGAGCTGAAAGCCAGGTCAAGTGCTGCATTTAGAGTAACTCATTTCTAAACACAGACCATACAAATCTATGAGGGGCTACTTTGAAAGATAGCTTACTCTCTAAAAGAAGTGACAGGTGTGAAAAGACAGCGTAGTGCTGCTGTCCTTTTCCCTTCCTCCTCTCTGGAAAACCAGACTTGGTACTTGCAGCCGAGTTTGGCATATTGAAATCATAAAGAAACAAGTAGAGGGAGAAAGACACAAGATGCTAATGGTATCAGAAAAGAATGATAGAGCCTGAGAACTAGGTAGATCGTGAAACTGCTTCGCCAACAACAAACATTGCTTATGTCCAATTATATGTGGAAAACACAAACCTCTGTCTTTAAGGCACAGTTTATCAAGTTTTCAGTTCTTTGCTGCCAAAGGCATTCTTACATAGTGTAGAATATTTATGTAGAATAAAATTATAAACAGAGAATTTCCTGGTTAAAGAGCACACACATTTCCAATTATAAACATTAATGTAAAATTTTCCTTTACAAAGTCATGCAAATGTACACCCAACCAACAGCAAATGAAAATGCTTGTTTCCTATATTGTTGCAATATTAAATATTAGTTTATATGTTCACTAACATTTAATAAATGTTCCCAGCACTGTGCTAATTATAAGGATAGGAAATAAGACAAAAGTAATATGGTGTCTGCCCTCCGTGTTTCCAGTTATGTTCTTAGGACCACTTTATTTTTTCTTGATGAATCCTGAAAAGTTCTTAAGTTTGTCTTTGGTATTGCATATTTTGTGTTGCCTCTGTGGTTGAGATGAGGGGACAGTATAGGAAGTTTAGGAAATCGATTCTAGAATCAGTCAGCTTGGGTTCAGGGTCTTGTTGTCATCTGAATAGCTATGTGGCAATGGCCCATTTAATTCTCTGAGCCTCAGTCTCTTGGCCTGCAAATTGAGGATAATAAGAATATTTATTATAAGACCTATGAGTTATACAAAGCACTTAAAACAGAGCCTATCTAATGTCGCCTAATATTACCTTGAGATTTTTAATATATTTTATAATTAGTTTGTATTTATATATATAAATGTTGGAAAATTTGGTACAGCAATTTGTATGCAGCCGCCTTACTGAATTTTGTGCTAATTACAATAGTTGATTTGTTGGTTCTCTAATGTTTCTAAATATTTTATCATATTATCTGAAAATCATTATTTCTATTACTTTCTAATATTTATACTCTTATTTTTTGTCTGACCATGAAGTCCTTTAGAATTTCCAGAAGAATATTACCAGGGTTATGCTAGAAGTCTTTATAATTGAAATCCTACAACTATTTTAATATCCCTTCTGCTATTAGTCCCAATGTTAAAGGCACTCATAAAATAATGCCATATCTTTTTTAAATTCCTTTTTGAGTATAGTTGACACACAATATTAGATTAGTTTTAAGTGTACAACATAGTGACTCAACCAGTCTATATTTTATGCTCTGCTCACAAGTGTAACTACCCTTTGCCACATACAACACTGTTACAGTATCATTGATCATATTCTCTAAGCTGTGCTTTTTATTCCCATGATTTATTCATTCCATAACTGGAGGCCTGTATCTCCCACTACCTTTCACCCATTTTGCCTATCCTCCTCTTCCCTCCCCTCTGGCAAAATGTAACTGATATAGAGAGGATATTTCCACTGATATGGAAATAAGAAAAAATCCTTTATAACCAGAGGTTAAAAGGAAAAAAGGTGTCTCCCACACTATTCCTGTGCATTTAGAAGGACTGGATATATAATGAACAACTTAATTTGAATGATAATTCTAGTAATAAATTGAATTACAAATTAAATAATGAATTATCTTTATGTAACAGATTGTTGAAAGGTATGGGAAGCATACACAATGGAGGCATCGAGAAAGAAAATAGATACAGAAGTTAGGATGGATAAAATGGATGAAGAACGTATTCTGCAAGAAAAATTCCTACTTAATAGTAGTTAGGAAACATATTTTATAATCCATAGAGTCATATAAAAGAAAATTGGCCACTTATAGAAAATGTGATCAAAGATGAGCTTATTTGATGTAAAAAAAGCATTTTATAAAACAGGTTGCCATAATATTGTCAGTTTGTTCTCTGTATTTATTGGTCTGGTTTTAATTTTTGCTTATTTGTTTTTTAGACTCCACTTATGAGAGAAATCATATGGTATTTATCTTTCTTAGTCTACTTTTCTTAGCATAGTACCCTAAGGTCCATACCATGTTGTCACAAATGATACAATCTCATTCTTTTTTATGGCTGCAAAATATTACCAGGTCAGTGGAAAAATCCCCTCTATATCAGATACCTATTGCCATTGATAATATGTATATAATAAACTGAGCAAAAATTGAATGGAATAAAGTAAAGAAATTTTATCATACTATTCCATAGATTGGCAGTTTGTGTTTGGCTCAGCCACGCCATTGTGATCTCAACTGTGCTCCCTCGTGCTTCTTTGGTCAGCTGCTAGGTTAGTTGGGGTTGGCTGACATAAGAAGGCCTCAGGATTGACAACTCATTTCTCCTCCAAAAATTTCTCTTTACTCGATAGGCTAGCCAGAACTTGTTCAGTTGGTAGTCAGGGTTTTGAGAGAGAAAACTGAAACCCAACTTCAGGGGTCAGGAAACAGACAATACATTTTCGTGGGAAGAACTGCAAATGGAGGTACACTGATACAAAAATAATTATAGCTAATTTTCACAAACTATTATTGTTACACCATCTCTCACTCTTAAGGAGCTACCTATAATAGATCACATTTTGCAATGAGTTATTTTTTTTTAATTCATTTCCTCATTTGTGACCTAAAGTATTGAATCCTATAGAGTTTAATTATAAAATAACTAACTAGATGAAATGAATAACAATTTGGCAGTTATTATTTAAACACTACTAATTGTTTGATATGTAAATGCTGATTTGAATTTTGCCATATGCTTGAAACTCATTACTACATTGCTAGTTCTTGGATAGTTCAATGCCTGAATACCTATGTAACTTTCATTTGATTAATCAGTATGGCAGATTATTACCTTCCACCCTGTAGAAATGTGTAAGACTGCAACCAAGTGGTTCCAAAAAGGATGCCAATGGAACTCACATTTGGTTGTTTCATATACTGTAACTAGCTGAAGGAGCACTTTTACTTCTCTAAATGACCAGGGAACAGCCATGCATTCGTCTGAGTTCTTTAGAAAACAAAAACAAAAACCAAAGCAGAACCAACAAGAGATATGTATACCACATTTTTTGTGATGATGCATAGATGGTAAGAATGACTGTTCCTACCTTTGCATCACTAAATCCTTCTAGGGATGGTGAGAAGCCATATTACTTAGCAGTCCCTTTTGTATTCACTTTCCTTGCCTCCCACTACACCCAAACAAATTCCCTATTCCTCTTCACTATTATTTGGAAGATGATTGGCAGCATAATGTTGAAGTTTGAATTTGAAGTTTACTTCCATTCAAGAAATTTGATTTGTCTCTTTAAGTCATAAGCATTTAGAGAAAAAAAAATAATCTATCTTAACTCCATCTTTAAATAAAATAAGATCATTCTTAAATGCAAGAGTGCTTTTATTTTTAACACTCCCAATTACGATTTTAAAATGAAAACTTTACCAAAAGGCATTTTCAGAAATTAAGAAAAGCAGATATGAGTGGTAAATTCTTGGGAGCAAACTGTATCCTTCACAGGGCCCAACCTGAAACAGAAATGCTGATTAGGAAAATCAAAAATAAGGGGATAAGCTTCTAAATGTCAAGTAACAAGTTTCCTGGATTATAAAATGTAGTTCTGAACCGGATATGATAGAGGTGTGTCTGCACATGCCCATGCATGCATATGTATGCTTGTGTGAGCGCACAGGAGGGGGAGTTCAGACACAAAATCTCCGAAGGAACATTAGAAATGTGGAAGACACATGTATATTCATCAGAAGATTAGTTGACCATAGAGTAAAACAAAACAAACAAAAACCTTTCTCAATAGTAAATGCAAACACTTAATTAGCATCATTAAAAGAGGGAATCCCCATGAATCAGATTTTCTTTTCAAGACTTCTTTTATTATCAGTTTTCTCTTACCTTAAACACTAATGGAATGCAAAAGGAGAAAAAAAAATGGCAACAAATAAAAATGCTGGTGTCTAATTTTACTTTAAGCCCTATGGAACAAATCAATGTGCATATCAGGTGGTTTCCAGTGCATTTTTTTCAATAAAATTGAAGAAGACTTAATCTAGTTGTCAGTGGAGAGATCGTTAAAATGATTTTTAATGATAAATAACCTTGTTGGGTTTTTTTTTCTTTTCTTTTTTTTCTTGGCATATATATCAGAATTTTAAAGTATTAAGGGACTTTGCTGTGGGAAAGCTATTTTATTTGCATTTAATTATTTATGTTCAAAAGTTTCTTGGTGCTTACTCATTTCAGCATTTAGAAATTATCATCTAAATATAAAATGATGAGAAAAATACCCAACATCCATTTTCTTTAAGTGAGTCACTTTGAATTAATCTGAACTTTAGACATTTACAAATTTTCTAAATGTATTAAATGTAAAATGTTTTGATCAATTCTTTCTACTTACAATTATTAAAATGATAACTGAAGTCAGAAAATTTTTAAAAATTAGACTTGTGAGCACAATATAAAAACATAAAATATTCATTTTTTTCATGGATTTGTTGTGGAGAAATATGAGGACATAGTCCTACCTTCAGAAATATATATCACATGGAAACAGATCTTGTGTTCCAAGTAAATAGAACTGTAAGACCAAGGAGAAAAACTGGATCTTCTAACACTGGTCCAGCTAAATGATTTTCAAGCTCCAGTTTAGCCATAGTCTTGTTCTTTAGGTAGTGCATGATAGAAGGCCTGGGGGCAGGCGGAGTTTAAATAGGGTTATACTAATTAAAACGGAATAGGACAAATATCTATAGATCTGATCTTTCCTAGTCTCCACCAGAATTCTTTAAAATATGAATCACAGTTCTGAAAACATTGTATATCATGATCTCTACATTCTTTGTGAATTGAAATATTGTCTTTAAGTGGGGAGATTCACACATTTCCTCTTCAGTGTGCTTATAGTCTGATTTTATAAAACTGTATTCCTGCATTGATTATATTTAAAATTTGTTAAAATTTCAATAAGTATTCCTGTTTATAAATAGTTTAAATAATGTAGAAGTGTAACATCTCAGATACAGTCACCATCTCATGTTTATCTTCAAATTTTCTCCTGGATAATCCATGCTCAAACAGGTTTATGTGTATCTTTCTCTATTTTAGTGTACATATAAATGCATAATTTGTATAAATATATGTAAAATTTTATATCTATACTTTATAAAAAGATAAAGTAAACATCTCTGTTTCAAAAAGCTGGAAATACTGAGAAACACAGAGCAATGTTTAAAATAATGTTCTGAAGAAGACTCTGTGCTAGTAACAAAGAAATTGCTGAGAACCCAAGTGCTGAGCATCTAAGCCAATGCCACAGCAGTCCCAAGGAAGGAAGGAGTTAACCAAAAGATTAATCAAAAGTTAACCAAAAGATTCTAAAACATATGCAAAGATAGAAGAAAAGACTGTCCACTTGAGGCACTTGAGGCAAGAAGTTGAAACTGAGACCCTCACACAAGTATAACTCCTGCATAGAAGGCTCCATGCTTTCTAAATCAACTGTCTCCATTTAATCTCATCTAAAGGCCCATGATTATTCATTTTTGAGCAAAATTGTGACGTCCCAAGATTAGATAACATGACTATCCAATCATGATGAAAATGTTAATAGTTAAATGAGAATAAATAAATATATATAAATATATGTGTGTGTGTATATATATATATATATATACATATACATGGCAATATAAATATATGTAGATATATTTTTTATATGGCAAACTTGTCAAAATATAGGCAAAAAAATAAATTTTAAGGCTCATATAAAGACAGTAAATCACTAAAGGCCCTGTAATGATTATCTAGGCAGCTTTTAAAAAAATTTTTTTACTGTCACATAAGGGAGCATTTATTTAAAGTTTAACATGAGATCACACAAATAAAATTTGTATAAACACAAATCCAAATTGAGTCATAACACAGATAACAAAAGACAAAGAAAAGGAAACATTGGCAGTATATACAGTTAGACACAGTTGTGTCTTGTACACTAGAAAGTCTTTTACAAAATGATCATCTTAAATCAACAGAAGACCCATCTTCAATGTCATCTTGCAAGCTGGGTTAATTTTAGCAGTCTCCTATTTTCTCCAGTGTCCTCCTTTAATATGGCTGGTAAATTTTTTGGTGATTGTGACTCCTTCCAAGTGCCTTGCCATAAGTGTTCTTTTGGCCACTGTAGTCTGCATATCCTTGTCCATATCCATAGTTCCATAGTTATACCCACTATAGTCATAGCCTCCATAGCCACTATAGTTTTGATCACCACCTTAGGCACTATTGTAATTTCCTTATCTTTGATCATAACTGTTGTTAAATCCCTGGTTCCAGTTTTGGCCCTGACCTCACCCATGACCACTAGGACCACCGGGTCTACCAGCTGCAGCACCTCTTCTACCTTTTAGTTATTGCTGTTGCTGCCTATCTCTTTGTGTTGTGCAGTTATGATTTCACACTTCTTAGAACCAACCTGATGATATCTGCTTTCTAACAATTTCTTTACTAGCTCTTCGTTTGTGTGTGGGATAAAACAACATCCTCTTCTTTCGTTTGTTTTTGTATCCATGGGAAGTTCAATATTTTCAATCTCTCCAAAGTATTCTTTAATTTGTTCTTCAGAAGCATGTGGGCTCAGTCCACCCATAAAAACCTTTTTGGAGAGTTCTTTCTCTTTGAAATCGTGGTCCTTTTGAGGTCTATCCATTTTCTATCAAGTTTGTGTTCTTTCAGTTCCAAAATCTCATTAACACTAGCAGCATCTCTGGAAACCACAAATCCAGTCCTCTTGATCTTCCAGTCACTACATCCGTTCCAATCGTACAGTCTATAAATTCCCTAAATCAAGACAAATATGCAGTCAGTCTTTCTTGCTTATATCCCAGCTCAAGCCTCCAGTAAACATTTTGCTGTCATTCTGCTTATTCTTGCTGGGTTGATCTTGGATTCCTCTGTGAATTCCTCTATTTCCATGTTGCTGTGTTCCTTCATGTCTTCCATGATGGCAGAGTTGTCATGGAGGTGGGGGGATTGAGCGAAGGCCCTGGAACTCAGCCCTGGTCATGCAGCAGCAGCCCCAGAGCATTGTTAGGAGTTTTCTAAGTCTCTAGGCATCTTTTAAATAAAGAATTTAGAATAATCTTGTGATTAAGTTTTAGGGAACTGAAAAACAAGCAACTCTTTTTCAAATTGTTCTATGTAATAAAAAATGCAGTGGTAGTAAAGATGATAAATTATTTATAAAATGGGAAAATTCTAGGCCAATCTCCCTCATGTATGGAAAAGTTGGCTAAAATTTTGTCTTTTGAAGAGCTCCATGCCCAGATTATTGGAGGGATTTTTAATCTGAAGGCATACATAATTATTTAAACAAACAAAAAAAAAGGAACTCAATGCACTGTAAATCTTGTATTGTGGTAGACAGCTGTGAGGTTGCAACCTTGAACTTCATGTGAATAGAAATGTGGTTATTGGAGAAATTCAGCACCTTCCGCTCCAGAGAAATTTCCACTAGTTACCTAGCTCAAGCAGTAACTGGATATAAATATGTTGCTTTAAGTCTATACTGAAAATTTCTAATACAAATCATCCTAAAAGAATTTTCTTTTGTGAGGTATTTTAAGAACATAGAGAATACAACCCCTATTTTCTTAACAGAATTTATTTAAAACATGATTTCTAAGGCAAGATTTCAATACACTTTTTTAGAATTTTAGAGTGCTAGAAGTGGAGGGGTTATTTGGGATAGTCTAGTCTTAGTGTTACATGTTGCAAATTTGGGATGAGAAGGGTTAAGTGATCTTCCCCAAGGTTACATTAATTGACAGGTTGTAACTGAAGCCAAGTTTCCATAGTTTTCCATAGTTTTAGTCTCTCCCCTTTTAAGTGCCAATTCTAAAATCTACTTGGTCTAAGTGGATATTGTACCTCTAAAAATTTCCTGTAGCACTCAGTCAAATGAAAGAAAGCAGGGTTGTGAAAGAGAGACTGCCATTAAGAAGGAAAGAAGTCAGGTAGTATACTCTGTCCCAGTAGGGATTCACACAGCAGTATATTCCCATAAAGTTCATAAAGTGAAAATACTAGAAAGAATCAGAATTCATAGAGGGCAGAGATCATGGCTTGTCTCTGGAAGTGGTATTCTGGGATATTTTAAAGACCTATTTGGATCATTTTTCTGGCTGAGAAAATTCTTTTTCAACCAACTATCAATGACAAGGACATAGGTTTGTTTTGTATGATATAACAATAAAATATGTTTTATTTTTTTAGTCAATGTTTGTCAAATTTAATATGCTTAGGAATCAACAAGAAGTTAAAAAAAAAACCAACCAACAAACAAACAAACAAAAAAAAACAAGAGTTCAGGGATCCCATACACAAAAACTGGCTTTAGTAGGCTTGTTGAGGAGCCTAAGTATTAGTACCAAGAACAGGTACTGTTCTTGGTGATCCCAGTGTATTGATCTTAAGTTCACCTTTCAAGAAAAATTGTTTCAAGGCATCTAAACATTTATAGGAGCACTTTCCTACCTTTGTTTTTGACCGTTAATTACATTTACTTGCCTTTGAGAAACTTCGCTATAATCACACATCATATGTATACCAAGTTCTGACATTGATAAGTATATTTTATTCATTTTTTTCTATCAGCCAAAACATACTACAATATAAATCCATATATACTTAAAATGGCCATATTTATTATTTTACTTGAAATATGCATGATAAACTGAGTTTAATCATGTATACATATATACTGTGTGAAGTCCCTATAAAAGAAATTGGATTATTAGGACATCACCTAAATAAATTGATGTTATGTAGATTTGGCTTTCAGTCAGAGATTCAAAAACAGATATTCATTCCAAAATGGCTCCAAAAATACCTTGCTAATTAGTTGTGCTATGATAGAGGTTCAGTTAAACTGTGTATCAAATTATGTATCCTAAAATGCATTTTTTTTTTCCAGAACAGTGTGTCTCTCCAGGAGATCTAACATAAGAACCTCTTGTAAATCTGCATTCATAAACTTTATTTTATGAATGCACATTCTGGTCCTATAGGTTTGGAGCATGGCATAAGTATCTGCATTTCTACCATGCTCCCAAGTGATACCACATTTTGAACAACAATGCTTTGGGAGATTTCTTTCACAAAGATGTAACACCCCTGTATTGTGAATTTATTTGAAATGTTATTCTGGGAGTAGTGTTCTAGCAGAGTTTTGTTCAGGCTATCGGTGGGAGATTATTAAAGGTATATGTTAGAGATTTCTTTTGTTGCTGAAGAGTAAAAAAAAAAAAAAAGTAAAATTTTTCACTGTCTTAAGTAATTTTTTTTCTGTATTTACATACATGGAATGCCCTTGTCTATTTGTGTTTTCTGCAATTCAATCGATCAAAATAAGAACCACTCAACTCTTCAGCTTGCACTGGGCAAAGGTGAACCTGCCAGGCTTCGCTATCTCAACCCAATAAAAACTTGGTGAGAAATAAGGCAAGATCAACATCTTTCTGTTGAACTACATGCCTCATCAGCTGAAGAAATAATAATATTCATACTTCCAGAACCTTCTGGTTGAAAAGGTCAAAAACAGAAGTTTCACATTTTTTTATATTATAGTAGAATAGTTGAAACATGTTCAGAAAGATATTTTGATTTATCCAATTGAAAGGGCAAAAGAAAACACTGTAGAAAATTATCCTTTCAGGAAGTCTTGATATAGCTATTACAGACCATTGCATCTTTAAGAAAGTCTTCATACAGATTAGGTCTTGGGAAATACATTAGGTACCACCCCTGTGCTGAAGTCAAAATATTATGCCATTCTCCTAATTTAATATTCCATTTTTCTAATTTTACATTCTGCCTCTTGCTTTTTCTGCCTTTTGGTATATTTCCTGTGGCCTAAAGAGCAAAATGAGGTTTATTTCCTTTTCAGTTATTTCCTATCCCCAAGCAAAATATCTCAGAGAAGAAAATCTAAATTGATATTCACCTTCAAGGAGAAAAATATGACACTAAAGTCTTCATCCTATATTTTGTGGATTCCTAGAACCCAGAGTTTAGCTCCACAGTTTAAAAAGTAAATAAAAAGTAGCTGCCTTTGTATTTCAATTAGAGTTCTGCATCCTTTTGTCCATTCTAAAAATTCTAGTCAGAATTATGATGATTTTTGCACCATCAGTGGTTTTCAGCTTGCTTCCCATTAAAGACTATCATGAGAAATATATTGATTCTTTCCCAGTTGAAGTTGGTAAGCATTTATGTACTCTGTTGTGCATTGTATATCTTTCAATATACTTGAAAAAAAGTTCCTGATCTATAAACAATATAAATGTATGGAATATAAACATATAAACATATGGAATCATGGTGATAGAAGCATGAGAATTAATATTGATATAACACATTCATAGTATTAATTAAGAAAGAGAAATTTATCTTTCTAGCTTAATTTTTCTTTTCAGTTAAATGAGGCCACTTTTACCTGTCTTATCTCTCCTCAGATGTTATGAGGATGAAATTAGACAATGTGTATAAAGTAAGTTGATAAAGTAAAAACTTAATGTATTTTTTTAAATTTGTTCCACAGCATTATGTAGTGTAAGGTTGAAAAAACAGGTCTGGAAAGTAGCTCTAGTGTTTCCAAATTTTTTCTCTTTAATCTATCACTGTAATCTATCATAGTATCTCAGTGTACTCCCACACATGGAACCAAAAAAGCAAAGGTAGAACTGGTTCTACAGAAAGAGCAAGTGACTAAAAAATAAGGAAATAGAGAAGATAAACTTGTTAATAGAAAGTTAAAAAGAAAATTGTTTCAAACTGTTGAAAAAGTATTTCACAGATCATTAACCCATCATACCTATAAATTTGTCAAAACTCTTGTGTAGGGAACTACGGCTGGGGGGGGGGGTTCTAGTAGGGGGGCAAAAACAAATGCCTTCTACTGCAGGTTTTCCTAATGGGTACAATATGCATGAGTTGCCAAGCTTTGTTTAAAATATAATAGATGTCATTATGCTGAGAAGTTCTCAACTTTGCGAAATTTTCAGATTTCATTTCATCTAGTAATTGACTTACATTAAATTCCAGCATTTTTCATGTCCTGAAATTCATTATTTCTAATTCTCAAAATACACTATTTTTTTTTTTTAATTTTTTATTTTTTTTATAAACATATATTTTTATCCCCAGGGGTACAGGTCTGTGAATCACCAGGTTTACACACTTCACAGCACTCACCAAAGCACATACCCTCCCCAATGTCCATAATCCCCCCCCCCCTTCTCCCAACCCCCCCCCCCCCGGCAACCCTCAGTTTGTTTTGTGAGATTAAGAGTCACTTATGGTTTGTCTCCCTCCCAATCCCATCTTGTTTCATTTATTCTTCTTCTACCCACTTAAGCCTCCATGTTGCAGCACTTTGTCAGTGATTTTAGGGAAAGCATCATTTTTAATTGGAATTTTTATTTACATGGAGTTATGTTATACTCATAGAAAAGTTTGTAACTTTTCTCTTTTTAACACTTTTATTTTTTTAAGATTTTATTTATTTATTTGACAGAGAGAAATCACAAGTAGATGGAGAGGCAGGCAGAGAGAGAAAGAGAGGGAAGCAGGCTCCCTGCCGAGCAGAGAGCCCGATGCGGAACTCGATCCCAGGACCCTGAGATCATGATCTGAGCCGAAGGCAGCGGCTTAACCCACTGAGCCACCCAAGCGCCCCTTTTTAACACTTTTTAACTGTTTTTCTACAATGCTCTGGTTCATATGTAAGAAAAAACTGCAGAATTTTATGAATATAGTTATGGAGAGATCATTAAATTTGCTGAGACTAAAATTTTCAGTGTTCCATAAAATATGCTGAAATTTATTTAGAAACATTGCAAACCCTTATTTGCTTAAGTTGTAGTCTGCTAATCTTCATTAGAAATATTTAAGCTGATTTTTAAAATTAGATTTCTGTTTCCATCTTATTCTCCACTTACTCTCACTATATCAGATCCCTTTGAACAGCACTCTTGCATCTCTTTATAAGCATCATAGTGATCTTTAAACATGGAAGCTTGAGAAAGCTCTGAAAATGCCTTCCCAGCTTTTCCCCCAAGTAACTTAATTCTTCACAAGAAAGATTGCCCTGTAGAAAATATAAAGCAAAGTTTAAAATATGGCAAGAGAGGGACATCTGGGTGGTTCAGTGGGTTAAAGCCTCTGCCTTTGGCTCAGGTTATGATCCCGGGGTTCTGGGATTGAGCCCTGCATTGGGTTCTCTGCTCAGCGGGGAGCCTGCTTCCCTTTCTCTCTGCCTGCCTCTCTGCCTACTTGTAATCTCTGTTTGTCAAATAAATAAATAAAATATTTAAAAATAAAAAAAAATAAAATGTGGCAAGAGAGATCATCACTCAATGAAATTCAAAGAGTCTGCAGAGTAAGAGCAAGTGAAATATACCTTTTTTTTTCTTCCCTCATGCCCTTGTCCCTCCCTGTCTAGTTCTGACTCATGAAGCCGATGCAATGTTGATCTTTACAAACCCTTAGAATTCTAATGACAGAATGCATTACATTTTGGATCCGGGTAGATTGAATTGCCAAGTCAGAAATTGACTAGTTATCACAGAATTGACTGGTATAGCCCACAACTGAGAAAAACAAACCGTTAGAGTCCTTCCTTCTGAGTTCAGAAAACAGCAAACCATGAGACCTGAGCCTAATGAAAGGCACAATTTGAAGAAAAGTGTCCTTGCTATCCTCTCTCACTTGCCTTCCCCTATTTAGGAGAACTGGAGTTGAGATTCAGGAGCACAGGTGGTCTTTTAAGGAAGGACAGATCATGAAAAGGAGTAAACTCTCCCGGAATTGGTACTAGCTGGTTCTCATTACCTTCATGGCATGTAGTGGGCATTGGAGAATTGCTTGTATTATCTGTGGATATCTGAAAGGAGGCATGAAGATCGACTTCCCAAGTAAGGTAACTGTTTGGCCATTGTCCTCAGTGATTTACACACACAATTTTGAATTGATGCAGAATCAGGGTAATAAATAGGTGGGTTGAAGAGAAGGTCCTGTGGCCAACAAGATTAGGAAAGGGGAATCCTAAATGTTCATTTTCCAAGAAGTGCTAAAAATGGGCGTTACCCTTGCCTGTAAGAACAGGCCCATAACTTCCAGTGTTAGAGTGTTGGAAGTCAGACTACACACCTACTTGGCAATTACACATTTGCTGGGACTGCTGGAGTGTGATTCAGTGTTTCAGACATATTAGGAATTTGCTGCTAGGCCTCCATTTTAGATGTCATATTGAGTAAGTTGACTCCTTTAAGTGTCCTCTGGTGTTCTGATGTTTGAGGCATATGTTTGAGCTTGAATCAACAAGGCCTGCCATGCCCTGTACTTATCCAAGGAAATACTAAAGGCAATAACTTAGGTCAGTTATGATGACCAATTTTAGAGAGGGATGGACAGCAATTAAATATCTTTTATTTTTGTATGATTCCTTTTATAACTAACAAAAAAGATGATGGCCAATTGATATATGCCCAGATAAATACTCATACAAAACATATCTTTTATTTAAACCTCCCCTTTTTCCCTAGACTTTTCACCAAGGAAATAAATTGGTGAACAAGAATAAGTGAGTGTGAAAGACTATCCCGTGCCCCAAACTCCTCCTCTTTCTCTCAGACCATTGGAGACGCACGCCTGACCTTTATTAGTGAGAGAAGAGCTTTGAATTGAATATGAATCCTAGACTTTATCTTAAATTGCCTAAAATTTCAAAAGCCACAACAATAGAATTTAACAACCAAAACCAAATGAAAATGTTAAGATTTCTGCTGAGGTATCATTAAAGGAGCCCGTGACTCAGGTGGAAGAGTGGGGGTGGGGGATAACTTGAAAAGGCATAGAGGTGACTAGAAAGAAAGGGAGAGAGAAGGAGGAAGATGGAGGGAGGGGAGATGGATCGAGAGAAGAGAGGGAGGAGGGAAGAGAGCGGGGGAGGAAGAAGGAAGGAATTATTTAATGTTTATGGTTCACAGAACTGAAATTAAACTATTCACGCTCTCCTGATTTTTACTAACTATCCCTTATTCAACATTTTGCTTCTTTAAGAGAAGAAGTACTAGACTACAGTCCACTGTGGAAACAACATATTGGAGAGACTAAGTGAGTTAGATATGTAACATATCCTCTTCAAACATTATTTCCCTCATTCTTTTCTTTTTATGTTCTTTTCACTTTTTTTTTTTTTTTTTTTTTTTTTTTTTTTTT
>NC_081569.1:90245150-90280237 GCF_022355385.1 Mustela nigripes
TTTTTTTTTTTTTTTTTCTTTTTTTTTTTTTTTTTTTTTTTTTTGCTATATATACCATGAAGGGTAGAGCAAGTTTGACAATGCCCTTGAGCACAAGAGGCTTGCATTATTTCTAACAGTCTGGAGAAATTACAAACACAAGGCTGTAATAATTTTCAACCTATTTCCTCAACCTATTTCCTATTTCCTCTAAATCTAGCCTTCTTTGTCCTGCTTTGTTCTTTTTGCCAGATGGTACAGTGTTAGGATTTGTCAGTAGAAGGTGCTAGAGGTACATGGAAGGACAAAGGTGTATGTCTTCTGAATTTTTGTTCATTTGTTGCTTAGCACACACAGTGGCTAGTGGCCAGTACGACCTAAGAAGGTCCTCAGTCTTCAGTGACTTTCAGAGTACCCCTAACAAGTAGCTTCCCAGTGACAGTGTCATTCCCATAGGCAGCTTCTCAGCAAATTGTGGCTTCCTTCTATATCTGCTATCCCCATATTCTTTTGAACAATCTCTTACTCCTTAGTAGTTAATCTTCAGGTATTAGTCAATAATTCTTTAAATTCCCCCCACCACTTATTTCTCTCATTCTTAATATGGTAATAGTTCTACTTACCTCGCAAGATATATAATAACGCTTGGTATAGAATACTTTGTAAATAGAGGACCAAGTAAGACATTTCTGACTGATCTTCCTAAGTGTCTTAGTCTGTTTGGGTTGATATAACAAAATACCCCAAACTGGGTAGCTTATGAAACAGCAGAAATTTATCGCTCACAGTTTTGGAGTCCAGAAATCCAAGATCAAGGTGCTATCATGGTGGGTGAGGCCCTCTTTCCAGTGGCAGGCCTCTTATTGTACCCTCCCATGGTGGAGGGGGCTAAGACACTTAGTGGCATCTCTTTTATAAGGCACTATGTCAAACATTTGAAATCTCACCCTCACAACATAACCCCTTCCCAAAGACTCCTCCTATTCATGCTAGCACCTTTGGGGTTTAGGGTCTCAACATGACCTTGAGGAATACAAATACACAGAAATAGAAATAGAAAACAGCTTGGTTGACCATATATAAGAATGTGAATCATTTTAAATATAAGGTAACATTCATTGTCTTCCAAAATTTTCATATAAACTTATAATCAAAGGCTTATTTTGTTGTTATATCCTATTATTAGGCATATACCCCCTTGCAGATCTAGATTTAAAAAGGTCTATTATATTATGTCATATTATATGGGATCAAAAGCTATCAGCTTCCAATTACAAAATAAGCTATGGGGATGTAATGGATAGCATGGTGACTATAGTTAATAATACCATATCGCATATTTGAAAGTTGCTAAGAATAAATATTGCAAGTTCTAAAATGTTGCAACATTGTATGGTGATGGATATTAACTAGACTTTTATTATGATCATTTCATTATATACAAATATTGGATCAGTATATTATATACCTGAAGCTAATATGACATGTCAATTATACCTCAGAATTTTTTTTTAAAAGATGAAAAGACATAAATTCAGGGCCTGGTCTATTTTGAAAGAGAGATTTGAAAGAGAGATTAGTTTTATCCTGAAAATGTAAAAAAAAAAAAAAAGAAAAAAGAACTTGGAAAGTCCTGGCATGTACAGGGCTAACCAAATTACAATTAAATAAAATTACTCAGAAAAAGTACACAAAGTAAGGTGGTGGCCTCCTCAGACACTATTCCAGATCACCTCAAAATAGTCACCTTTAAATTTAGAGAGTGACCTATGTACTAAAAAGCTTAAAAATTAGCTGGCTAAACAATATCAATTGTTTAGTTGGGTGGTTCATTTTTATACTGCTTACTTCAGAAGTAAATTCCCATTTATGAGCACATACAGTTAGTTTTCCCTTCCATTGTCTGGTCTGATTCCTATTGATAGTAATTTATTCCTTCAGCTAACATTTTATAAATTACAAAATTAGCTCGCGATGGGTCATGGCAACTCCCGAGACCTCAGGTGGGCTTATAAGAAAACCCAAAGGATCATATGTTGTAGGAGGAATCAGGCTTAACTTCGGTTCCCACTTTACCCTTTCCTGTTGCCATCTGGAACACACACACACACACACACACACACACACACATATACTCAGGAGCTTATTTGGGCTCTCTTCCCTATGATTAGATATCATACACCACAGCAGATCCAGATTACAAAAGGTCTGTGTTGCTGCATTATATTACCTAGCCTTTTTAAGGCATTTTCAGTAAACTATTATAATGTCAAGAAGTTCCAAATATTTCTCCCAAGATCATAATTCTATAAAAATTAAAAATTTTTTCTAACCAGGCATGTTAATCATCTTTTAAAACAATTCTTACACTGTAAGGAGTGATTACGAATGTTGCTTCTCCAGGATCATCAGCCACTAATCACTTAAATCCAATTTCATACAATTTATTTTATATAGTTATAAATTAACTGTACTTATTATCTTCATTTTGAATTTTTGTGGTTATTATATCCATCAATAATTAGTAAGAATCAATGAGGCTTTATAGCATACCATACATCATATTATATACTACATGCTATACAAAATGAAGAAAATTATCCACTTCCTATAAATATTTAATAATCTACAGATGTTTCATCTTCAAGATTCTCCAGTTGGTTAGAATAAACCTAATGCTTTTATGTTCCATATTACATAAGAACTATAATTTCTTAACCTGTTTAGCAAATCTTATATTGATTACTTAGTATCTAGTTAGAATACTTTGACAACTAGAACAAAAATCCTAGTTAAATGCTTTAACATGAGTAGTCCATTGGCATTTTTAAAATTTTAAATAAATAATAAAAAAGAAATGAAAAATTAAAATTACATAAAAAGCATAATGCATTAGATGCCTTCATTATTTCTCAGAATATAGGTAGAAGGAAGTTATATGAGAACAATTGCTGGGGCTCCTGCGTGGCTCAATGGGTTAAGCCTCTGTCTTCGGCTTGGGTCATGATCTCTGGGTCCTGGGATCAAGCCCCGCATCAAGCCCCGCATCAACCCCGCATTGGGCTCTTTACTCAGCAGGGAGGCTGCTTCCCTCTCTCTCTCTGCTTACTTGTGATCTGTCAAATAAATAAATAAAAATCCTTAAAAAATTGCTGAAAACACTTCTGGTGATTAATTTCAATCTATAAATTTCAGTTTTTTTCATCCATATTATTTCTAGGGCACTGATATACTCAATATACCTCATTTTTCTGAGCTAAGCAAAGTTCCATTATAACTACCTTTTACTTTTGTTTTATTATTTCAAAATTCTCATTAGTACTTAACTTTTCTGTCATTTCAAGGATTAGGTGACTGGTTATTAAAATTTTTAAAACATTACTCTAAGTTATAGTGTAAAAACTCTTCATATCTTCAGTGTATTTTAAATATTTTTAAAAATGCCATGCCAGTGAGAATTATGATGATAAAATGCTTGGCTTCCATCTCAATCTCACATCCTAATGGATACGAGAATTTAATGGAGATGGTGGAGCTTATACAGTTTCAACTGGCACTAGGGGAAAAATTGCAAAAAGTTATAGTGGTTTGAAATTGCTTGGCAGAAACATTCACTTCTATGCTCCAAAAGTATAATGTTTACTATTATACTGGCTACATTTTGGAAATGTGCTTAACTGACACTTACATTGAATATTTCAGATATTACAACAGATGAACCCTTTATGAATGATAATCTGTTTAGAATCAAGTGTTTACAAGTGTCTTGCATAGAAGAGCCTTGTTCTTCATTTCTGTATGCTACACCAACTTTAAAACACATTGTTACTGGCATGCCTGCAAAAGCAATTGAAAAGAATGGAAGCACTTAAAAAATCACCTGGCAGGAAACATTTTATTGCATTTTTACAATCTGGCACTTAAAATACACATTATGAATAAGGAAATAAAGACAATGTTAATTGATTTTGCTATTTCTCTATGTACTAAGGCCAGGGATGGAACCAGTACATTTAGCAGTTTTTTTTTTTTTTTTAATACACAAATTGAGAATGTTTTAAAAAGTACAAATTCTTTTTTTAAAAGATTTTTTTTTTTTTATTTGAGTGAGAGAATGTATGAGTGGGGTGAGGAGCAGAGGGAGAAACAGACTCCCTGCTTAGCAGGGAACCCAATGTGGAACTCAATCCCAGGACTCTGGAATTATGGTCTGAGCTGAAGGCATATGCTTAATGGACTAAGCCACCCAGACACCCCAAAAAAGTACAAATTCTTATTTAAAGTGATGAATATCATGATTTGGAAAGGGCGCATTAACCTTTTATATACATGTAATGTTTGCATAGTATGTATTTTAGGACCCCCCTTGCCTCCCCACACACCTCCATCATGGGAAGGCAAATAAATTTTTGCCAGTATACTTAATGTGATCTACACTGGCTTGTTAGAAATCCTGGTATATAAACATCATATAGTGTAACACATATTATTAGCCTCAGATAAATCCTTGAAGTTAACTTGATAATAAAGTTCCCTGTGGATGGATAATAAAGTTCCCTGTGGATGGTATTTGTAAAATGTAGATATTTGATTTCTTCCTTCCTTCCTTCTTTCTTCCTTTCTTCTATATTTGTTACAGAGATCTGTAAGTGATATCAAGCAAGTACTACACCTCACATATTGAACTATATATGTCATTTATGTGTTGCTTCATTAATATTTACAAAATTCTTGGGAAGTAGGATATAGTCTCAAATTACATCTGAGGAAACTGAAGCTTAGAGTTTAGTATTTTTTCTCTTTTTTTAGAAGATCTTGTACTAGGATGACAAAACTTTTAACTCGAAAACTGACTTTAAAGAATATTATAACAACTTACTGCTATGATCAAGGTCTGCCTGTCTTAAAGAAATTTTGATATTTGGACAAAGAAAAATAAGCATTAAAAGCAAGATTACCAGTGAATAACAAACAAAGCTTTTCTGCCTAAATACATATAATTACACAAAATAGTTTGAGATGAACAGGCCCAAATTAAAAATCAAATGGCGCTGTGGGATGACCTATATATATTACTTTCTCTTTTGAATGTCAGTTTCTTCCTCTCTAAAGTTGAATAAAATAATAGTTGGCATACTGATCTTTCTGTGATTTAAATGATAGAGTACATATAAAGCATAATACCCACAGAAACATATACTACAGTATTATAATCTTCAAATTTTCATTCTTTCTCCCTTTTTTCCTTCTTAGGATGAAGGTGGTTATAAGAAATATAGTAGCACAAGTATGAGAAAGTCTATTTTATCCAAGTTAAAAATTGTACTTTCATGACTAAGGTAGGACTATCATAAATTATCAAAATTAAATAATAAACTATGCAAATGCCCAGTAATAGAAGGAGGGATTTAACAAGTATCTCTCAAGAAATGTGAAAACAAAAATAAAAAAAAATAAAAAACAAGTAATTGGTAAGATTATATTGTTAGGAGACCATCCTCTGCGGATCTCTTGCATTTCTGAATATTTTGTGAGGAAATGCACTGGCTAATTTCTGCATTAATTTTCCAAGGGTATTTGTGTAGCAAACAGCTTTGAAAGACATAATGTATCCAAGGATAAAAAGAGAGATGTGCATATATAGCTTTGAAAGATAGAAATAATGTTTCCTTCTGAAAACATAGACATGTAATTTTTGTTAAGGAACAGTGGCACCAAGTGTGCTGTTTTAAGGTTGAATTCATCATTCTAACCTTGGATCAGTTTGGAGGTGGCAGTGCAAAGTCTCCTCTTAGTTGGAGTAAGGGGCTTTCTTCACCCTCTGACGGAGTTTTCCTTGAGACAGATTAACTCACACAGGAAAACAAAGGATTGACTAGAATTTAGGCTGTTACTACTCTGGGTTGTGCTTACTTTGCTAATAAAGGAAACCCACTAGAGAGTCTGAAAGAAGGGCAAAAGAATCTAAATAATTCTATTGCTCCTTCTGTTGAAAGTGGCTAAAAACTTAGGAGATACAGTCTTGAGAATGGAGCAGCAGATGCTCCATATTATAAAGACTCTTTAAAAACTGTTGCCATTCTGTGAGTCAAGCAGTAGTGGCCAAATGGAACAAGTCCCATGGCTCCAGTCTGAAAGCATGTGGCAATGGCTTCTTAGTAAAGGAGTTCCCAAAGCCAAATAAATGTTGTTAGTAATGACAATCATGCCACATGATATAAAGCTCTGGGTGGACAAAAATACTACAAGCTCATTTAGTTGAGCTACAAGCAGTTGCCATGATATTGGAAACCAGAAATCAGTGCATCTTATTAAATGGAAAGGAGTCAATCTCTCCTATGTACTCTGATCTTTCCCTCACTCCTAATGAACTTAGCTGCTTTAAGAAGGTAGAGAAAAGGAGCAAGCATGAATGCATTCAGGAGAGGTGGTGCTGAGGTTGTCCTCAAGGGGGGGCCAAAGTGATATAAACCTACCCATATGAGTAAGCCGGGGAACTTCAGAAAGGGAAGGGATTTAAGTTTTTATGAATCTGTTGGATGCAGGTGTCCAAATCACCAATCTACTCAGTCTTGAGGAAGGGTGAGCCCAGATTACCTGCTAAAGTGGCAAAGGTAGCCAGCATGACTTTGTGGCCGCGGGTACCCTTCAGGACAACTCGATTTATATTTTAACCACCTCTACTGCTGAATGTGTAGGGGTGCTGATATTTTTCTTGCTTTCTCTCCTAAAGTATTAAGTGATGGAAAGGATTCTTTTGATCAGAAAGAACTCATGCATGAAAGTGCTAATGGGACACACAAATAGCTCCACAATTTACCTCCCACCTCACTCTCAGGCAGTCCAACAAAAGCAGTATGGAGTCCCAGGAGGGAGAATGGAAAATCACAGCTTTGAGTTAGAACTTAAATTTTATAGATGTGGTAAAATAACATGGTATCCCAATATAAAAGCCTTGTATCACTGGCAAGAAGCCAGATGGAGGTAGATGTTTATGGGGGAATTATCAGCAGTGAATTTCAATTTTGGTTCTTTAGTCCCTGTTTTTTGAGGTATTATTGCTGTAACTGGATACTCTGCACACACTGATGACACTTGATATGCTATCTGGGATATTCCCAACTCCTTCCTTTCTAACCTCCGGGTACCTAAAGACTATGATTAACTTACATTTATATGGCAAGATCTCCAGTATACATTTGCAGTACTCTCCCAGGAATATTTAAGCCCCTGCCATTTGCCTCCAGTACTTAGGTCAGGATTTAGTATAAGCACCTCTATCCTCAGATTTTCCAAGATTTCACTAAATAAATGGTGCCTTATTGCTTGGTAAGGCAGAAAAGCCCATATCAAACTCCCTGACTGCACTATTTCACCTCCCTTAGCAGAGATAGCTGAAAATACCTTGCAAACTTCAGGAGGTTGTTCACCAGCTAAAGTTTATCGGGACTATGTAGGCTTATTACAATGTTAATCCTTTTGGTATCAGAAAAAAAAAAAAAAAAAGTTGTCTCTTCAGACCCCATCTCTCAAAAAAGACCTTCCTGGATACCTGAGACGGTATGTGTTTACTTAGGCATTCTACCTGGTCCTCTATACCATTGAAATCCCGAATCAGTATCTGTGGAATGAAGCCCAAATCAAGGCTGTGTTATAATCAGTTCAGCAAGATGTGACAAATTCTGTTTTGAAAGATCCACAAACCCAATATAACCCCATACATGTAAAATGCAAAAACAATCAAAATTTAATTATAGTTTTAGATTTGTGTACATAAATGGTAAAATTATAAGGAAAAGTGAGGAAATAATTTATGAACATCACCTTTACCATAGTAAATTTTTTTTATATTTTAATTACTTGAATGATTTCTATATGAACTGATCTCAGATAAGTAAAAGTTATGTGCCCAAAGGAGTGCAAAGGGGTTTCATAGAACCTGTCATGTACTGGTTCTTTCCTTTTGCAATTTTGATTACATGCCATTTTCAATTTGCTTACATTCTATCTTGGGAAATGTTTTGGAGTCTGGAAAACCTGAGAACAAGTGAAGTTTTTGGTATGGCCAAAACTGCTTCTAACATTATTATTATTATTGTTTTATTCCAGGAAAATCTGCAATGATGGTTTCCTAGTTGAGATAATATTTCTCATCATGATGATACTATTAACTTTTGTAGGACATAATATATGCCTTAGGAGCAATACTTAGTGTTCACATTCTCAACAATATTTTTGATCAGGGATCCCCAAATGAGTGCTTTAAAAGTGCTGGCTGGCAAAAGGGAAAAATCCATGGTGTTTTCTGACCTATTTCCTGTATAAGATAAATAACTGAATATCAGCAAGAGAGATACTCTGTGCTGTGTGACTAACACGTGGAAGAGACCTGAAAAGGAATTTCAAACTGAAATTCATGCACACACACACACACACACACACACACACACATGAATGTATATAACATTCAGTGTTTTATTAGTTTCAGGTATACAATACACTGATTCAACAATTCTTTACAGTACTCCATACTAATCAAGATAAATGTACTTTTAATCCCTTTCACCTGTTTCAACCATCCCCCACCCCACTCATCTTCATTCTGGCAACCGCTAGTTTGTTCTCTGTCTTTTAACAATCTTTTGTTGTTATCGTTTGCCTCTTTTCTTCTTTGTTCATTTGTTTCTTAAATTGCACATATAAGTGAAGTCAAATGTTATTTATCTTTCTTTATGTGACTTACTTCACTTAGCATTATACCTTCTAGGTCCATCCATGTTGTTCCAAATGGCAAGATCTCATTCTTTTTCATGGCTGACTAATATTTCATTTCATATATTCATATATCCCTAATGCATCCATTCATCTATAGATGGGCACATGAGTTGCTTCCATAATGGCTATTGTCAGTGGAAGTGCAATTCACATCAAAGTTCATATATCTTTTCAAGTTACTGTTTTTATTTTCTAGAGTAAATACCCAGCAGTGGAATTACTGGATCATATGGTAAATCTATTTTTAATTTTGTAAGGTCTCTCCATGCTCTTTTCCACAGTTATATTCCCACAAGGGAATTCCATGAGGGCTCCTTTTTCTCTCTATCCTCACTAACACTTGTCTGTTTAATACTAGCCATTCTGACAGGTGTGAGGTGACATTTGATTATGGTTTTGACTTGCATTTCCCTGAGAATAAGTGATTTTGAGCATCTTTTCATGTGTCTGTAGGCCATATTCTTTAGATAAATGTCTGTCCAGGTCCTCTGACCGTTTTTCAATTGGATTATTTGTTTTTTGGCTATTGAGTTAAATAAGTTCTTTACATATTTCAGATGTTAACCGTTCATTAAATATGTCATTTGTAAAATCTTCTCCCATTCAGTAGGTTGTTTTTTTTGTTTTGTTAATAATTTCTTTGGTTATGCAAAAGCCATTTATTTGGTGTAGTTCCAATAGTTTAATTTTGCTCTTACTTCTCTTGCTTTAGGAGACATCTATAAAACTGTTTTTAGGGCCAATGTCAAAGAAAAATACTGCCTATTAATTCTTTTAGGATTTTCATGCTTTCAGCTTTCACATTTAGGTTTTTAATGTATGCTGAGTTTATTTTTTGTGAATGGTATAAGAAAGTGATCCAAATTCATTCTTTGACATGTAGCTGTCCAGTTTTCCCAGAACCATTTGTAGAAGAGACTGTCTTTTCCCCAATGCATATTCTTGCCTCCTTTGTTGGAGATTAACTGACCGTATATTAGTGGGTTTATTTCTGGGCTCACTATTCTTTTGACCTATGTGTCTATTTTTGTGCCAGTGCTGTTTTGATTACTACAGCTTTGTAATATTACTTGAACTCTGGAATTGTGAATCCTCTAGCTTTGTTCTTCTTTCTCAAGATTGCTTTGGCTATTTGGGGTCTTTGGGATTCCATCCAAATTTTAAGATTATTCTAGTTCTGTGAAAAATGTTTGTATGTTAACAGGAATTGCAAATTATTTTAAATGCATACGTCTTTAAAAAGCTATTCTCAGATATTCTTCCATGCTTATTTTCATGAATATAACATCCTTCAAAACTAAATAGGGGAGGGCATTGGGTGGCTCAGTTGATTAAGCGTCTGCCTTGGTGCTCAGGTCATGATCCCAAGGTGCTGGGCTGCAGCCCCATATTGGACTTTGCTTTTCCCTGAGATGCTCCCTCTGTCTCTTTCTCTCTCTGTCTTTCATGAATAAATAAATAAAATCTTAAAAAAAAAAAACTAAATGGAGGCAATAGAATTGAGAATAATGACAATTGAGTGGAAGGAGAGAACTTGTCCCTTCACAAATTACTTGAGAAGAGACAAAATAAATGGACTAGGTTAGGGATCAAATTATTTTCTGATTTCTTAAGCTATTTGTGTTTTTCAAAACTTTAATTTATTACTATGTAAATGGAAAAGTTTATACTACTCAGAATCTGCACCAAAATATCTATTCTTTCTTTTTTTTTTTTTTTTAAATATGGAACGCTTCACGAATTTGCGTGTCATCCTTGCGCAGGGGCCATGCTAATCTTCTCTGTATCGTTCCAATTTTAGTATATGTGCTGCCGAAGCGAGCACAATATCCATTCTTTTAAATGAACTCTATTTCCTCCAAAAAGTCCTTCCTTATGATAGAGGGAAAAAATGTGATAAATTCTTATTACAAATTATTATAAATTGCAAAATTAGGCAACTAAATTTATTTAATAACACCAATTTCTCAAAACAGTGCCTTTCTTTTTTATATCAGGATTTTACAGATTTTCACAATTCTACCAAAATATTGCTGTCCTAGGTACTTAAACCTACTGCCTACTTTGTTGTTGGAAAGACGAAAGGGAAATTCACGATAAGGACCATTTTACACTGCTGTTGAAAGTAGTAACTGATCTCAGTTGAAGTAGGTGAAGATATTGAGCCAATAAAGAACACAGAATTCTAAAGTGCAATGCTTTTCAGATATTACTGTGTGTATTGCTCATCTGCCAACCTTAACAAAATGGAGATTATAATCTAGTAGGTCTGCAGGACATCCGATATTTTACATTCTACCTAGCTGTTAAGTAATGTCAGTACTGCTGGTCCACACACACACACACACACACACACACACACACACAGAGAGAGAGAGAAACACACACACACTCCTTATCATTTTCTAGGAAATGATAAAACCAGTGAAAAATACATTGAGTGATTTTCTCAAAATGAAGGTACACCTGGCATCAGCACATGTTAGGGCCACTGGAGTTCACAGCATCAGCCCTCTCCAGATGAAGTGATTTGTTAGCCAGACTGTGAAAGCCCCTATACAGAAGACTCTAGGACCTCCAAGGAACTATTCTTACCCCAAATTCTGATCCACTTTAAGTTTTAAAGCAGTGTGTTGTGTTGTGTTTTGTTTTGTCTTTAAAGCTGGATCTGCTGCAGCAAATTGCCATTAGCCCAAAGCTGCAATTAATTTCAGCAGTGGTGCTTCATATCAATGATAGTTATTAAAAGTTATATGGTTTTTAAAAAGAGGAACAAAAATGTAAAGAAATAAGGATTAAAAGTGGTGATGCAACATGGGGGCTTAAGTGGGTACGAGAAGAATAAATGAAACAAGATGGGATTGGGAGGGAGACAAACCATAAGTGACTCTTAATCTCACAAAACAAACTGAGGGTTGCTGGGGGGAGGGGTTTGGGAGAAGGGGGTGGGATTATGGACATTGGGGAGGGTATGTGCTTTGGTGAGTGCTGTGAAGTGTGTAAACCTGGTGATTCACAGACCTGTACCCCTGGGAATAAAAATATATGTTTATAAAAAATAAAAAATTAAAAGTCAAAAAAATGTAGAGATTAGTTGTTTAGCAGTTTACATTTTTTGAAATGAGCTATAGCTGTAGTTGTCAATTAACACTAATACCAGGTCTTCCTCAACACTTCCCTAAAGGCTGGTTTTCTATTCAACTATCAAAGAGATGAATTTTGTAGGGCTGAGATTTGATTTTTGGAAACCCAGTAGTCTTAAAATTATTTTCTTAAAAGGTGAAATGCTAGAATAATGAAAACTATTTAAAAATGGTTTGTACTTCCATTCATGATTTTTTGTTGTTTAAATAATGCAAAACTCAAATATAAATGATCTTAAATTTTCAAGTGCATACGTTCTATTTTGAAGTGTAGCAATTCAGTTTGTCCTTTTTGCTTGTTTATTTTTCTGATGGCACTTAGTATATTGCTATAGACATTGTGGGTGCTCAGTAAATGATTATGGACATACTGAGAGTTTATGTCCAAATTTTATGACTGATATATTATAAATCTGGAATTCTGCTGCTTGGTTTTCACATGGTTTTAATGCCTAAGGGAGTATGAAAAGAAACAGCTGCATCTCAATTATGACACAACCAGTTGCTGAAATGATTGGACAGGTGGTTGATGGACCCAGTGGCAATTCTGGAACAAGTGTTAAGGCTTAATTTATGTTAGGTCACTTTTCCAAGCTTGATGTTCCCCATTTGGTACAAGCATCTGAGAACGTTATTTTGTCATAAAGTGTATTATGTTCTAAAGTCATTCTCTATAGATGGATTTCATGTTAATGTATTTTAGTTGAATGAATAACTCAGTTTGTATGCCCCATCCATTTTTCATTTTTCTTATTGTCCACTATTCCTTACCTCCAACTTTTTATGCTCTAAATGCAAACTTTTATCCCATTCTAATTTATATAGCTGCTATACACATGTACTGTGTATATTCTACATAGTTTATATACTCTATATAGAATACTGTATGAACTATTTTTAAACCCTCTCTCTGTATATACACTGTAAATAAGATGCTGTAAATAAGTGACACACAAGTTTTCAGCCCTAGTTTATGCCCATTTCATTTTACATGTTTATTTTTTGTCATAATTGAAAAGTTGAAAATGTGCAATCATTGTAAATACCATTTGACCACATAGTCAAATTTATTTTTGAAGTTTTGCAATTGCATTTTCAAGATAATATAGATGTTATGTTTTGTAAAAATATATTTACTGATGGAAAACTTTAAAAATTTGAAATAATTATGCAAAGAATACAAAATCTGCTTTGCTATTGCCTTTTGATGAGTTTTGTTAGGGTCTTATTTTTTTCCTTTTGTGCCTCCATCTCAGATAGATAAACATAGATACTAAAAATTCAGTTTTGTTTTGGGCTTGCTTTCTATATAAATTCTTGAATCATAGTATCCATTATAGTATGGCATGGGAATTATTTATAAGATTGTCTACATGACATTTTCTCAAGTGAATGAGGCATGGGTAAATATTATTTGTACTTGAACATTTCAGTTATTCACATGCTATTGCTCCTTAACTTAAACATTAGATATTTTAGATATTTAGAATTTTGAAATTTGACATAATAAATACTTATGAATTTATTCCAGAAAAGTTGAGTCTTTTCATAATCACATTAACATTTAATTAGAAACCTCTTTCAACTCGATATTAATATTGTCAGCTTGTTTTTTTAATTTTTACTTATTCCTAAGTGTGTGATAATTCTTTAGTTATATTTCTCTATTGGATTATTTAGAATATGTTACACCATTAATACTGCCTAATATTTGACATGTCTACCAACATTGTTATGAAAAATATTATACTTTTTATTAATTTTATGGAATGTTAGAATATTTTGAATAGCTCATACAATAACTTTGCCCACAATTTTGTATTCTATGTGTGTGTGTGTGTGTGTTTTAATTTGATGAATAGCAGTTTTAAATGCTTATTTGCTGAAGTCTTGTGAACTTTGTGTTTTTCACTTCTTTTGTTGTTTTTTAAAGGTTTTATTTATTTGAGAGTGTGCATGAGAGAGAACATGAACAGGGGGAGAGGGAGAGGGAGAAGAAGACTCCCTGCTGAGCAGGGAGCTGGATGAGGGGCTCAGTCATAGGACCCTGAGATCATGACCTGAACCCAAGGCAGAAGTTCAATGGACTGAGCTACCCAGGAGCCCCTCTTTTGTTGTTCATATGCTTAGAAACACATCTCCCAGATAAGAACAGGAAAATATTCACTACTGATTAATTCTGATTTGGTATTTTATATTTAGTCATTAACTTTAGAATTTAGAGGAGGTAAGGATCTTTCTTTTTTTCTGAAATACCCACAATAATCACCCTTATTGAATGATCCATTAGTTATTATCCAAATATACTTATTTCTGTTTATTTTTCATTAAATATAGTTGACATACAATATTATATTAGCTTCAGGTGTACAACACAGTGATTTGGCATTTATATACATTACAAAATGATCACTGAAAGTGTAGTTACCATCTGTCTTCATAAAAATCTATTACATTATTATTTATTGACTGTATTCCCTATGCGTACTTTACATCCCCATGACTTATTCATTGTGTAAGTGGAAATTTGGTTCTCTTAATTCCCTTCACTTATTTAGTCCATCCCTTTATCCCTCTGCCTTCTGGCAATACCAGTTTGTTCTCTGTATTTATGCATGTTTTGTTTTTATTTTAGATAACATAAAAGTAAAATCATATGATATTGTCTTTCTCTATCTGACTTATTTCATGTATTTTACCCCAGGTCTATCCATGTTGTCACAGATGGCAAGATTTCATACTGTTTTATGACTCAGTAATCTTCCATTGTGTGTGTGTGTGTGTGTGTGTGTGTATCACATCTTCTTTCTCCATTCATCTATAAATGGATGTTTAAGTCACTTACGTATCTTGACTATTGTAAATAATGCTTCAATAGATGTGGGGGGTATATATTTCTTTTCAAATTAATATTTTTGTTTTCTTCTATTAAATATGAAGAAGTAGTATTACTGGATCATATAGTATGTCTACTTTTTTTTTTTTTTAAGAAACTTCCATGCTGTTCTTCACAGTGACACAATTTACATTCCCTCTAACAGTGCACAAGAGTTCCTTTTTTTCCACATCCTCACCAACACTTGATGTTTCTTGTCTTCTTGGTACTAGCCATTCTGAAAGGCGTGAGGTGATATCTCATTGTGGTTTTGATTTGAATCTCCCTGATGATGAATGATCTTAAGCATTTTTTCATTTATCTATTGGCTGTCTACCTGTCCTCTATAGAAAAATGTCTATCCAGGTCCTCTGCCCACTTTTTATTTGGATTGATTATTTTTAAGGCATTGAGCTATAAGTTATTTATATATTTTGGATATTAACACCTTATCAGATGTAAGATTTGCAAGTATCTTTTGCCATTTCATAGGCTGCCTTTTTATTTTGTTAATGGTTTCCTTTACTGTGGAAAATTTTTATTTTCGTATAGTCCCGATAGTTTATTTTCGCTTTTGTTTCCCTTGCCTCAGGAGACATAGCCATAAAAATATTGTAAGACTGATGTTCAAGAGTTTACTGCATGTTTTTGTTTAGGTATATTATAGTTTCAGGTCTTATACTTAGGTCTTAATCCATTTTGAATTTACTTTTATCTATGGTATAAGAAAGTAGTCTAGTTTTATTCTTTTGCATGCAGCTGTCCAATTCTTTTTAAAATTCATTCATGTACATTTCCAGTTATGATGAAGTAGCTCAATATAATAAATACGAAAACCAAAGAATTATATACAAAGGGTCTTTTGGGACATTCCACAAAATGTCATATAATCCTTGAGAGAAGGATAAGCACAGGAGTTTAACTCCATATTCAACACTGCTCTCTCTTACAGGGTATTCTCAAAATCTTACAGCAAAGAAATAGAGTCCAAGCAAAAAAAGAAAAAAAAATCCGTAATATATGTAATCAACAAAAAGAATTATATAGCCTGAAGACACTTTTGGAAACCCACTGCAGCTCTGAGACAGGAGCAGGAAAAAACAACAACAACAAACGATTCTCTAACCTGTGGAAGGCCAGGAAGATACATTAATTCCAAAATTGCATCTGGTGGAAGAGCGGCATAGTAGGGCTGTATAATGGCCTCAAAATTGTCCTCATCCTAATCCCAGAAACCAGGATATGTTACTTGACATGGTGTAAGGGACTTTGACAATATGATTAAATTAATCTTAAAATGGGGAGATTATCTTTTACTATCTGGGTAGGCCACATATAGCAAAGATGTAATTATTCAGAGTAAGACAAAGAGCTCTAATGACATGACTAAAGAAAAAAAAATAGTACAAATATAGAAAATACTATGAATATAGAGTAAGGATCTACAAGCTAATGAATGCGGGAGAACTTTAGTACCTACAAAAGACAAAGATTCTCCTCCATAGTATTCAAAAGGAACATAACACTCTTGACACTTTGATTTGCATCCACAACATCCACTTTGGAATATGATCCCCAGAACTTTAACATCATAAATTATGTTGTTTTAAGCCATTAAATTTGTGATAATTTTTATAGTAGCAATAGGAAACTAATACAGAATTACCAACCATTTATTTCTAAAATACAATTTTGTGGACAGTTTCTCTAGAGAATCCAGCATACCATATGATTGCAATACATATTTCATTGAATTGTTCAAGTAGAAAAGGCA
Organism: Mustela nigripes; assembly: GCF_022355385.1. Lineage (NCBI taxonomy): Eukaryota > Metazoa > Chordata > Mammalia > Carnivora > Mustelidae > Mustela > Mustela nigripes. The sequence goes on from NC_081569.1 coordinate 90,261,697, forward strand.
GAATAAGGAGCTGTGATAACAGAACCAGAAGTTAGAATGATGAATATTGAAGATGGGATAAGCAACCATTAGCTAAGGAATTCCTCTAGAAAAAGGAAAAGTAAAAAAACTTGATTTTTCCCTTTCCTCTAGAAAGAATAAAAACTTATCAATGAGTTACAGGTTTCTGATGTTCAGAACGTTAAGAAATAATTGAAGTTTATGGTGCTTTAAGCCACTGATTTTGTGGTAATTTGCTTTAGTTGCTATGGTAAACTTTTATAGACAGGATCCCTTGTGAAGGATGCTTTCTCAGGAAACACAGGCTTAGAGTACCCACTTAAGACTGAATTTTTGTCAAAATACCATAGAATTCTCCATCTACCAATCCCTATCATCAGGCCAATAAGCATCAGATAAAAACAAGGAGAACTGCAAGAACAAGATTTTCTCTGGAGAATAGGCAAAGAGGGGGGAGGAGTTAATCATGTGTGGAGAAAATTTTAAACAGGGCCCAATGACTGGAAAATATTAAAACAGAAATGAAAGTTTAAAGACTAAAAAGGCAAAGAGACTAAAAAGTAAAAAGAAAGATAAATATATCATGAATATTAGGAATGGCATAAGATCATTTCTATAGAACTACAGACACTGCAGCTATTTAAAGAACAATAAGGTAACGGTATGTACAACTGTTCACTCATAAATTCAACAATTGAGAAGTAATGGATCAGTTACTTCAAAACTACAAGCTAATGTAAATAAAATGAAATAGATGATGCAAAGTCTTATAACCTCATTAAATAAAAGTTTTAATTAAAAATAAAAGTTTTAATTAAATTTTTCTATAAAACAAATCTCAGATAACTTCACTATATTGACTAACTTCCAAACTTTAAGAATTAACAGCAATTTGGCGTAATCTCTTTCAGAATATAGAAGAAAATAAAAAGCTTCACAACTCATTTTTGAGGCCAGCATTGCCATGGTATTGAAATCAGACCAAAACATGACAATAAAAGAATAAAATTAAACACAAAAGTTTTATTTTATATAAATAATAAATAATTATTTTTATATTTTATATATTTTTATATTTTAAAAATATTTTTAAATAATGAAATAATTATTATTTTATTGTTTCATTAAAAATAAAAGAATAAAATTAAACACAAAAGTTTTCAGGAAAACATCAGCAATAGAATCCACAATTGTATAGAAATTATATATAATGTTTAAATAAAATTTATTCCAGGTATAAAAGGCTGATTCAATATTTGAAAAACCAATCAAGTAATCTACCATATCAACAGGCTAAGGGGAAAAAAAATCACGTGATCCTATCATGCAGAAAAATCCCACCATCAATTTATGTTAAAAACTATCAGCAAATTTGAAATAGAGGGATAAAATTTTTTAAAATTTTTAAAAATCAAATAGAAATAAAGAAATACTTCCTCAACTTGAAAAGATCACGTATTCTTTTTTTAAAGCAATTACCAACTAACATTGTACTTAATGGTGAAGGACTGAATGTCTGCCTTCCAAGTTTGAGAATAAATATCTGTTGTTGCCATTCTTAAATCAATTTGCACTGGTTCCTATAGTCAGTACATTAGGGCAAGAAAAAGAAACAAAATGCCCGTAGATTGAAAAGGAAGACACAAAACTCTGTGTGTGTGTGTGTGTGTGTGTGTGTGTGTGTGTCTTCGTTTGTAGGTGACATTATGGTTTACCTATAATATTATAAAGAATCTCTGAAAGTCTCTGAGAAATAATAAATTTGTTCAGGAAGTTCCAAATATGCAAGATCTACTCAAAAATTAATCATATTTTTCTCTACATTAACAGATATTTATTTTTTTTTAGATTTTATTTAAATTCAAATTAGTTAACATATAGTGTATTATTAGTTTCAGGGATAAAATTTAGTGATTCATCAGCTGCACATAACACCCAGTCCTCATTATATCAAGTACCCTCCTTAGTGTTCATCACCAATTACCCCATCCACCTGCTCCCCAGCAACCCTCAGTTTGTTCCCTATAGTTAAGAGTCTCTTATGGTTTGCCTCTGTCTCTGTTTTTATCTTATTTTCCCTTCCCATTCCCTGTGTTCATCTGTTTTGTTTCTTAAATTCCATATATGAGTGAAATCAAATGGTATTTGTCTTTCTCTGATTTATTTCACTTACTGTAATACACTCTAATTCCATCCATGTCACTGCAACTGGCAAGATTTCATTCTTTTTCATGGCTGAGGAATATTCCTGTGTGTGTGTGTGTGTGTGTGTGTGTACACATACCACCTCTTAATCCATTCATCTGCTAATGGACATCTGGGCTTTTTCCATATTTTGGCTATTGTGGACATTTTTGCTATAAACATTGGGGTGCGTGTGTGCCTTCAAGTCACTATTTTTGTATCTTTTGGATAAATACCTAGTAGTGCAATTGCTGGATCATAGAGTAGCTGTGCTTTTAACATTGGAAACTCCATACTATTTTCCAGAATGGCTAGACCAGATTGATTTCCTACCAACAGTGTAGGAGTGTTCCCCTTTCCTCTGCATCCTCACCAAATCTGTTGTATCCTGAGTTTTAATTTTAGCCATTCTGACTGGTGTGTGATGGTATCTCATTGTGGTTTTGATTTGTATTTCTCGAATGATGAGGGATGTGAACATTTTTTCATGTGTCTGTTAGCCATTTGTATGTCTTCTTTGGATAAATGTCTCTTCATGTCTTCTGCCCATTTCTTGACTTGACTTTTTGGTTTTTGGGTGTTGGGTTTGATAAGTTCTTTATATATTTTGGATACTAGCCCTTTATCTGATATGTTATTTGTGACCATCTTCTCCCATACTGTAAGTTGCCCTTTAATTTTGTTAGATTGTTTCCTTTTTTGTGTACAAGTTTTTTTTTTTTAATTTTTTATTTTTGATAAACATATATTTTTATCCCCAGGGGTACAGGTCTGTGAAGTTCCAAAAGTTCATTTTTGGTTTTGTTTCCCTTACCTCTGGAGACATGTCTAGTAAAAAGTTGCTGTGGCTGAGGTCAAAGAGGTTGTTGCCTGTGTTTTCCTCTAGGGTTTGGTGGTTTCAGATCTCAAGTTTAGGTCTTTCATCCATTTTGAATTTACTTTTTGTGTATGGTATAAGAAAGTAGTTCCGTTTCATTCTTCTGCATATTGCTGTCTACTTTTCCCAAAACCATTTGCTATTGTCTTTTTTCCATTGGATATTCCTTCCTGCTTTGTCAAAGTTATAGATGTAGCCGCACTATTTCCAATCAATTATGAAAATAAAATGCTTTTTATGAATCTAACAAATTTGTTTAGGATTTTTAAACTGATCACTAAAAAAAATGAAATAAAAAATGAAATAAATTTTTATAACATCTAAATGAAGATAGCATATCTTTATGAATATAGCATATGTTCATGGATTGGAAAATTTGACATAATAGAGATGTCATTTTTTCCCAAATGTATGTACAGTTCACCATAATTCTTAAAAAAAAATTCCAGAAAACAATTTATATCTATAGATGGACTTATTCTAAAATTTGTATTGAAAGAAATGGACTCAGAATAAGTACAACAATTTTATAAAAGAATAATAACATAGGAAGAATCACTCTTTTAATGTTAATATCTACTGTATAGCTGTGGTAATTAGACAGTATTGTTCTATTGGAAGATAGACATGCAGATTAAAGGAATAGAATGGAATCTCAGAAAAGATCCACACAAATATGCCCAATTGACCACTGACATTGATACAGAATAACACAGTGGAGAGAGAATAGCCTATTAAGTAAATGATATGAAGCAGTGTGGCTTTCACAGGAAGAAAAAAGAACTTGGAACTAGATTTCAAACCTTACATAAAATTAATTAATTTAAGAGAACTTAAAAAAATAGAATATACTTGGGAATCAAAGCAAGAAAAGAATTTTTATACTTGATACCAAGAGCACAATCTACAAAAAGAAACTTTCATAAACTGGACTTCAAAATTTAAAATTTTTACCTCAAAAGACCCAGTGGGTAAAAAGAGACTCACTGCAGATTGGAAAAATAATGTTTGCAAAATACATATCCTACAAAAGCCTTGTATCTAGAAGACATAGAGAATTCTCAGAGCTCAATTGCAAAGCAAAACAGAAAACAAAGCAATAATGACCAAAAAAAAAAAAAAAATTCCAGTTGGAAAACTGGCCAGAGAAACGAACATACATTTTCCATAAGAGGACACACAAATGCCAAATAGCACTTGAATAGGATCAACATCATTAGGCATTAGGAAGATACAATTAACCCACAATGAAATACCACTATATGCCTGTCAGAATGACTAAAATGTGCAAGACTGTCAACACCAAATGCTGACAAGGATGCAGAGAACCTGAATCACTCATACATTGCTGGTGTTGATCTAGAATGATATAGCTACACAGAAAAAAATATGGTAGTCTTTTAACAAAACTAAGCATTACCTACGATATGCCTCAGCAAATGTTTTTTTGGGCATATGTTCCAGAGAAATGAAAAATTATATTCACAAAAAAATTCACACTCACATGTTCACAGTTGCTTTATTTCTTTTTTTCTTAATTTATTTTTGGCATAACAGTATTCATTATTTTTTCACCACACCCAGTACTCCATGCAATCCGTGCCCTTAATAATACCTACCACCTTGTACCCCAACCTCCCACCCCCCCACTTCAAACCCCTCAGTTTGTTTTTTAGAGTCCATAGTCTCTCACAGTTGCTTTATTTCTAATGGTCGACAACTAGAAATAACCTGAAATGTCTTTCATTGACTGAATGGTTAAACAAACTATGATATATCTATATCATGGAATATAATTCAGCACTAAAAGGATTGGATTATTGATTAATGCAACAACTTGGATGTTCAATAGTTGCATTATTCTATATTAAAACACCAATCTCAGAAAGTCACATATTATTTAATTCCATTTGTATAAGCCTTGAAATGAAAATATTATAGAAATGGGATATAGAGGAGTGGGTACCAGATGCTAGAAATAACGAGATGCAGGGTGTTTTGGGGAAACTATAAATGAGTAGTCCGAAAGAGATCCTTGATATTTTTTTTTTATCTCAACTGCAGTGACACATTACATGAATTTCTACATACTATAAAATGACATAGAATTATACACTCACAGTTTGCCAATGTTAATTCTTTGGTTTTGATATTGAACTATACTTTTAATAGCTGTAACCTTGGTAACAGTGGGTGAAAGGTTCATGTGAGTACGATCTTTACAGCTTCCCATGCATCTGTCATTATTTCAAAATAAAGTTTTAAAATGTTTTAGAAAGGGCAAAAGATCTGAGAAGACCTTTTACCAAAGAAGATAAGTGGATGGCAAATAAATACATGAACTATACTTAATATTATTTGTCACTATGGTAGTAGCAATAATATCATGAGGTACAAGTTCACACTCACTAGACTGGCTGTAATCAAATAAGTAGACAGTAATAAGTGTAGATTGGGATGTGGAGTAACTGGAACACGCAAGTATTGCTACTGGTAATGTAAAGTGACAAAGTCACTTGAAAAAACTTCAATAACTTTTATAAAGTTAAAAATTCACTTACTGTCCAACCTACAATCTGACTAGGTATTTTCACAAGTGCACTACAAACTTTTATTTACATAACGTATATGAATGTTTATAACAGCTATTATCACAATCACCAAGAATTGGAAATAAACACGTTGTACTTTAACAGGTGAATTACTAAGTAAACTGTGGTACATACATACAAGGAAATGTTGCTCAACAATTTAGAAAATCGGCTATTACAAAAATATCAGTAACTCATATATGTAGTTTGTTAAATAAAAGGAGCCAGTTTCAAAAATTTACATATTGCATGGTTTCATTTATATGGCAATCTGGGAAATAAAAAATCGCAAGGACAGAAAACAGGTTGATTGCCCGGAGATGGGGGAGAGAGTGGCTGGCAAGAAAGGAACTGCACTTGTCTATTTTTTGGATGTTGGAGCTGTTCTGTATAGCATTATGGTGGACATACGTGATTCTGCATATGTCAAAAACCATAGGGTCATACAACAAAAAGAGAGATTTTTATCATATGTAATTTTAAAAAAACAGGATATTATGGGGATAAAAGTATGGAATACAGACTATAGAAATGAATCAAACCATATTACAAATATACAATGTAACCTTGCTGAAAAGGATTAGCAAAGGAGCTGTGTAAGCAATTTTGAAGAGCCATATTTTTAGTGTATACTCTAAATATAAAGTCAAAATAGAACTGTCTGTAAAAACTATACACACACACACACATAATGGGAATCAGGTTTCTCACTGTCAAAAAACAGTTATAATAAGAAAGGGTATAAGACTAGAATGAACTTTGTGTAACTGAATTGTAGTTGGAATATCAACATGAGATCACTTTAAATTATATATAAGCATATACATATACATACACAGAGATAGACTGTAATTATGACAGGTGTATATATGAGTCCATATACATATATGTTTTCTAACTGCATTCACTGAAAGGATCAAAAGTGGTGACAAGCAGTAGCAAAGACCATACTAAGACCCACATTTTATATTGTAAAAAAGGATCCAGTTTTCCCTAGAGAAATGACTGATTCTGAGTTGATTGCAGCATATATACAAGATAAACCTGGAGCATCTTGTGATGCTAAAAAAGACAAGAGCAACAATAGAAAGGATAAGGGCATGTGAAAAAGACACAGGAAATGAGTGAAAGAGCTCTCAGTGGAGAAACTGGCACATTTTGAACAAATAAATATCCATAGTATGGTATAATAACCCAGAGAATAAAATATGCATATATACATGAATCCATAAGGCATAGGTAAATATTTGGATATGTAAAATAAGTGGGATAGAAGGAACGAATCTTCCTGTTGAATAAGTCCAAATGTTGAAAGAAAGGACGAGGGGAAACAGAAAACGAACATTAGAACATAGTCGTTGCTGAGGCGCCTGGGTGGCTCAGTGGGTTAAGCTGCTGCCTTCAGCTCGGGTCATGATTCCAGGGTCCTGGGATTGAACCCCGCATTGGGCTCTCTCCTCAGCCGGGAGCCTACTTCGTTCTCTCTCTCTCTGCCTGCTTGTGATCTCTCTCTGTCAAATAAATAAATAAAATCTTAAAAAAAAAAAAAGAGAACATATCCATTGCTCTTAGGCAAGATTCACTGATATATTCCAAAATCAATGTGTCAGACTTTGAGAAACGGGACATTTTAGAAACTTTACACTATTTTTTATATTAATTTACCAGGATAGCTTTAAAATAAGCCTACAAATTCTTTGATACTCTTCTTTCCAGAGATGGAACTTAAATGCTCATTCTTCTTCTTGAGGATGCACTGGACAGAATCTCTTTCTTCTAATGAGAGTCTGAAAACAGAAAGAATGACTTCATAGTAAGAAAACTTGGCAGTGAAGTTCCCTTAACTCTAAGGGAAGGTTCATATCACCATTGATAAATCATATTGCTCTTATGTTCCCACTTGCATGATACAAAGTGAAATATCCATAACCCTAGTATAATGAAAAAATATCAGGCAGTCCTCAAATGGGGGACATTCTAAAAATACCTGATCAGTATATTTATAATATATAAAAATCCATGAAAAACAAAGAAACACTGACAAATTGTTATCCTAATTATATCCTAGAACAGAAAAAAGTGTATTAGTGGAAAGGAAAGTGGCTTACTTATGAAATATATATATTTTATAATTTATATATATATATAAAAATTATATATACATAATTTATATATACATATATATGTGTATATATATAAATAGTGCTATATTGATATTAAATTCTCAGCTTTAATAAATGTACAGTGGTTATATAAGCTGTTGACATAAGGGAAGCTGTTTGAAAAATATAAAGGAACTGTCTTGACTATCCTTATAACTCTGCTATAAATCTAAAATTATTTTAAAGTAATTTTTAAATAAAATTATGTTTCTCTTATTTTTTCTTTCCATTTCATGTGTTGGTAATAATACATACTTCCCCCACCTCCCCAAACTTAAGGTACAAAGTCAACTTTCTTTCTTTGATTTATTGCTCTCTTTCTTTTCTTAATTTAATTGAAAATTCTGAGCCAGGTGAAACAATAGCCTGTGTGGGAAGTCAACATACTTAATCAGAGCTTTGCTCAAGGCCAAATCCCCTTGTTTTCATGGAACTTGTAATAGATTGTCTTTGTTCATAACCTTTTTCATCATATTTTCTGTTGTATAGATCCAGAAGATGTTTGCTTTTCCCACTCTGAAGTCTTACACTTATAGATGTAACTTATTTTCATCTCTACTTGAAAACAGGCTAATTCTTGACTGAACTAATCTTTCTTACAATGTCTTGCTAAACATGGTAAACAATAGTCAATGTTCAATAATATACTAACTTTTTCCAAATGTCTCTCCCAGAACTACAGTCTAAGTAGTCACTTGATTTGCTTTTCAAGTTAATGTAAGTAGTAGATGTTTTAAATATTTTGTTACTGATTATTATGGTCTCCTCTTCAGCCTCCAAAATCAGTCTGCCTTCTAAAAGTAGATACTATTTTCTGTTGAATAACATGAAATTACTAAATATTCATAATTTAAAAATATTTTGTGTTTTTTTTTGTAAAATCCATATTTCAGTACAAAACTATACAATAATCTTTGTAGGCTACATCATACTAAGAAATATACCCAGATCATTACGTGGCTTAAAATGAAATGAATGGTTTTTGCTCATATGACAATTTGAAACAGGGCTTTTTCATTACCAGAGCCATTTGGCCACAGAGGGGGCTCCACTGTTTTCAACATAGGATTCAATTGAATGTTATTTCAATTGAAATAACATTTCTAGCTCCAAGACAATGGGAAAGAGGGGAAGAGCATATAGGAATATATATATGCAAAGCTCATATTACATATTATTTATAATAAAGGGCATGGAAAAATGTGTACTATACATGTATGTTATAAAAAACATATTTCTACCTTACACTATATATATTAATATATATTACATAAACATATATATGTGTATATATATACATATAAACATATATATAAATATGGAGAGAGAGCATTCATACCCCTAGAAATGTGTTCATGAGAAATACCAGCTGCTCTCACTGCATTGCTTAGAACTTATTACATGAACATATCTAACTGAAAGTAAAAAAGTGAGGATGGGAAACATGATCCAGCTCTGTAACGACAAGTGTTGTTCATGTAAAAGTTATACTTTTTTATTTTGATTCATAGAATACAAATATTTGGCTGAAATATTTTTTTAATTTTCCTGTTGCTATTTTGTGTTTTGAAACAAATTTTTATAGAGTATAGTAGTTTGTAGACTGCAAGTCAATATTCAGTGTTTTCATTGGGGTTCTTCAACCATGTGGTCAATAATGAATATAACACAGGTACATATAGAAATGCTCTTTTAAATATACCTCAGAGTAATCATTTAATGTTGAAATAATTCCAGTGACTTTCTTTTTCAATATTCCTTTGATTATTCAAGACCTTTTCTGGTTCCATATAAATTTTAGAACTATTTGTTCCATTTCTTTGAAGAAAATGGATGGTACTTTGATAGGAATTGTATTAAATGTGTAGATTGCTTTAGGTAGCATAGACATTTTCACAATATTTATTCTTTTAATCCAGGAGCATGGAACATTTTTCCATTTCTTTGTGTCTTCCTCAATTTCTTTCATGAGTACTTTATAGTTTTCTGAGTATAGATTCTTAGCCTCTTTGGTTAGGTTTATTCCTAGGTATCTTACAGTTTTGGGTGTAATTGTAAATGGGATTGACCCCTTAATTTCTCTTTCTTCTGTCTTGTTGTTGGTGTAGAGAAATGCAACTGATTTCTGTGCATTGCTTTTATATCCTGACACTTTACTGAATTCCTGTACAAGTTCTAGCAGTTTTGGAGTGGAATCTTTTGGGTTTTCCACAGATAGATCATATCATCTGCGAAGAGTGATAGTTTGACTTCTTCTTCGCCAATTTGGATGCCTTTAATTCCCTTTTGTTGTCTGATTCCTGAGGCTAGGACTTTTAATACTATGTTGAATAGCAGTGGTGATAATGGACATCCCTGTTATGTTCCTGACCTTAGCAGAAAAGCTTTCAGTTTTTTTCCATTGAGAATATTTGTGGTGGGTTTTTTTAGTTTTTGTTTTTGTTTTTTTTTTTTTTTTAATAATATTGAGGTATGTGCCCTCTATCCCTACACTTTGAAGAGTTTTGATCAGGAAGGGATGCTGTACTTTGTCAAATGCTTTTTCAGCATCTACTGAGAGTATCATATGGTTCTTGTTCTTTCTTTTATTAATGCATTGTATCACATGGATTGATTTGCAGATGTTGAACCAACCTTGCAGCCCTGGAATAAATCCCACTTGGTTGTGGTGAATAATCTTTTTAATGTACTGTTGAATCCTATTGGCTAGTATTTTGGTGAGAATTTTCGCATCTGTGTTTATCAAGGATATTGGTCTCTAGTTCTCTTTTTTGATGGGATCCTTGTCTGGTTTTGGAATCAAGGTGATGCTGGCCTCATCAAATGAGTTTGGAAGTTTTCCTCCCATTTCTATTTTTTGGAACAGTTTCAGGAGAATAGGAATTAGTTCTTCTTTAAATGTTCGGTAGAATTTCCCTGGGAAGCCGTCTGGCCTTTTGTTTGTTTGGAGATTTTTGAGGACTGTTTCCATCTTCCTACTGGTTATGGGTCTGTTCAGGTTTTCTATTTCTTCCTGGTTCAGTTGTGGTAGTTTATATGTCTCTAGAAATACATCCTTTTTTTCCAGATTGTCAAATTTGTTGCGTAGAGTTGCTCATAGTATGTTCTTATAATTGTTTGTATTTCTTTGGTCTTCGTTGTGATCTTTCCTCTTTCATTCATGATTTTATTTATTTGAGTCCTTTCTCTTTTATTTTTGATAAGTCTGGCCAGGGGATTATCAATCTTATTAATTCTTTCAAAAAACCAGCTCCTAGTTTTGTTGATTTGCTCTATTGTTTTTTTTTTTTTATTTGTTTGTTTCTATTTCATTGATTTCTGCTCTGATCTTTATGATTTCTCTTCTCCTGCTGGGTTCAGGTTTTCTTTCTTGTTCTTTCTCCAACTCCTTTAGGTGTAGGGTAAGGTTGTGTACTTGAGACTTTTCTTGTTTCTTGAGAAAGGCTTGTACCACTATATATTTTCCTCTCAGGACTGCTTTTGCTGTGTCCCACAGATTTTGAACTGTTGTGTTTTCATTATCATTTGTTTCCATGAATTTTTTCAATTCTTCTTTAATTTCCTGGTTGACCCATTAATTCTTTAAAAGGATGCTATTCAGTCACCATGTATTTGGGTTATTTCCAAATATCCTCCTGTGATTGAGTTCTAGCTTCAGAGCATTGTGGTCTGAAAATATGCAGGGAATGATCCCAATCTTTTGATACCAGTTGAGACCTGATTTAGGACCTAGGATGTGATCTATTCTGGAGAATGTTCCATGTGCACTAGAGAAGAAAGTGTATTCTATTGCTTTGGGAAGGAATTTTCTAAATATATCTGTGATGTCCATCTGGTCCAGTGTGTCATTTAAGGCCTTTATTTCCTTGTTGATCTTTTGCTTGGCTGATCTGTCCATTTCAGTGAGGGGAGTGTTAATGTCCCCTACTATTATTGTATTATTGTTGATGTGTTTGCTTTTGTTATTAATTGGTTTATATAGTTGGCTGCTCCCACGTTAGGGGCATACATATTTAAAATTGTTAGATCTTCTTGTTGGACAGATCCTTTGAGTATGATATACTCTTATTATAGTCTTTGGCTTAAAATCTAATTGATCTGATATAAGGATTGCCACCCCTGCTTTCTTCTGATGTCCATTAGCATGGCACATTATTTTCCACCCCCTCACTTTAAATCTGGAGGTGTCTTCGGGTTTAAAATGAGTTTCTTGTGGGCAATATATAGATGGGTTTTGTTTTTTTATCCATTCTGATACCCTGTGTCTTTTGACAGGGGCATTTAGCCCATTAACATTCAGGGTAACTATTGAGAGATATGAATTTAGTGCCATTGTATTGCCTGTAACGTGACTGTTACTGTATATTGTCTCTGTTCCTTGTAGGCTTTCTCTTTGCTTAGAGGACCCCTTTCACTATTTCCTTTAGAGCTGGTTTGGTGTTTGCAAATTCTTTCAGTTTTTGTTTGTCCTGGAAGCTTTTAATCTCTCCTTCTATTTTCAATGATAGCCTAGCTGGATACAGTATTCTTGGCTGCATGTTTTTCTCATTTAGTGCTCTGAATATATCATGCCAGCTCTTTCTGGCCTGCCAGGTCTCTGTGGATAAGTTGCTGCCAATCTAATATTTTTACCATTGTATGTTACAGACTTCATTTTCTGGGCTGCTTTCAGGATTTTCTCTTTGTAGCAAGACCTGTAAATTTTACTATTAGGTCACGGGGTGTGGACCTATTCTTATTGATTGTGAGGGGCGTTCTCTGCACCTCCTGGATTTTGATGCTTGTTCCCTTGCCATATTAGGGAAATTCTCTCCAATATACCTTCTGCTCCCCTCTCTCTTTCTTATTCTTCTATAATCCCAATTATTCTAATGTTGTTTCATCTTATGGTGTCACTTATCTCTCGAATTCTCCCCTTGTGGTGCAGTAGCTGTTTGTCCCTCCTTTGCTCAGCTTCTTTATTCCGTCATTTGATCTTCTATGTCATTAATTCTTTCTTCTGCCTCAGCCTCCATTTTTGATTGCACCTCATTAATAGCTTTTTTGATTTCAACTTGGTTAGATTTTAGTTCTTTTATTTCTCCAGAAAGGGCTTTTATATCTCCCGAGAGGGTTTCTCTAATATCTTCCATGCCTTTCTCGAGCCTGGCTAGAACCTTGAGAATAGTCATTCTGAACTCTAGATCTGACATATTACCAATGTCTATATTGATTAGGTCCCTAGCCTTTGGTACTGCCTCTTGTTTGCCTTGTTATTTTGTCCAGATAAGAGTATATGAAGGAACAAGTAAAATACTAAAAGGGTGACAAAGACCCCCCCAAAATACACTTTAACCAAATCAGAAGAGATCCCAAATCATAGGGAGGTGGGGGGAAAGGAATAAGAAGAGGTTCAGAAAAAAAAAAAAATAAACAATTAAAAAAAGAAAACGAATAGAGAAAAAGTATTATTATATATATTAGATAAACTAGTTCAAAATGTTAAGAAAAGGGTAAAAGTAAAAAAAAAAAATTCAGCAGAAGAAGAAAAAAATAAAAACAAAACAAATTAAATTAACTGCAGGACTAATGAATCATGGGGAGAAATCCATGAGTTCAGTGCTTTGCTTTCTCCTCCTCTGGAATTCCGTTGCTCTCCTTGGTATTGAACCTGTACTCCTTGGTAGGTGAACTTGGTCCTGGCTGGATTTTTTGTTGATCTTCTGGGGGAGGGGCCTGTTGTAGTGATTCTCAAGTGTCAATTCCCAGGTGGAATTGCACTGCCCTTACCAGGGGCTGGGCTGAGTAATCTGCTTGGGTTCGTTTTCAGGAGCTTTTGTTCCCTGAGCACTTTCCCTAGAGTTCCAGAGGATGGGAATGAAAATGACAGCCTCCCTGTCTCCAGTCCAGAGGAGCTGAGAGCTCGGGGCCCTGCTCCTCAGTGTGCCCTCAGAGAATAAAGCCCAGTAACTCCCGTCTGCTTGACCTCAGGCCACGCTCTGAGCTCACCCAGCCTGCGACCGGTTTAAGGTAACCCCGAGCTGAGGGCTCACTCTTCGGCTCTGTCTCTGTAGCTGGCTTCCCCGTTCTAATACCTGTGAGCTCTGCGACACTCAGGCACCCCCGATCCTTCTGTAACCCTGTGGGACCTGGGACCATGCTGACCCCGCATGGGCTTCACCTCACTTTAGTCTCTGGAGCGATGTCCCTCAGTGGAACAGACTTTTAAAAGTCCTGATTTTGTTCTTCGTTGCTCTGCCGCTTGCCGGGAGCTGGCCTCTCGCCCCGCAGTCTATCTTCCTGTTGCTTTGGATTTACTTCTCTGCCAGTCTTACCTTTCAGAAAGAGGTTGATTTTCTGTTTCTAGAATTGCTGTTCTTCTTCTCTTCAATCTCCCATTGAATTTATAGGTGTTTGCAATGTTTAGATAAGCTATCTAGCTGATCTCCTGCTACCTGATGTAGTCTCAGCCTGCTACTTCTCCACCATCTTGAATCCTCCCATATTATAGAAATTTAAATTAAAAAATATGTTTAATGGTAGTTATAAAAATTTCCATCTGACTATCACCTGAAAAATAGAGTACATGTTACCTAAGCAAATTGCTTTATTTAAATGAATACTTTGTCTAGATTTAAACAGTAAACTTAAAAGTAATAATATCCTTTTAAATATAAAAGATATTCCCAAAAGTTAGATAATACATATTTGAATGTTCTTTATGATACGTACTGCATTTATTTTTAAGGATATATACATAGGAAAATAATTTATATTAACTATTTCACATATAAATTAAAACATAATACAGGCATAAATATGTAGATATTATCCATCTAAATTTGATTTCCTATAAATATTAGTAGCTGATGCTCATTTGAATCTCTAGAAACATGTTATATCCAGATTGTATTCTTTTTTTCATAATCTTAGGTACATCAACCAATCTGTATTACTTAACATATATTTAGATTTTCTAGTTTTTTTAATTTTGATTATCACTGGAGATATGGTCTTACAAAGGAATTTTTTTTTTCTGCTTTCTAATCTGGGACATTCATGTCAGAATTCTCTCTTATACCATTCTAATTAGTATGGCATTTCCATGTGACTTTTTCTTTTCTTTTTTTTTTTTTTTAAGATTTTATTTTTTTGACACACAGAGATCACAAGTAGGCAGAGAGAGAGGCAGAGGGGTAGGGGGAGGCAGGCTCCCTGATGAGCAGAGAGCCCAATGCGGGGCTTGATCCCAGGACCCTGAGATCATGACTTCAACCGAAGACAGGATCTTAACCCACGAGCCACCCAGGTGCCCCTCCACATGACTTTTTCATTTGATAATACTTACCAAGTATGTTAGTTGCTAAAGAAAAGAGTTACTCACTTTTCATATTTCATAATTGGGAACAAGCAAGTAAGTCATTCTGGCAGTGGCAGTAGAATGGGCTGTGATAGAACATTATCTCAGGTTGTAAGGTATCCAATTTGTCTAAAGCTTCGTTTAACTCTGAGGTAGTTAGCTAGAGACCTTAACAATTTCTATGGGTCTTTATTGATTTTTTAAAATATATTCTTTCATTTTGCTGCAACATGGAATGGTAGGGAAAACCTTACATTTGCTGGATTTTGGTTCTTGGCTTTGTGAGGTAGAAATTATGTGACCTATGGTAAATCACTTATATGCTATATTTTTTTAACTTTCTCAACTGAGAAAAAAAGCGATTCAGTTGCATTATTTCTAATAACTTTTTGTTCTAAATTAATGTGACTTTTTAAAAAGATTTTGCTAAATTATTTGTTAAAACACACACATGAGTAGGGGTAATGGCAGAGGTAGAGGGACAGAGAATCTCAAGCAGACTCTGGTCTGAGTTCAGAGCCTAAAATGAGTCTGATCTCAGGACCCTAAAATCATGACCTCAGCCAAAGCCTAGAGTTAGATGCTAGGCAATTGAGCCATCCAAGTGCCACTAAATTTCTGTGATTTTAAAAGATATTTTATATGGTTGGTCATTTTAAAACCTTTTGAAATATATATCCCCCACATGCCTTCATCTTCTTTGAATTAGCTAAAATGGAAGCACATGCATGGTCACACGTGCCCACACATATACTTGCATACACACACTATTACACATATGGAAATAAGTAAAACAAGAAAGACACTAAACATATTTTTTTTAACTTTTAAGTTTTTTAAATATTTTATTTATTTGAGAGAAGAGGAAGAGAGCATGAATGGAGAGACAGAGGGAAAGGGAGAAGCAGACTCCCTGCTGAGCAGGGAGCTGTATATGGAGCTGGATCCCAGGACCCTGAGATCATGTCCTGAACCAAAGGACTTCATGTCCTGAACCAAAGGACTTGCTTACCCAACTGAGCCACCCAAGTGCCCCGAAACTTAATTAATTTTAAATATATGTAGTTAAATATAGGTGAAATTTTCCACATTAACATAGCAGAGAAGGAAAAATGGATCTATGCTGATGAGCATATATTTAGTGATGATGTTTGGTTTGTATTAGAATGACTTTTGGGGGTGCCTGGGTGGCTCAGTGGGTTAAGCCACTGCCTTTGGCTTAAGTCATGGTCTCAGGGTCCTGGGATCAAGTCCCGCATAGGGCTCTGTGCTCAGCAGGGGGCCTGCTTCCTGACCCCCTTCTCTCTCTGCCTGCCTCTCTGCCTACTTGTGATCTCTCTTTGTCAAAGAAATAAATAAAATCTTTATTTAAAAATAAAAAAAGAATGACTTTTGGTTCAGCTATCTTGAAAATTAAAGAATTTATTTAAATTTTGTATTGACTGTCTATTGATGTGTAATAAATGCAGCAAAATAAATGACTTAACCTTATTTTTTTTTCATATCCTTGTGGGTTAACTAGTGCAAAGTTCAGGAGTCCCCAACACTACTATCACTTTTGACATCAACTCCAAGTTCAGGATTCTGCAAGATCCATCTCAATTCTGATAGTGACTACATCTGCAGGGGTCCCCAGCGAGCCACAGGTTCAATAATTCATTGGAAGGACCCATCAAACTCAGTTAAAATGTTATTCTCACAATTATGGTTTATTATAGTGAAAGGATAGAGATTAAAGTCACCCAAGGGAAGTAACACATAAGACAAGGTGTAGGAGACTTCAAGCACAGAGTTTCCCATTGTGCTTTCCCAGTGGAGCCATAGACATAGTCCCTAATTTTCTGGCAACATTGTGTGACAATATGCATGGAGCACTTACAACCACGAAAGCCTCCTGAACTTTGGTATCTAGAGTTTTCACAGAGAAATGGTTGTGTGGATATGACTGACCACCAGCATGGATAACCCTAGCCTCCCTTCCAGAAGTCTTTCTGGTACCCCACCACCAGCATGGCCCCCATCATAAATCATGTTGTTAACATGGACTATCTAGCATGGCCAAAGGCCCCCAAGAAAACAAAGATACTATTATCAGGCAGGGGGTGTCAAAGGTTTAGAGTTACCTCCCAGGAGCCAGGGTAAAGACAAAGCCTTTCTTGAGTAAGATTAATCCTTTACTGTATAACTAGGCTCAAATTTACAATGTTTTTTGCTCCATTTGCTGTCAGTTAGGGTTATTTATGTAGATGAATTTAGCTGAGAGATTGACTGGGGCTGGAACATTTAAGATGACTTTATTATTTTCTCTAGATCCTCTTCTGGGGATACCTATAAATGCTGGGATCCAGCTGGAACATTAAAGCAGAGTAATCAGAATTCTTACACGCTGGCATGGGGCTCTAAGAGAGTGAAATCTACCCTGAAAGTTTTCTTTAGATACAGATAGACTGAGAAGTCTAAGAAAATCACTTCTGCCCCTTCCTATTGGAAAGAGTAAACCAGTCAAGATTTAAAGATGAGGAAATAGCCTCTACCTCTTGATGGGAAGAGAAGCATTGCTCAGATAGGATGGGAGAAATTGTTAGCCATATTTACTTACAGGTAATTTTCTTCCAACAGTATGTTTAAAAGATAGTAATAAATGAATTGAATGTAAGTTTTTGTACTATGTAATTTCCTTTATCATAGGACCCAATTATATAATGGAGGGAAATAATAGAAATTTTTACAATTTTTTTTAGATTATATATAAGTGAAACCGTACAATATTTGTCTTCCTCTAACTTCCCCTAACTTTCTTACTCTAACTTACATTATTCAAACTTACTTTGAATAATGTCATCTATGTTCACTGTTCATCTATGTTGTTGCAGATAAGTATTGCTTTTTTTAATGTCTGGATAATATCCATATATGAACATCAAAGAACATTCACATTGTTTGTGTATCTTAACTGTGGTGAATAATGTTTCAGTGAATATGGGTGTTCCAGTATCTCTTAAAGATACTTATTTCATTTCCTCAGTTATATATGCAGGAATGGGATTACTGGATCATTTGGTAGTTAGTTCTATTTTTAATTTCTTGAGGAATGGCCATACTATTTTACATAATGTCTACAGTTGATACAGTAATTTAATTCTCAGCAACAGTATACAATGGTTATCTTTTCTCCACATCCTCTCCAACATTTATGTTATCTCATATGTTTTTTTTTCCACGCACACACACTCACACACAAAATAAACTGACACCTCCCCCTCTCATTTTTTAATTTTTATTTCTGACTCTGACACCCGAAGTAGAGTCTCCAAGTGTTCCCAGCCCAGACTTAACTAAACTGTCCTCTCTTCTGTGGGCTCCCTCCCCTTAAATTTTATTTTTACTT
>NC_081569.1:90285237-90361736 GCF_022355385.1 Mustela nigripes
TTTTTATTCTTAAAATGAGGGAAAAAACACACTTGAGGAAATATGACATAAAAGAATTCATTTTATATGTGAGAATTTTTTTTATTTATTTATTTTCAGCATAACAGTATCATTATTTTTTCACCACACCCAGTGTTCCATGCAATCTGTGCCCTCTGTAATACCCACCACCTGGTACCCCGACCTCCCACCCCCCTGCCACTTCAAACCCCTCAGATTGTTTTTCAGAGTCCATAGTCTCATAATCTCATATGTTTTTGATAGTAGCCATCATAACAGGTGTGAAGTGGTACCTTATTGTGGTTTTGAATTGCATTTCCCTGATGATTAGTGATATTGAACATCTTTGCATGTACCTGTTGGCCATCTGTATGTTTTCTTTGGGAAAATGTCTACTCAGGACCTTTGCCCAAAATTTTTTAAAAATTAGATTATTTGCTCTTTTGTTGTTGTTGTTATCAAGTAGTATAAATATTTATTTAAAATTAACCCCATCAGATATATGGTTTGCAAATATTTCCTTTCATTCCATAGGTTGACTTTTTAATTTATGGAATATTTCCTTAGTTTAAAAACTTAGTTTGGGGTGCCTGTATGACTCAGTGGGTTAGGCCTCTGCCTTCGGCTCAGGTCATGATCTCAGGGTCCTCGGATTGAGTCCCACATTGGGCTCTCTGCTCAGCGGGGAGCCAGCTTCCTCCTCTCTCTCTGCCTGCCTCTCTGCCTACTGGTGATCTCTCTTTATTAAAAACAAACAAACAAACAAAAAAAAAAAAAAAAAACAACTATTTAGTTTAAAAAGATCCTACATGTTTATTTTAGCTTTTGCTGCCTAAGATGCTTTTGGTATCTTATCTAAGAAATCATTGCCAAAGATATCTCCCTTATGTTTTCGTCTAAGAGTTTTATAGTTTCACATCTTACATTTAATTGTTTGACCCATTTCAAGTTTATCTTTTGTAATTAGTATACGATAAAGTTCCAGTTTCACTCTTTTGCAAGTAAATACCCAACTTTCCCAATGTCCTTTACTGAAAAGATTATCTTTTCCTTGGCACCCTTGTCAAAAGTTAGTTGACTGGTGACTACGAGTTTATGTCTGGGCTGTTTGATCTGATTCACTAGTCTACATGCCTGTTTTTATCTCAGTACCACACTGTTTTAATTACTATAGCTTTGTATTATAGCTTGAAATCAGGAGGTTTGATGTCTCCAACTTTGTTTTCCTTTTTCAAGATTGTTTTGACTATTTGGGGTCTTCTGTATTTTCCTACATTTTTAGGACTTTTTTTTCTGAGAAAAGTGCCACTGGAATTTTGATAGGGATTACATTGAATCTGCAGATCATTTTGGATACTACATTTTTACACTTATTAACAGATTTGAACACAAAAATAGATAGTATGCAATGATAGTACAGAACTTCAAAACCCCACTTTCTGTGATGAAAGTGCAAACAAAAGCCCAACAAAAAAAATGATGGACTTGAGCAGTACTTTGAACCATATGCACTCTAAGATTAAAAACTCTTACATCCTTTAAATTTAACAGTACTTTATGTTAAGGGTAATTGATTGTTTTAATCTTGGAGTCAGAAATTTCTACCAATTCTATTTGCATATACACTTAGACTTTGTGTATAATTGTATTCATTCTGTGATACTCATCTATCAACCTCAGAAAAGATTCCCGACCATGGGTTTTTAATTAGCTGAATAGTAGGAGAAGAAAAACCATTATAGTGATTAATGCTTACATTATACAGAATATTACAAAATCAGGTCAATTCTATTTATTTAATCAAGAGAGTAAATCAGACAATCAGAAATGTTAATGCATTTAGGAAAATGCTTGGGACTTAGTGTTAACTAAGTGAGATTTCTTCTTCGTGTTTCGATGAATTCATACCTCTGTATACTCATATTTTTTCTTTGCTTCAGTTTTTACAAGATGAATATTTAGTTCAAAATGTACTAACATTTTTACAGCTTTTGATATATATTACTAAATTACATTTCAGAATTTTTTATGACAAGGTATGTTTTACTTCACAAATCCTAAATCATTGTTTTTATAATTTTATAATTCCTTAAAATTTTGCCAATTGTATAGATAAAATACTATAAATAAAAATAATGTAAATTCACTTTAATGTGTTTTTATGTTACTAGACTCAGCATAAATGATGTGCAAATGAATGAGTGCATTTGCATTGTGTTTAATTATCTTGCTGAAACATTAATTTTCCCTTTGATCCTGCTATTATACTAGTTCTGTACTACTATGCATTTTAGAACATTATTCCCAAAGGAAATAGATGAATCTAGTGTAAAAATTACCACTTTTCCTTTAAAAATATGTTCAGAAAAAATCTGTTGTCATTTCTGCATAAAATATATATTTCATTCTTCACTCTGACAACTGACATGAGATATTTTATTTGACACAGAGTACATTATATGTGTCATATAATAAAAGGTGTTGATTTAATTATAGAATTGATATAATATTGTTATATCAATAATGTTATTAATGTTATTGAAGTTCCAACTTGGTTCCTTTAAAATAGGATCCTTAGTCTTACTCAGATTAGTATGTGTATAATTAGGAATACTTGCATGTCATTTTTAAACTAAAAAATCTTGTTTAAAAGAATTTGGCTGTTATATCACTTTCTCTTATTTTTTGAGATTGAGATGAGACTATCACTAAATTTTCAAGCCTTAACAAAATCACTACCTAGGATTCAAATATTTAATTTTAAGTCCTATATTATGTTCTCACTAAGAAAATAAATTTACACAAATGCTCCAAATCTTACTTTTCTAAAAAAATTAGTGTTTTGCCTTAGATATTATCTAAAAATTTTCTGTTCTATTAATTTATGATATAATTAAGAATAGAAAAAAATCATAAAGCCACTATCACCAAGAACATAATTTACTATTCTCACTGTTTTCATGCATTGTCTTAAGCCTTGCATGAAAGAGGCAGACATCTGTTTTCATGTTCAGATATTAAAACAAATAAATTAAAATATGTAGCAATTCTGGCCATATAAAAGGAATACAATGAGTTGTCTTGTGATTAACAGAACTCGAGTTTTTTTCATAGTTTTTTAGAATTTGAACAGATAATTCTTGGAATATATCTGAACTTGGACTTAACTTCCAAATCCACACATGAAGTCTTTTAACTTCTTGTCCCCTACCACTTTAATAGTCATCTCTAGGTTTTCTGACTTTAGGGTATTTTAACAAAGTCTTAAGTCAATAATTTTTTGTTGCTGTTTTTACTTCTACATTGTAAGTATGAATGACAACTTTCTTTATCTAATTTTTATCAGTCTCTGATTTTTCTCCTTCTACTTCCTTTTCAACATTCTGGGTACCCTCGATTGAGCACTTTTCAATTTTTCAAAGGAACAGGGCTCCTTCTTGTGGAAGGGCTTTCACCTTAAGGTTTTTTCCTTTGAAATAACCTTAGAATGATATTTTATTCTGATTGATCAGATTGATTACTGGTCAGTCATTGTAATAGTTCAAATCTAATTACCTTTATCTGATCTCATTTTTTAGTATTTTGCTTATTCTATCAGCCAGTCCCTCATCAAGTTCTGACTCGAATATATCCAAAATCTGTTCACTTCTCACTCTTCTTAACACTATTGACTAATCTACCAACCTCATTTCTCTTATGGTCTGCTTAATAACCTTACTGTTTTGACTGTTCTGTCTGACAAAGAGGATTGTACTTCCTTTTGTAATCAGGTTGTTGTTTGTGTTTAAAAAAAATCTGGTTCTGATATTTTACTTCTTTAAATCATTTCAGTGGTTTTCCACTGGATTTATAATGCTATTCAGATCTTTTATATGACTCACCAGAATACATCATCTGGCCCCTACCTGCCTTGTGGACTTTTTCTACAAATCTTTCTTCAGTTCATTTAAAGAATCTGACTTCCAGGAACATGATGGCATCATTCAAATTCAGGGGTTGCACCTTTTTTTCTGACTGCTAGTAACACTGTTCCTTCAGATTGTTACATAGCTGTATTATCCTTGTGATTAGGACTGCTAGTCACATATCACTTCTTCGAAGGCCTCACCAGATGGCACTATATATAATACTATCCTCCCACTACCACTCAGACAAGCTCTGTTTTACTTTGTTTTATTTTATTCTTGCAATAAGTTACAACCTATAATTTTACTATTTATTTGTCTTGTTATCATCCATCTTTCCCTAATGGACCTTTATTTGGCAGAGCCATTGTCTGTTTTCTTATCCCTGTGTCTTGCCATTTTGCATTCATTCAAAAATATTTATTGGCTTCCTGGAAAAATATAGACATTCAGTAATTAATTTTGAAAAAAAAAAAGAATGAATCCCCAAATATCTATGATATTTCTATGTTCTAAAAAAAAAGAAGAAAAGAAATAGCATCAAATTCCCTTTACTGATATAGTCTAATATAATCAAGATTTATAGTAATAATATAATAAATATTATAGTAATAATATAAAAATGAAAAAAGAAAAAAGAAAAAGAAAAATAATATAGTAAATAATTTTATCAAAAAAATGTAGAAACTTTTCACTCTGCCCAGAAGCAGTATGATTCACTTCGAGTTTCTTAATTCTTAATTAGCCAATCAATTCCTTAGTCATTAGAGAACTTTAAAATGAATAATGCTTTAGAAAAAACAGATTATTATAATTTAGGGAAATTCAACTATTAGTTAAAATACACTTAGAATATCAGACTGAATAAGAATAATTGGATAAAATTAATGATTCAATTCATGATGTCTACAATGATTATAATAAAACTGACTTTAAAAACTACTTAATATACATATGACAATAAGCAACATAAAATAGAAATAATAACTATCTAAAAATTAGCTACTTTTAAAACTTATACAAAAGGCTAAAAACATTTGAAAGCTTTTATCAAATAAATCATATGCTTTTTATGTGAAGGGAACAATGTAATAAATTTTCACAATCTGAGTTCTAAATGTAAATTATATGCTTTTTGCTAGGTAATTTTTTCAATGATTTTTTTGCCTGTGGGGCAAATAACTAGCAAGGTATTCTTGCTAATATAATGTCTCAATTTTTTTTTAATAAGTACATGTCAACTTAATTTATGCATAAAATTCAGCTAGAAATTGTATGTAAATCAAACATGTTCATATGCTATAATATTTTTATTTAATTCCATAAAAATTTGAGTTGACTTTCCAACTATACATGTTGATAAAATATATAAAAAATCACATAGGCACTGTAAAATGTAAGTAACATTTGGATTTCTGAAATACAGTGTTTCATGCATCTCTTCAGACAAAAGAAAAAATGTACACTTAGGCCACATGAGGTATGTGCCAGTGTATTATATTTTTGTATTAAATTCACAATGTAGATAATTTTTATGTCATTTGGATTATAGCATATTCATATATTTAAATAGACTACATTTTGTAAGCTCAAAAAGACATAATATGAAGAGGTGACTGCATCCATTTACTCATCTTATTAAGTATGGTATATACCTTTCAAAATACATAGGGTGTTAGTAGATAGAAGAATTAAATACCTTTCAAAGTTTTGTGGATGATACTAATCTTTTAAGGGTAAAGCATTTGGAAAAACATCAGGATAAATATTAACTTACCTTATTAAAACTAAACATATTTTCAAAAAATTATAAGAGAATTCGAATATAGGGAAACCTGGGTTTTTTTAATATGTCATCTGTCCTTGAGAAGGAAGGGAATCAAAAACTACAAGGATTATACTGGTTTAACATATGACTGAAATTCAAGTAACTTTATATTTCTCTTGGAGATCAGGTCAGAAGAATGATTTGCCAAAATTGCCATCTTTGGTAACAAAGTAGTACTGGGGCACCTGGGTGGCTTAGTTGATTACGTGTCTGACTTTTAATTATGGCTGAGGTCATGATCTCAGGGTCATGGAATGAGTGCCACATTGGGCTCCACATGGAGAGTGGAGGCAGATTGAGATTCTCTCTCTCTCTCTATCTCTGCCTTCCCCCTCCCCCACCACCAGCTCACTAGCTCTCTCTTTCTCTTTCTCTCTCTCTCTCAAAAAAAAAAAAAAAGAAAGAAAGAAAGAAAGAAAGAAAGAAAGAAAAAGTAGTTAGTACCTCACTCCCTTCTATTTTCATAGTACAAAAATCTAATAAGAAAATGTAGAAATCTCACTCAATCAGTTGATGAATGATCTTTGAATATTATGCCCAACCCATACATAATCAGTATAAGAAAAATTGAGACTCTTTTCACTTTTATGTATTGCAAATATTAAATTTCATATTAATGCATTGAATCAGTTAGTGTGTAAAAGAATAGAAATGACCAAGAAATATTTATTTTGGAATTTGCAGATAGCTTAATATTAGAAATATTGGTTTATATAATTCACCATTCTAAAAGATGACAGAAGAAAAACCTTAAGATAAGCTGAATATATTTAAATAAAAGCATATAATAAAATGCATTACATATTATTGAAAAATTTTGCTCTTCTTACAGAAATAAACTTTGTAGAAATAGCCAGACAGGTCCACTCTGCTTGAAAACAGGAAGGGATAGGCAAGAGGAATACTTAATAGTTTAATTTTTGATGGAGTGTTGATTTGTTTTAAGAATGTTCTAATAATCAAAACTTCCTTTATTCTGAACAGACACTTGAGGGAGAGATAAAAGAATAGACTGAGGACTGAGGACAGCCTAATGATCATTTAGCTGCCATTACCTACACCTCTTCAAGAGAGCAAATGCCTAGTCCATGGGAGTAGCTTGCCTTGGGACAAAGTGAGGGGAGGTCTTTGGAAATACAAGCAAGCGTCATATACTTCTCTAAAACCAAAACCCAATAAATAAGTTTTTATTTTCCTTTTTTTACATTATTGTTAAAAATATTTTTTGATTTTTAAAATCATATAGGTGTGCTTGTAAAATTTTTTAACAAAATAATATTTACTATAATTATACAATGTTTTAGTAATCTAATCTTATCATTATATCATTTTAATCTTTTCATTCTATATTTACATTATTGTTTTTGAACTAAGTATAAGTCCATGATGTGGACATGTTATAATTGATTTAGAGATTCCTAGATTTCTAAGCACTGCTGGGGGGTTGTTTTTTTAGTTGTATGCTTATTTACTCTTTTTCTTTTTTTTTTTTAAATTCCAGTATGGTTAACATAAAATGTTATATTAGTTTCAGGTGTACAATATAGTGATTCAACAATGCTATACATTACTCAGTGCTCATCATGATAAGTGTACTCTTGATCCCCTTCACCTATTTCACCCATCCCTCCACCCTTCTCCCCTCTGGTAACCATCATTTTGTTCACTTTAGTTGAGTTTTTTTTTGTTGTTGTTGTTTACCAACTGGTTTTCTTTGTTCATTTGATTTTTTTCTTAAATTCCACATATGAATGAAATCATATGGTATTTGTCTTTCTCTGTCTGACTTATTTCACTCAACATTATAACCTTTTGGTCCATCCATGTTGTTGCAAATAACAAAATCTCATTATTTTTTATGGCTGAGTAATATTCCTGTGTGTGTGTATGTATGTTCATATGTATATGGACACGTGGACTGCTTCCATAATTTGGCTGTTGTAAATAATGCTGCAGTAAACAGGGATGCATATATCTTTTTGAATGAGTGCTTTCATAGTCTTTGGGTAAATACCTAGCAGTGGAACTACTGGATCATATGGTATTGCTATTTTTAATATTTTAAGGAAACTGCATACTGTTTGTCACAGCAGCAGCACCAGTTTGCACTCTCACCAATATGCAGGAGGATTTTTTTCATCACATCTTTGCCAAACCTTGTCTTTTCTTGTGTATTTTGTTTTAACCATTTTGACAGGTGTGAGGTGACTTCTCATTCTGGTTTTGATTAGCATTTCCCTAATGATGAATGATGTTGAGCCTCTTTTTACATCTGTTAGCCATCTAGAGGTCTTCTTTGGAGAAATGTCTATTCATGTATTCTGCCCATTTTAATTGGATTATTTGGTTGAGTCATATCAGTTCTTTATATATTTTGGGTACTAACCTTTATCAGATATGTCATTTGCAAATATCTTCTCCCATTCAGTAGGCAGTCTTTTAGTTCTGTTGGTTGTTTCCTTTGCTGTGCAAAAGCTTTCTGTTTTCATGTAGTCCCAATAGTTTAATTTTGCTTTTGTTTCTCTTGTTTCAGGAGACATATCCGGAATGAAGTTGTTATGGCCAATGTCAAAATACAAGTTGCTACTGCCTATGTTCTCCTCTAGGATTTTTATGGTTCAGGTCTAACGTTTAGATTTTTAATCCATTTTCAGTTTTATTTAGTATACTGTGTAAGAAAGTGACCCAGTTGCAATCTTTCACGTGTAGTTTTCCAGTCTTTCCAACATTATTCATTGAAGAGAGTTTTTACCATGATATATTGCTTTTTTTGTTAAACCCATATAATTGTGGGTTTATTTCTGGGTTTTCTATTCCATTCCATTTATCTATGTGTCTATTTCTGTGCCAATATTACACTATTTCAATTATTATAGCTTTGTAATATATCTTGAAATCTGAGATTATAATTCTTCCAAGTTTTTTGTTCTTTTTTTGAGATTGCTTTGGCTATTTGGGGTCCTTTGTGGGTCCACACTAATTTTAAGATTACTTATTCTAGTTCTTTAGAAAATGCTGTTGGTATTTTGATAAGGATTGCATTAAATGTATAGATTGCTTGTGGCAGCATAGAAATTTTTAAAATATTTGTTCCTGGGGCTCCTGAGTGACTCAGTTGAGCATCTGCCTTTGACTCGGGTCATAATCCTAGGGTCCTGGGATCAAGCCCCACATCAAGCTTCCTGCTCAGTGAGGAGCCTGCATCTCCCTCTCACTCTGTCTCCCAGCTCTCAGTCTCACTATCTCAAATCAATAAATAAAATCTTAAAAAAAAATGTTTTCTTCCATTCCATGAGTGTGAAATATCTTCCCATTTATGTTATCTTTAATATCTTTTACCTAGGTGTTATAATTTTCAGAATATAGATCTTTCACTTCTTTGGTTAAGTTTATTCCTAGGTATTTTATTATTTTGATACAATTTTAAATGGAATTGTATTCTTGTATTCTCCTTATATTTCCTTTTTAATTATATATCGAGACTATTTAGAGGTACATTTGTATATTGATGAGTGCAAGTTTTCATCACTTATTTGAACATTTTTCCATGTATTTGTTTGCCTTCGAACTTGTGAAAGTGTATTTTCTTTCACATTTTCAAACTTGTGAGTGGTTTGGTTTTGGCTTTAAAGTCAAATGTTTAAGAGATCTTTTGGAATAAGGTTATAGTATCTATCTAGAATTGCTCCTATAGTTGTGCAGATAACACAAGACTCAACTTCCAAGTGGGTGACAAAGAATAATCAGAGTGCAAAGTAGTGTAAAGTGGAAACCATATTTATTCCTTCTCTAAAATCTTTAGTTTGTGCTATAAATATTTTTCTTTTAAGATTATGAATTTATTTTGCTTTTTGCCTAGAAGTAAAACTAGTAATAACTAAAGTCTAAACATAAATGTTATTTACATTAGTGGACATTTCAATTAGAATAAAAATAACAAAGATAATGTATATAAATAAAATCCATGAAAAGCAGAAAACAGTAACTGGCTTTTGTGAGAAAAAGGTGTAGGCATTTAAAAATGAGTGTAACAAAAGTTTTTATCTTAAAAAGAAACAAAGATAGACACTTGTTTCTCATCCTTCATCCATAACTAGTTTTACCTTTCTCCAAAGTGTAGTATTTGTTTGCATTAATGTACATAAAACTTTAGCATGTTAAAAGTTCAGAAATAAAAAGAGAAATTCAGAAATGAGAAGTAAAATCAATGAATCACCAAAGTAGTAATTAGTAAAAGTTTATTGTGCACACAGCAAAACTAGAATTTGCTAACTGGGGACACTCAAACCAAAACATGGAATGAGGCTCAGGGGCTAAATTGTTACAAAGCAGCTTGTATAATGAGAAAGCAGTGGCTGTTTCATCTTCACAGTGATTGTTTATTATATTAGAATTTGTTTAAATGATAGGGACTTTGTTTGTTGTTACCTCATACCAACCTTGGAAAAGATTTGTTTTCCTTGTGATTTTTAGTAGCATAGGAAAGAAATGACCCAGGTGAAGTTAGTCTTGAAAAATAAACTAAATTAAACTTTGTTCATATGACCTAATTAGTTTTGTCTGCTCAGGGAATTGTTGAAGCTGATCTCCCTTTTTTAAAAATTTTTTTTTAATATCTGTCTATTTACTGGAAAGGCCCACAGTGATACAAATAAAGTGTCCTTAGTTTTCAGAATGATAAAGCACAGTTTATCAATTAAGGTAATAGGGTATACTTTTTCTACAAAGAAAACAAAATTGGAAATTCAGACATTATTGAAAAATAAAGCCTTTACCTAATAATTTTAAATTACAACTTCACCATGTGCCATATTTTAATTCCATGCTTTTGTTTTTACTTTTTGTTTTACTTTGACCAAACTTACTGTTTTTAGTTAAATATTTTATTTATCTTATATTATGCAGTATTATAGGGATATATACATATAAATTTCTGATCAACCTAATATTCCTTTTAAGACTATTAATATATTACTTCACTTTTATTGCCAAAATCCATAGTATCATTTGAGCCTATATAAATCACAATATATTTTTATTATCCCTCTTCTAGTATTTGTTAACTATAGCTGTAACCTTAGAATAGATTATTATTATTAAAGTCTTTTTATACATAATTATATTCAATTTCAAAAATAATTATCACCTTTGGATTCAGATATACAATTATATAAGGAATAATTTAGATGTTTCCAGTATTTTAAGTAATTTCTGTTTCCTGAGAATAATATTATATTAAACGAAATTAATTTTTGAAGTGTTTACTGGAAATGTATGTTTTGATTTCTTGAAATCTGAGCTGTTCTTTTGCTATCTTCACTGATAAATAAATATTTTTGAGAGGTCACATTATTATTTTCCTAAAACAATGACATAATTAATATATTTTGACATTCAATTTATCAAAGGAGAATCGAATGCCACCTTTTTTTTTTATAAGAAATGTATCAAAATTAAAGTAGTTTGTCAGAAAAGGAACTATTAAGATATTTTGAGCCATTAGACCAAAAGTCATGCTGAAATAAATATATAAATAGATACAAAATCAATCAATATTTAGAGGGCAAAAATCAGTTGCAAATCATGGTATAAAATCCATTTCCATTACTTTAGAACAGAATCATGTACATTATCTTCCATTATTCTACAGTGTACAAAATTGTATATAGCCCAACAGATAACCCTGGATATTATATTCAGAAATAGTTTTTCTTTGTTTAGTGTTTTACCATTTTTCCTGATAGTCTTCTTACCTGCGATCATAATGATCACAAAGATTGCTATTTTTTTTTTTTTTTTTTTTTTTTTTTTTTTTTTTTTAAGATTACTATTGATGCAGTAAACAAACACAAAAACATGCTACTGTTACGTTCTGATTATATATAAATGCAACAGGAATGTCAGTTCACCATACATTCTTTCTTGAGTTGGATTTGCAAATCTAGAGCCACATAGTATTGAACAACTACTTTTCAAGCTACAAATTTAACTACTAAGTCAGTATCTAAAATATTTCATAAGGAAAGTTGAATCCAATTCATAAAAGCCCTTAATATTTGTGGGAAAACCAAACAGGAGACTCTACCAGGTCTTACCTTCAATATTTATAAATTTAGGTGAATTCCTCTTTTTAATATCTCCAAATGTCTTGACCTACCAACACATGACCTTCTCTACTAGTCAAGTTTGACCCTTGGAACCCATGAACCTGCCAGTTTTCCTGAGAGAGCCCTATAGGCATTGGTTCCCTAAGTATAGCCATCCTTCATGCCTTAAAAATGGTCTGTTCCTCCTGATTATGTGAATAACCTTCTTAAGTAAGATCTCAGTTACAATAATTATTTGTCTAAATATCATAGTGCATATGTAGATAAATATTTACTGTACATTTGCAAATAAATATATTTCCATGAAAAATAAAAAAGGCCTAGATTCAGATTCAGGTTCAGATTAGATTCTGAATACTCAGGGGTCCCTGAGAATTAGAAAACATTTAAAAAACATTTTAGTTTCCTTGGGTTACCTAGAGTTTAAGATGGAAGAGAAATAGATTCCTCATATATACACTTAAAAAGAACGTTAAAATAATTTCAATCTTCCAAACAAATACTATAATAAATTATTCTTCATAGTTCATGCCATTTTATATAATTAATTCTTGTTCCATTAGATCTTGGATGAGTAATCTGATTTCAGAAACTCTGCAGACTAAGAGGAGTTCTAGAAATCCTGACTCAGTCCACAGGAACAGTCTCAAAGTTTCTAAGTTACGCGATCTCAGAAGCCTGTGCCCAGGAATCTATCCTTTAAAGCTACAATACTTAAAAATACCCAATACAGTATTATTCTATGAGTCTCTGAGATTTTCTTTCTTTGTTAAGAACACAAAACTCTGGCCTATAATTTAAAGACTTTAAGCCAGAATCAGAGTAAAATTAAAGCTCACTGTAGAGGACAGAGCTTTAATGCTGAAATTAATATATCAAGGCAACTAACATTAGCAGGATGGAAGAGAGTAAAACTATGTATTTAGATGCATACCCAACAATTATGTAAACACTTTTAGTCATTGCTTACTCTGAGATTAAAAATATATTCTGGATAGTAAGGGCATTGAAATCTTTAGGGACTTCCAGTGAAACATGGACTTTTTGAACCATTTATAGTAGCAATACTTTACCTACACAATTTTGATCTAGAGTAGGCCAAGCACCTCTTGTGATTTGCAATGCTTACAATTGTAACAAACCAAACTATCATATTTCAAAACCTTTCTCTTCGAAAGTTAAAAAAAAAGTGATTTTCCAAGGGCCATCTGGGACATTTCAAACGTCTTATATAAAGGATATTTTATTTTGTATTCAACAGCATTTTAAATCTTTTTAAAGTTGTCGAAGGAGAATTTTCAATTTAGTTAAGATAAGATAATAAACAATTCTTTGTTAATTCTTGAAAAACAGTGACAATGAAACATTTGAAATTTAGCATAGATGGTTGAAAATATCTTAACTCATCCATAAGTGAGAAATCATTATTATTCCTTTTTATTTAAAATAAATAAGAAAAGAGTCAACATAAAGCATATGAGTTTATTCTAAAACACTGAATTGTTTCTAGCAAGACAGACTACACATAAGGTGGAAACTCTTTTAAGTATGGCCAGTGCTATTCCTCGCTAAACCAAGGAGGCAAACCCATCAAGTTTTAGTGAAATTGGTTTGATTTTATTATTTTTATATTTATTATTATTATTTATATTCATTATATTTATTAGTGTTATTTATATTCTTTATATTTATTATTTATATTATTTAATTTATATGAAAAGAGGGCTAGGCGCCAAAGGTGTCTGAGATTCAATGCTATCAAACACAGTGCTCTTTTTCCATGAAAAACAAAAGTATATGCATAGTTGTATTCCTCTGTCACTATTACTTTTAGTATAGACTCAATTCATATTATTTCAAAATAGCCAAAGTAATTAATTTCTATTTCATAGAGAAAACTGGGGAGAACTGACTGGCATACACAAGCATTTAGCCAACTCTCAAAGTCATAAACACACATAACAAACTCTACAATGGTACATACTTTTCTCATCCTAAAGTGGCAAAATAAACACCAGTAATATGACCCAAAGATATAGTCTCTCTATAGAACATAAAAATAAGAGTCAAAGTGCATGTTTAAAAGTATTAATTTTATACTGAATGTTTCAGAATTCTCTCCTTTTTAGAATTTAAATATCAGTAATTATCCATTAATTAAAAACATTTTATATCAATCCTCAGTATTAAGTTACCTAAGTACACTGGAAATTATCAGCAAGCTGATATACTATAAAATATGATTACTATTAAAATTATCTAAAAATTTTGTAGAAATAATGTTACTTTATTTGACTAGGAAGCCTGTATTATGTTAGAAATGCTAAAAAGAGGTAGAATAAAATGTATGCTTGTACAATACTTAATACTGATAAATCAAAGCAAAGGTAGACTTCTTTGTAAAGATTTTATTTATTTATTTGAGAGAGTGAGAAAGAGCATGAGAGGGGAGAAGGTCAGAGGGAGAAGCAGACTCCCTCTGAAGCTGGGAGCCAGATGCGGGACTCAATTCTGGGACTCCAGGATCATGACCTGAGCCGAATGTAGTCGCTTAACCAACTGAGCCATCCAGGCACCTGGAAAGATAGACTTTTTAAACTACCAAAATTATTAGACTGGTTTACCAAAAATTTATCTTAGTTATGTGAAAAGGGATTCATAAAGTATAAGCTCAGGTCATGATCTCGGGGTCCTGGGATCAAGCTTGGCATCAGGCTACCTACTTCTCCCTCTCCCTCTGTTGTTCACCTTTCTTGTGATCTCTCGTGCTCTCTCTCTCAAAATAAATAAAATCTTTTTGAAAAAATTATATATTGAAACCTGGAGTTTGGTATTTAGGAGTTAATGATGAATAAGATAGACACAGTCTTTTGGAGCATTTTTTTTTTTTTAAGTTGAACAAAATGAGCCAGGAGAAATGACTTGACAAGGGAAATGACAAAGGAAATGAAGATTACTCTATATGGATCTTTAATTCCATATAGGTGGTTTCAGAGAAGAGATGTTTGGAGAAATAGAAACTTTAAGACTGACAAGACATTAGAACAACTCTGGGGGTCTGGTGGGTAAAAGGGAATGTATTGGTGTAGATAATTTTTTAAGATTTGGGGACAGATTATTTTGAGATCAAATCAGCATAGTGACTGTACCAGTTTGCATTCCCATCAACGACGCAAGAGGGTTTTACTTTCTCCACATCCTCACCCACTGGGTGTTACATGGAGATGTTGAATCACTATATTATACACATGAAACTAGTATTATACTGTATGTTAACTAAGATTTAAATAAGAATTTTAAAAGAAAAATCAAAAGAGAATTTCTCATTATTAGACAATAAACAGATCGGTATGTTTGAAGAATATTCAAGGAAGTACAAGAGATTAGGCTCAAAGCAAAGATCTAGGAGAGTTTGTCGATGTGATAAAGGACTAGAATTTAAAGCTTATTTTTATTTATTATTAAATAAATAATAACTGACTGAGCCACCCAGGTGCTCCAAATATACAAGTTTTTAAATCTCTGTACCTGAGAGATAATTTTGATGTTGCTTTAATAAACAGTAGCAACCATCCCATAGCATGTTTGGTTTAATCTCATATAATTAATGACCAAGAACCCAGGGCAGCAACTGGAAATAAGCATTGTGTTTACAAATGCTACATATCAAAGCAAATACTACAGAGCCATATTAACAAAGGAATTATAAAACATCTATGCAACCTTATTATTAGGCAAAAAAAAAACTTGTTATATATTATACTTTGAGGTATAGTTGCAGTGTGCAGTGTGCCAATTCTATTATGGGACCAATTCATTTCATTTGACTAGTGCAGGAATTTTTTTTTAAGTTTTAAGAAATATTTTCTTAAATATTCAAACTTTATGGAATAGATAAAATTCATTTAATGTTTAATTTTCAAATTATAGCAATGATTAAATTTGTTCTTAACATTTATATTTAAATTACTCTATTAAAATGACTTCAAGGGCGCCTGGGTGGCTCAGTGGGTTAAGCCGCTGCCTTCCACTCAGGTCATGATCTCAGAGTCCTGGGATCGAGGCCCGCGTCGGGCTCTCTGCTCAGCAGGGAGCCTGCTTCCCTCTCTCTCTCTGCCTGCCTCTCTGTCTACTTGTGATCTCTCTCTGTCAAATAAATAAATAAAATCTTTTTAAAAATTAATTAATTAATTAATTAATTAAATAAAATGACTTCATATTACAATTATAAAATGGCAGACAACAGAGAAATTACAATTAATTAAAATGTAAACCAATATTTATTAGATTTCTTTAAAGAACAGTAGATTCTATTTAAATAAAAAACTTTCCTCATAATTACACACCATTAGCTTCACGTTACAAAAATTTGCCTTTTAACTAATATAGTTTTCCAAATTTATATACATATAATTGCATAAATTATATATCAGTTATATATATATCAAAAAGTATTATCTAAAAAAATTATTAGCTATATAAACTTTTATGTATGAATCTTACCTAATATAAGACTTGAACTGTGCTCTGTAATATATATTTAAGTTATAGTTGTATATATCACTTTTGGTAATTTGAACTTATTAAACCATATCTAGGTAGATATATAGGTACATACATACATATACACACATATACATACTGGGATTGTTAATTCTTTATTTCATAAAAATTGCAAAAATATAGAAATATTTATAATGGACTTACAAGACCTTTGCAAAGTTATGGCTTTATATATTTTACTTCAGCTTTCATTTATAATTCTACCTACAAAGGAGGATCTCAGTAAATGCTTTATTCACATTTAGAAATAATTTAATGTACTACACATTCACTGGGTAAAATTATAAACATTGTTCAATAAACTCACAGATAGAAAACATTGAAGACGAGCTATATAGAGTATGAAAATTACTTTTATGTAACCTGGTTAACTTCTGAAGCTTTGGTTGGAAAGAACAAGTAATACTACCTGTGTATTTTTCTAATAATTTGTTTTCCTGCTATGTAATGATTCTTCCTGGGCTCCATGTCTCTAGAACTACTGAATTCCTCCATATTTGTGCCTCCATATTTTCTCTCAGTGATATAACTGTCGCCTGTGTCTATTTATTTGCATATCTCCACTTTCTTCAAATGTGGTACTCAGATTAAACACTCAAATAATCACCCTAAAGTACTCTCCTACTCATTGTTTCTTGGACCTCTGAGGTTGGGACATCCCTAGTAAGACCTCAATAGGTCTTTATAATCCTTCGTAGGTGTTGTGTTTATTTTGTTTCCTAACCTTGAAAAATTCAGCAAAATTATATTTGTTAAAGACACAAATCCTTTTCCTTTACTTTTCTGTTTCAGTAGCGATTATCTTTTTAATATCACTTTTTATTATTTCTGCAACATATGTTAAAAAGGTGAAGTAAATATGCATTTTATAAGCCTTCTTGATAAATTTGAAGCTTTTAGAATTTAGTAAAATGATAATTTACATTCTCTTTGAAAATAAATGCACACAAGTAACTGGAAATGATGTACTTTTTTCAAATTGAAGACACAACAGAGAACAATGTTTCAGAAATTTAATAACTTAAAAAAAAAAAAACACAGAGGATCAGGTAGTACAAATTACCTTAATGATAGGATATATTTTCTCCAAAACTTACATTTACAAGAAGTTAATTGGTCCGGTATAGGTTATAACAATATATACAATATATTTTTCACATAATTTATATAGCATTTCCCTCTTTAATTGTAGCTATGGAACTAAAGCAAAATCCAAAATATTACTTACATTTGGAATGCCAAGTTTCTTGCAGTATATATAAAATTATATGAATATTTCTGCATATGAAACATTTTCTTTGTGCAAAATAAGTATTCTAGGCTAGAGTGGCCTAGTTCTTATACCTTAGGTATTTTCATAAGTTAACTTGAATAGGCTATGTCTTCTAAAATGTAACAAAATATGCTTGTAATAATAATTTTACAATGTTTATAATTCTTGGAAATATCATTGGTGTCTTATTTCCTAAAATGAATTATGATGTACTTTGAGTATCTTTCATTTTCATATCCTTCATTTCATGTGTAATTTATTCATGGAATATATAATAAACAATATTATTTATAGGATAAATAATAAAATAGCACCCTAGATGGATATTTAAGCAAACTCCAAAAGACACAGAAACAACAAATAGATAATAGATTCCATATTGCTGTAATTTGAGGTTATACTAAGCTTACTTGTAATATTAACATACTTTTTTTAATATAATGACAAGGGATAAAAGAACATACACTGCAAAAATGAAACTTCTGACAGTTTGTGACCCATATTTTTCTTACTTTGGTTTTGTTATATAAAGGAATATGTGTATTTGAGTTTAACATCCAACCCACAAGATATTTTAAAGTAGTAGTCTTCAATTAATTTTATTATACTATTTCTTAACAATTTGGTATATAGGATTTTCAAAGTCCATAGGATTAAAAATTTCATCATTGATCATAATTGCAAAACTTCTTACTCTGAATTATATCACAGTTTAAAATAGAGTGGCAGAATCAAAACACTATATATGTGTATAACTTTATAAAATCACATACATGCTTTAGATAAAAAGAAACATTTGAAAATCTATTTAGAACTTCTTGTGTCCTATAAAATGCTCAAAGAAATTGACTTAGGAATCCAACTCAATCACTATATAATGTTTGTCCTTTTTGAATGCCCCTAGGGTGCATAAAAGCAATTCACAGAAAATACGGTAACGACAATTGGCTTTGGATTGAATTCATAACAATGCTAGGAAAAAAAAAATCTGTCATTCTAAACACTGGAAAGTGATTCACAAGCCAGAAAATCACTAGTACTATATATCATTCAGCATCATAATTCTGTTCTGTCCTAATAAGCTTTACCAAATGCCAATCTCTGTCCAGATGTGAGACTGATTGAACATTCATCATTCAATGCAAATATGAGCAGTTAAAATTATAAGAGTGTTTCTGTTATATAAAATATTTTCTTCCCGCAGAATGAGTAGTCTATTATAACTGGAAGTAAAGGGTATTTCTTAATTGTTTCAATTATATGCTTTGTCACTTGATAAAAATCACTATTATAAATTTAGGAGATAAAAAAGTATGAAAATGCAGCATATTTGGAAAGCAATTATCTTTTCATGATTTTACAGGATTTCCCTATTAGAAAATCATTTTATTTTTAAGTAAAATTTTATTTATTTTATAGATGTAATCAACTGTGCACGTGTACATCTGTGTTTCTATATGCTAAGTATTTTTTTCTCCCTCTTTCTTTTTTTCATTTGTTTCACCTCCATTCATTTTGTCCATTTGTATGTTTTGGCACCCTCTGAAATATAGGCAAAGATAAATATAATCACAGTGGTAGAAATCACAGTTATACTAAAAGTTTATATTCTACTATTCTTGTTGCAGTGACAAAACTCGGTCATAAATAGAGAAAATAATCTCATATCTAGAGTAAAGCCACAGGAAAAAATGCTCCACATCACTTGTCATCGGGGAAATACAAATCAAAACCACAGTGAGATACCACTTCACATCAGTCAGAATGGCTAAAATTAACAAGACAGAAAACAACAAATGTTGGTGAGGATGCAGAGAAAGGGGAACCCTCCTACATTGTTGGTGGGAATGCAAGCTGGTGCAGCCACTCTGGAAAACAGAATGGAAGTTCCTCAAAAAGTTAAAAATAGAGCTACCCTATGACCCAGCAATTGCAATACTGGGTATTTACCCCAAAGATACAGATGTAGTGAAACGAAGGGGCACTTGCACCCAGGTGTTCACAGCAGCAGTGTCCACAATAGCCAAACTGTGGAAGGAACCAAGATGTCCTTCAACAGATGAATGGATAAAGAAGATGTGGTTTATATATACAATGGACTATTACTCAGCTGTCAGAAAGGATGAACACCTACCATTTACATCAATGTGGATGAAACTGAAGGGGATTATGTTAAGTGAAATAAGTCAAGCAGAGAAAAACAATTATCATGTGGTTTCATTCAGATGTGGAATAGAAGAAATAGCACAGAGGATTGTAGGAGAAGGGAGGAAAAGCCCAATAGGAAGAAATCACAGAGGGAGACAAACCATGAGAGACTCTGGACTCTGGGAATTAAACTGAGGGTTGTGGAAGGGGAGGTCAGTGGAGGGATGCAATAACTCGATGATGGACATTAAGGAGGGAACATGATGTGGTGTTATACACAACTGATGAATCATTGAACAGTACTTCTGAAACTAATGATGCCCTATATGTTTGCTAATTGAATTTAAATAAAAAAATAAAAATAAAGTGAAACCACAGGAACTTGACTGTGAGGGAAATTTGCTGTCAGCAATCTCTTTTTCCTATCTCACTCCCTCCCTCTTTCTCCATCTTTCTTGCCCCCCCTTTTCAATGGGTGGGTTATGCTTCCTTACTAGATTTTCTTTTAGAGATTGATCAGAAATGCTTTCTCCAGATATTTAGTGCTCTGTGGGCTTTCTATCCCGATCCCAGTGGCATCCAAAAGCAGATAGGAAAGAAGGACATGTATTACAACATTCTGTGGTGATTGGTATTTATTATTTCTTATATTGGTCATGGCTTTCATGCAGGTAAGTATTTATGAATGTGGGTAAGGAACTCTTCCCTAAGACTGAGCTATTTGGTCATAATAAACCTCTTTTCCCCACAAGTTATATTTTTAACCTGATGGGTGAGTTTTCTCAGGTTAATTCATGTGTAGTGAAGAAGGACTATAAATGATGTTCAACATCACTTGTCATCAGGGAAATGCATATCAAAACAATGACGAGTTAACCACCTCATACCTGTCAAAATGGCTAAAATGAACAACACAAAGACAACAGATGTTGGCAAGAATGTGGAGAATGCACATTCTCCTTATATACTTATACTGTTGGTGGGAATGCAAACTAGTTCAGGCAATCTAGGAAGTGTATGGGGGTTCCTCAAAAAGTCAAAAATTCAACTACCTCTTTCATAATTGTCTTCTATTTAAAAAATTCTTTTTTTTAAAGATTTTATTTATTTATTTGACAGAGAGAAAAAACAAGGGGGAGTGGCAGGATGAGGGAGAGGGAGAAGCAGGCTCCCTGCTGAGCAGAGAGCCCAATGTAGGCCTCCATCCCAGCACCCTGGGATCATGACCTGACTGAGCTGAAGGCAGATGCTTAACCAACTGAGCCATCCAAGTGTCCCCTACACACACATCTTGAAAAAATATTCTGAAAATATTCAGAAACAAATATTCTGAAACAAAACCTCACTTCACAAGAATGCAAAAACAGGACAAACCTTGGAGAATTGCCTCCCAACAGTTTTAAACTACACATGTCATAATACCTTTAGTCCAAGCTGGTTATTATTTTGTTAAGGTAAATCTGAAATATTTAGTCAGCTTGTATCTATTTGATTGAGGTATATGTACTAATAGCCATACCTAGAGTTACTATCAAGTATACTTCTTTTTTTTAAATTAATAATTTTATTGAGGTATATTTTATATATAATAAAATTCACTGGTATAAAAGGTACTTTTCAATGATTTTTTGGCATATTCCTAAAATTAGACAACCATCGCTACAATCTATATTTAAAATATTTCTATCACCTCAAAGAGAAATCTCATGCTTATTTACAGTCACCTTCTTAACCCCACCCCCAGTACGAGGCAAACAACAATCAAATTATCTCCATATATTTACCTTTTCTGGACAATTTATATAAATGGAATCACAAGCTGAGATCTTATGTGAATGGCTTCTTTTACTTAATATGATGTTTTTGAGGTCTGCCTATGCTGTACCATGTATCAGCAGTTTACTTCTTTTATGGCCAAATAACATTTCATTGTAGATAATACCACATTCATTATTGATTGATTCACCAATTGATGGATATTTGGGTTGTTCCAACTTTTTCTTTATTGTGAATGATGCTGCTATGGACATTTGAATTTAAGTCTAGGAGTGGACACCCAGAAATTAAATTTCTGAATAATTTGGTAATTCTGATGTTCTTAGAAACTGTCAAACTATTTTCCAAACTTACTGTGCCATTTCACATTTGCAGTAATAATATGTGAGGTTTTTAATTTTTCCACCTTCTTGTCAACGCTCATTATCTTTTTATAATTAATACCCATTAATTAGTGGGTGGGAAGTGATATCTCATTGTGTTTTTTTTTTTAATTTTTAATTTTATCTATTTTTTTTAAAATTTCTTTTCAGCATAACAGTATTCATTGTTTTGGCACCACACCCAGTACTCCATGCAATCTGTGCCCTCTCTAATACCCACCACCTGGTTACCCCACCCTCCCACCCCTGCCCCTTCAAAACCCTCAGATTGATTTTTAGGGTCCATAGTCTCTCATGGTTCACCTCCCCTTCTAATTTCCCTCAACTCCCTTCTCCTCTCCATCTCCCTTGTCTTCCATGCTATTTGTTATGCTCCACAAATAAATGAAACCATATGATAATTGACTCTCTCTGCTTGACTTACTTCACTCAGCATAATCCCTTTCAGTCCCGTCCATGTTGATACAAAAGTTGGGTATTCATCCTTTCTGATGGAGGCATAATACTCCATAGTGTATATGGACCACATCTTCCTTATCCATTCATTTGTTGAAGGCCATCTTCGTTCTTTCCACAGTTTGATGACCGTGGCCATTGCTGCTATAAACATTGGGGTACAGGGATGCCTGGGTGGCTCGGTTCATTAAGCGGCTGCCTTCGGCTCAGGTCATGATCCCGGCATCCTGGGATCGAGTCCCCACATCGGGCTCCTTGTTCTGTAGGGAGCCTGCTTCTCCCTCTGCCACTCTGTCTGCCTGTGCTCGCTCTCTCTCTCTCTCTCTCTCTGACAAATAAATAAATAAAATCTTTTAAAAAAATTGGGATACAGATGGCCCTTCTTTACACTACATCTGTATCTTTGGGGTAAATACCCAGTGGTGCAATTACAGGGTCATAGGGAAGCTCTATTTTTAATTTCTTGAGGAATCTCCACACTGTTTTGTGGTTTTGATTTACATTTCCCTCATCACTAACGATGCTGTGCAGCTTTTGAATGCATATTGGCCATTGGATATCTTCTTCACACTTTTGTCTATTCCAAATATTTTGCTCATTTTTAAAGTGAGTCATTTTTCTTTTCTTTTCTTTTTTTTTCTAAAAGTTTTTATTTATTTGTTTGACAGAGAGAGAGAGAGATCAAAGTAGACAAAGAAGGAGGCAGAGAGAGAGGGGAAAGCAGGCTCTCTGCTGAGCAGAGAGCCCAATGCAGGATCCTGAGATCATGACCTGAGCTGAAGGCAAAGGCTTAACCCACTGAGCCACTCAGGCACCCCTAAAGTGGGCCATTTTTCTTTTTACTATGGAGTTGTTAAGAGTTCTTCATATGTTCTGGATATAGTTTTTTCATCAGGTATATTAATTGAAACAATTTCCTTTTTATTTTCTTCTAGTTATTGAATTGGTTTTTTTTCCTTTGCTTAATGGTATGTTCAAAATATAAAAACATTTTAATAATTATAATTCATAATTATCTTTTATTTTTTAATTTGAGCTACTGGTATATCTAAGTGACCATTGTCTAACCATTGCCTAGCCTACAGTTTTTTAAAGTCTTAGAGCTCTGGCTCCTAAGTTAGGATTTAAAATATTTTTAAATTTCTGTAATTTTTCCTGTGACTATCTTTTAGATTAATTATGGTTATGTTTAATTATCAGGCTTTGGTAGGAAAGTCTAATGACTAATTCCTTTTCACTGAGTTCTTTGTTCTAAGTGAAGTAATTTATTTCATGACACATCATTAATTGGACCTTACCTCTGAGACATTTATATAGATTTAATGATTATAACTAATGGGTATGACCATAGTATACTTCATTTGATTTTGGTACAGCACCGAGTTTAATTGGCAATTATTGTTGAAAGCATTTCTCAAATTTGGCTTGTATTATTTGGGATTAAGAACAGTGTCACTTGCAAACCTGCAAGTTGCCAGTTTTGTGGGCTGTGTCTAGTCTTCTTTGTTCTTGCTTTCAAATAGCCAATTCTTTTTTGATTTAGTTATTTCTTGTATTGCGTTATATTCCTTTACCAAATATGGGCACAGGAATCAAATCACATTAAGAGCACCCTATTTCCAAACTCTTCCTATACATCTCCAAGTGCATTCCATGCCTGATAAGCTATCAAGTTTCCACAAACACATGTTGACCAAATTATACGTCACTACATCAATAGGATCATCATCTTTCCAGTCTGTTATAACAATTTATTTACAGAATACACACACACACACACATCCCTTTGACTTTTATATGATAATACTTAACCACTGGTAATAACTTATGCATTAGAATGTATTAAGTTATGATGCAATAACAATAAACAAAAAGTCTTAGTAGCTTATAATAACCAAAGGATTTTTCACATACAACACAATAGGCTGGGTGATATAAACTATATGCTTCATTCCAGAATCCAGGCTGACAGAGAACATCCAATCTAATGTTTTTGGTCATGTATTGAATGGTCTATTGGCTTCCACATATAAATTATGACTTAAAGAACACAAAGAGAGATTACAACTTTTAGATTAATCTATAAAGGGTGATGATAAAAAAAGAATACTTCAGTTTTCCAAGTGAAGGAAAAAAAGGAAGAGTTAATGAACAAGAAAATGTAGAAAATATTTAAATAGATGATAAATATAACCCAACAAAAGGACAACTTAGATAAATGTAAATAGACCAAATTCTCCAGCTAAAGAAGAAATATTTTTAGACTCCATAAAATAATAAAACCTAATAATATGTTTTTTACAAATGATATATAAAGTGTAAGAATTTTTTTTTTATGAACGTATAATGTATTATTTGTTTCAGGGATATGGGTCTGTGATTCCTAAGTCTTACACAATTTGCATTACTCCCCATAGCATGTCCCCTCCCCCATGTCCATAACCCAGCCATCCCATATTTTCTACCCCCTCCCATCCAACAAGCCTTAATTTGTTTCCTGAGATTAAGAGTCTCTTATGGTTTGGCTCCCTCTCTGGTTTCATCTTATTTCATTTTTTCCTTTCTTCACCTATTATCCTATGCCTTGTTTCTCAAATTCCACATATCAGTGAGATCATTTGATAATTGTCTTTCTCTGATTGACTTATTTCACTTAGCATAATATCCTCTAGCTCCATCCACATTGTTGCAAATGGCAAGGTTTCTTTAT
Organism: Mustela nigripes; assembly: GCF_022355385.1. Classification (NCBI taxonomy): domain Eukaryota; kingdom Metazoa; phylum Chordata; class Mammalia; order Carnivora; family Mustelidae; genus Mustela; species Mustela nigripes. Next base: position 90,310,387 of record NC_081569.1, read on the forward strand.
TGATGGCTGTATAATATTCCATTGTATGTTTGTATGTGTGTGCGTATATATATTATACATATATATATATATATATACATCTTCCTTAACCATTCATTTGTTGATGGACATCTGGGATCTTTCTATAGTTTGGCTATTGTGGGCATTGCTGCTATGAACATTGGAGTGCATGTGCCCCTCAGATCACTACATTTGTATCTTTAGGGTAAATATCCAGTAGTGTGATTGCTGGGTCATAGGGTAGCTCTATTTTCAACTTCAAAGTGCAAGGCTTAAAAAAAAAAAAGTGTGAAAGAAAATGCATAGAAAATATACCATGCAATAACTAAAAGAAAGTTGGAGGTTATTTTCCTAATATAAAATGAAATCTATTTAAAGTAAAACACCTTTTAGGGCGCTGGGTGGTTCAGGTGGTTAGGCATCTGCCTTTGGCCCACATCATAATCCCAATCCTTGGATAGAGCTCCATATTAAGCGGGAAGTCTGCTTCTCCCTCTCCCTCTGCTTCTCCCTCCACTCATGCTCTCTCTCTCACTCTTGCTCAAATAAATAAATAAATAAATAAAATCTTAAAAAAAAAAACACATTATTAGAGACAAAGAGATTACTATCTGGGAATAAAAGGATTGATTTGGTATTACACAAATTAGTCTTGATTTTATGCTTCTATAAAATGATGTATAACCAAATAAGGAGATAGAAAATCCAAACAGATCATGAGAAAAGAAAATTGCAAGTTAATCTTATTTAGGATCATTTTTTAGGAGTATTATAAATCTTAAATAAGGTATTGCCAACCTAATAGAACAAACATTACATTGGATTGAATTTTACCACAGATTGAATCTTGCTTTATGAAGTATGCACACTAATTTAACATTAATTAATGCAGCAATAAATTAATATAGCATAAATTTTAATATAGCATAAATTTTACTACAGAATAAATTTATTTTTAATTAAAATAAAATGATATAGCAGATATAGAAAAAAGTTTATAAATATCATAATCTATTGATTATTAAAATAATTAGTTATTGATGAAATATTTGCTTTTGTGTTTTATGTTTGAGAACAATTTTTGCCTAGCATTTTATTTTAGGTATAAATTGAAGTAAAATAATAGAAGATAAAATGCATAAAAGACAAAGAAATACTGTCACCAATTTTAAAATAAAAAATAATTAAAAATCATAAAAAATGATACATTTAAATATATATATGCAGGAGGTTATAGTAATGTTTCTGAATATAAAATTGTTAAGTACATTTGCATATACTAGGAATAAGCAAGTGAAAACTACTCCATTAATTAGCCAATAATTAATAATACTATCATTTTAAAGAAAAATACATATATATATATATTTTGTCTGTATAGATACAAGTGAATGTGTGTGTATATATAATACATAAATGAATGTATATGTATTACATATTTATCTGTGTGGGTTTTTTTTTAAAGATTTTATTTATTTGACACAGAGAGATCACAAGGAGGCAGAGAGGCAGGCAGAGAGAGAAAGGGGGAAGCAGGCTCCCCGATGAGCAGAGAGCCCGATGTGGGGCTCGATCCCAAGACCCTGAGATCATAACCTGAGCCTAAGGCAGAGGCTTAACCCACTGAGCCACCTAGGCGCCCCTTATCTGTGTCTTATAAAATAGGACATTATATTATATAGACAAAGTTAAAAGAGTACTGATTATATTATTGTACAATGCTTTTTCAGCAGTTAGACTTTTTATACATGTTGAAAGCTCATTCTTCCTTATTTAGACTTCGTCATAGTATGATTGTCATATATTCATAAACATAAAATATAGCCCATAGTAGGGTGCCTGGGTGGCTCAATAGGTTAAGCTTCCACCTCTTGATTTTGGCTCAGGTCATGATCTCAAAGTTGAGAGATGGAGCCTGTTGACCAGATCCATGCTCAGCAGGGCATCTGCTTGAGATTCTCTGCCTCTCCCTCTTCCCTTCCCCCCACTGGCATGCATGCACACCCTTTCTCTCTCCCTAAAATAAATTAAAAAAAATATATAGCCCACAGAATTATTTTACAAATTCCTAAAATATCTAAAAAGTGAAATTTTACACTTCTGAATAATTTTTGAATCAGAATTGTTGATATCCATGTGTTTGACAATATTTTCTTTGTTCTAATAGTTTTAGTGACTTGGGATTTTACCTAAAATTCAAAATCTGATATTCTAAAAATGTTGTTTTTTCATTTGACAAAATTTCTAGGTTTTTAAAAAATCCTTTAATTGAATAATGTTTCCAGGATATAAGCAGCTTCTCAAAAATTTAACAGTAAGTTTCAGACAAAATGACACACAGTTACTCTTGCAGAGCTTGAATTGGTCACACCAGCTCTCACTGAGGCTTCCACATTCCTTTTGTCTATTGGGAAGGACTGGTCAATTTCTTCAGCCATCTATTGTATTGCTTTGATAAACAGGCAGTTCATCTGTACATAACTCGCTAGTAACCATTGATGCATCTTTACCCATTAGCCATTCTCAGATTTCTTTAAATCACTTAGTTGTTAGTTTGGAAGAAAACATGGAAGTGCCATAATTTCTCCAATCATGAGTGTTTGCTTCCTACCATCAAATTAATGTTCTGCCTATCTTTTTTTGTGCCATTTTGTGCACAAGATCTTTCCATTTCAGTTATCAGAGTCTGATGTTTTTAATGAACTTTTCTACCTTACAGTGACTAGATTAACAGAAAATTTGTAAAAATAAAGAGAGATTCTCATTATCTCTCACCCAGTTTCCTCTATCATTAACTTACATTACCATCTTACATTTGTCAAAACTAAGAAAACACTGGTAACATTGTATCACTATTAATTATAATTCAAGTTTTATTTAAATTCTTTTCCAATTTCATCTTTCATCTTTATGTCCCAAGATCCAATTAAGATACTACATTTTACTTCATCATCATGGGTCCTCACAATCCTCTGGTCTCTGAAACTGTTTTAGTCTTTCTTTGGATCTTATGACCTTGACTGCCTAAAGGCATACCAAACAGATACCCTGTAGACTGTCTTCTAATGAATTTATCTGACTTTTTTTCATGATTATGTTAGTTCAGTCCTTTTGAAGACAATTTAAATGGTTAGGCAAACCATTAAGTGATAGTAACAAAATGAACTTAATTGCACACAGATCAAAAGGAAATGTAATTACTGAACACCTCTGACCAAGGTGGTGCTGCCCAGCTAAGGAAAAGCTTCTATCTCTATGTGGACACTATTCGTGACTATTCTGATCAACAGAATCTAGATTTGAAGAATGAGTTGGATAACTATCTGAGAAAATTTGGTAACATGCAAAAGTATTTAAGCTATGGCTGTTATAAATAAAAAGACAAGTAGACGGTCTGCTCCAGTGACACACGGTAGGAAAAAAAAAAAAAAAAAACTTCCTGGAGTAAAGTGGATCAATTGACTGAGAAGCTGAGAATTCATTATTTTATTTTTCAATCATAGGCAACTAATATATAAGTTGCACAATGAAAGGTACTGAAGCATTGGCAATTATTAATTCTTATTTGAATGAGTATAGATGCATAAAAAAGGAAAAGGGTGGGCTGAAACACTTCTGTGAAAAAAAAATGCAGCCAAAAGACTAAGCTGTGAGAAAACTGCAATGCATTTTAATGTCTACTTAAGGAATTAAGACATTATTTGGTAGCAATAGGAAGCCATTGTAGGTCATTCAGTGAGTTAGCAACATGATAAAATAGCAATTAGTAAGAGTAAATTCATGGTGTGTTTAGGATAAATTAAAGCAAAAGAGGTAGAGTGCTGCCCAAAGGTTGTCTCTGAAGTTATCCTAATGAAAATAGAGTTTGATCAAGAATTCTCTTGGGAGTGAGAGCATTCCTGGGAGGTAAAATATCCCTTGCCTTATAATTTCTCACACAGTAATTTGTAGTTTATGCGACATTATATCATATTATTTTAGCATAAGGGTATGAATTCATACTTTCATGATGGTGTGCTATCCTTAATTTGGAGCTTCACACACGGTCTCTAGCACATCGCTGTGCAGCCAAGGAACATCTATGCCAATTTGCCAAACCAGAACTACAAGAAAGAATGGCCTTTGAATTAAACAGAAAGATAGCACAATATCCAATACAGTGTTAGCAGTGAGAATGGAAGGCATGTTGCATAGTTTGCCAAAGAAAACTAATCTAATTAGCAATGAAATCAAATGAGGAGGTAGTTTGAATCAAACATTCTGGGTTTCAAGCCTGGAAATCTGGGGTAATAGTGATGCCGTTAACAAAAGAAAGAAACCTGAAAGCACAACCTCTCCATTCTCCTTCCAAACAGACTGGTCACAACAACAATATATAGAGAGGGTTCTACCTTCTTGCCATAACTTCCACCTGATTTTGTATAACTGATGCATATTTTTTCAGGTATGTAATACACAGAACAAATAACTTATCATCTTTAGCAGTGTTTAGAAATACGAATCAATAAAGTATTTTTTTATTTCTTTTAAGTCCTTATGTCCACAGTCAGTTCCATTTTTTGCTTTGCATTTGTAATTCTATCTTTTATCATTTTTTTTTAGGACAGAACATCATTTAGAACTGTCTGATTTATCTTCTCTGGCATGCTTTGAATTGTTCATTATTGCAACTGAGATCAATACACAAAGCTGAAAGAGATGTTTAAGAGTTTCCTTTTAAATAAAATTCAGTAAAACTGAATTTATCATTTTTAAAGTCATTTTAATTGCCTAAACAAAAATACTAATATTAGTTATATATTAGTAATTATTTTATATATAATAACATATTATATATTATATGGTTATAATATAATAGAATATTTATATATAATAGTTAATAGTTCTATGACTCAATATTATACATTGAGTATATTATACTCAATATTATATACTCAATATTATATATTGTTATTGACCACCTGCCATTATATAATTGCCATTATATAATAACTCAATATATATAATAACTCAATAATTCTAGTTAAATACTAGAGACACTCCTTGCCACATATACAGTCATAATGAATGACCCAAGAGGAGTTGCTATTATTTTTGCATTTCACTTTACAGTGTTTATTTTAATTTGCAGTATTTTTTTTAATAGTTCACAATATATAGGCTTTTGTGTAATGCTATATAAAATTCCTATTTATTTTCTGGTGAGAAAATTTTATCTAATCACGTCCATATTTCAGAAGCATCTTTGCATTTCTGATGTGCACTCTACTATTGTAATAAATATGTTGAATTGCATGGTAATATGTCTTTTGGATGATTTTCACTACCATAAATTTACAAAAGAAAGAATATTGTGTTTGATTTCAGTATTGGGTGCTATTTTCTTGTATCCATATATCTCCATTTCCATCTTCTTTCCTTCTGCTTATAGATTTGGGAAGTTCACAAATACATGGTAATTAAAATTTCAGCAACTATATATATGTGTGTGTGTGTATATATATTTATGTCATGTTATACAAGAATTATACATATATTTTATAATTACCTACATAGTTACTTATTCTGGTATTCTTTAACAGATTCAAGTTATCTGGTGTGACTTCCTTGTAGTTTGAGGCAGTTTTTTTTTTTTTAAGATTTTATTTATTTATTTGACAGACAAAGATCACAAGTACGCAGGGAAGCAGGAGGAGAGAGAGGAGGAAGCAGGCTCCCCAATGAGCAGAGAGCCCAATGCGGGGCTCTGTCTCAGGACACTGGGATCATGACCTGAGCTGAAGGCAGAGGCCCAACCCACTGAGCCAACCAGGCACCCCTTGAGGCAGTTTTTTGCTATATCTTTTAAAATGGATTTGTTAACAAAAATTCAAGGTATTTAATGAAATCTGGAAATAGCTATATTTGAGTTTTATTTTTTTTATATACTTTTGAAAGTGTAGTTTACTAGGTAAATAATTCTTGGTTGACAGTTCATTTTGCTATTTTTTAAGTTCCTTGAACAGGAAGATTAGGTTATTGATTTTAGATGTTTCATTTCTTAAAGGTCTTACAGCCTAAATATCCTCTAAATTCATTTTGGCTGAAGTCCAAATGTTGTGTTTTCATTTTAATTCATTATAAAATACTTTCTAGTTTCTGTTGTGACTTTTTGACCCATTTGTTATTTGGGGAGGTGTTTTTTAATTGCCATTTTTTGGTAAATTTCCCAAATTTTCCCCTGTTGTTGATTTGGAATTTATTTCCACTGTGCTTGGAGAACATACTTTGTATGATTTCATTCCTTTTAAATATATCAAGGATGGTTTTATGGTCCAGCATATTGACTATCCCAGAGAATATTTCAATATGCCTTTGAGAAGATGTATTCTGCTATTTTTAGGTACAATGTTCTATGGATTTCTGTATATATAGTTAATTGATAGGGTTATTCAATTCTTCTATGTATTTGCTGAATTCTTACCAATTTTCTATACATTATTGATGAGAATATGAAGGTCTTTCACTATTATTATTTTTGTTAATTTATTTAAGTAATCTCTATACCCAACATGGGGTTCAAACTCATGATCCTGAGATCAAGACTCACATGCTCTACCAACTAAACTAGCAGATGCCCCTGTTTTTAAGTGATCTATTTCTCTCTCCAGTTCTATTAGTTTTGCTTCTTATGTACAAGGACTCTGTTTATTTTGCTTTGTTTTGTTTAAATTTTTTTGTGCATATATATTTATAATTATAATTTCCTGAAACAAAATGATGTTTATTATTATAACATTTTTGACAGTTTTTCCAGAATCATATTTTGCTTAAACTGTATTTATTTGACTGATCATTCCAGCTCAATTATGAGTGCTGGTTGGATGGTATGTTTTTTCTATCCTTTTGCTTTCATCCTATTTTTAACTTGAATATAAAACTTATCTCCAATTTCATTTATTTATTTATTTTTGTCCAGTTTGACAATCTCTGCCCTTTGATTGGAGCATTTACTCTATTTACATTTATTGTTGTTATAGATATGATTGGAGTATGTGATTCTTTTTGCCATGTATTTCTATATGTTTCTTTGTTCTTTTGTTTCTCTATTCTCTCTTTACTACACGTATTGTGATAGAGTATTTCTTACCTTATCATTTTACCTCTGTTTTCAATTTTTCTTTGTGTTTGATCTAGGAGTTAAAATAAACATCTTTAATTTTCAGGATCTATTTCAGATACTATCCATTTGGTTTCAGGAGAATACAATAACTTTGCTCTAATATTACTCATTTTCTCCAAACTGTGTGCTTGTATGTATGTGTGTGTGTGTGTTTAAGACTTTTTTTACTATATTCAGTATTTCTTTTTCCTTGTGTCATTTCCTTTCTGCAGTACAGCTCCTTCTTTGTGTTGTTATTTATTATATATAAACAACAGTAATATAACTATATGTATAAAACTATATGTATATAGTTTTACACATAATCTTACATATTATAAATCCAACAGTAAAATCTTATAATTGTTTTTAATGAGCTTGTTTTTGAAAAGTTAGGTAAGAGAAAAAAAAGTAGCAGAAATATTTAAATATATACTTATGCAATCTTTTGTGTTTATCTACATAACTCTTTTTTTAAAGACTTAAATGCAAATGATTATTTGTAATCGGCACATGTATAAACAACCTACAAAATTATCTTAATATCTCTCTTTATTTCTTCATATGGATTTTAATTACTGCATGGTATCACATTCTTTCAACTGGGAGACCTTCTATTTCTATTTCTGTCAACTGGGAGACCTCTATTTCTATCATGATTTTTCTTAAAGCTTATTAAGGGAATGCCTTTATTTTTTCATTATTTATGAGAGATTGTTTTGTTGAAGTAGTATTATTGACTGGCAGATGCTTTTTTTCCCATCGTCATTTCCCTGCCTCTGGTCTCCAGTGTTTCAGATGAGACAGCAGCTGTTAATCCTATTACACTTCCTTGTATGTAATGAGATGTTTCAAACATCATCCTTCACGTCTGGCTTTCAGGAATTGAACTGTGAAGATGTCAATGAATCTCTTTGTCCTTTTCCTACTTATGTTTCAAGAAGATTATTATATTTCATCCATTTTGAAAAGTGGCCATGATTTCTTCAAATATTTTGTCTGCCTCTTACATCTCCTTCAGGAACTCTAATTATGTGTATGTTTATGCATTTGATAATGTCCCTCAGGTCTCTGACTCACTAGTCTCTTTTACTTCTATGACTTTTTTCTTCAGATTACATCATTTCTGCTAATTCATCTCCAAGGTTACTAATTATTCTGTCTCCAAATTCCGATAAAACTCACTGGCAAACTCTTCCTTAAAGTTTTTATACTTCTCACTTGATTTCTTTTTTGTAATTTCTAACTTTTTCTAATTTCTAATTTTTTAGTTATTCCCTTTATTCTTTAAACGTGGTTTTCCTTAGTTCTTAGAGCATTTACAACACTTAACTTTGAAGTCTTTGCAGAGTTCATCATCCGAGCCACTCAGAAATAGTTTGTTAGTTGCTCTTTTTTTTTTTTAATTATTCTGTATTTAGATCTCAATTTCTTCTTTCTTTGTATACCTCTTAAGATTTTGTTGGAAACTGAACATTTTAGATAATATATTATGACAAATTTGGATACTGAACTTCCTTTTCTCTGGGAAGTAGAACAAAGTGAGTGTATTTTGTTTTGCTTTTTTGTGTGTGTTTTGTTTTGTTTTTTGGTTCTTTGTATTTGCTGAATTGCCTAAACTAATTACATAGTTGCTTTTGTGTTTTGTTTTGTTTTGTTTTGTTTTCTATTCCATTGGATGCAGGTCCTGATAATTCTGTTTAGTTTTGTTTTCCTTTTTTTTTTTTGCTATTATCTTGACTTCCCAGGAATGCCATCCTTTGCTGATGACTCTTCATGTGTTTTTGAAAACATATTTGAAAGTTTAAGAAGTTTGCAGTCTAACCCAGTTTTTATTTTCTGTTCAGTCAGAGAGAGAGGCATATACTTTAGGAGGGAAGAGTTTCCTAATATCATTTGAGTGTATGCAAAGTTTTTACAAGAACACAGCTTTCCAAACCACCAGATATGTGTGAAACTTTGTCACAGCACATTACAGGTGTCTCATTCTTTGAATATGCACATTAAATTTCTGCCTGTTTTGTTGGTCTGTCAATTGCCCCAACCAGTGTCACAGCCACAGCCTAACTGTGATGTTGCCTTTCCTATCTTATTTGCCACAAGGATTTCTATTATTTCTGACTGTGTTCCTGGGAATAGTTTTTTTCCCTAACTCTGAACCAAATCAGATACATCTTCTGGGGCACCACAACTGCCTGTACTCCCATCCTGTCCAACGTTGGTAGAACTGCAGTGCTGGGTTGGATGTTATAGCATATCCATCTCATGTATTTCCCAAAAGTCAAGAAAAGGAAAATAAACCAGAAGTAAAAACATAATTTTTAACCTCTTTACTTTTTTTTCTTCCTGCAAAAATTATTTTTTTCTGCTAATAAGTTTATCAGCAATTTAATAATATGATTATTCCTGAATAATACTGGTATTCCATCCATAATAATTTCTTCTTAAATATATCTAAATTCTTAAAGAAAACAAGACATGCCAGATATGAAGAACTTAAAAAGGAATGTTAACAGCAAATAGGAAAATAAATCTTGATTTAATACGAAAAAAGTCCTAATGATAGAAGGGAAGTTTGAATATAACATTTTGCTTAAGGTATCTCTTTCTACCTTAATCTGATGTTCTCGATAACAATAAGAGTAAGGTAAAGTGTAAGTTATTTTTCATTGTTTGCTTTTTATGTACATTTTTGTCTTGTTAAAGAAATTAATTTGGGGCAGCATTGTTTGCCAAGTTTGAGAATCATTTACTACAAACCATAAGAGACTCTTAATCTCAGGAAACAAACTAAGGGTTGCTGGGGGGAGGGGAGGAAAGGATAGGGTGAATGGGTTATGGACATTGGGAAGGGTATGTGCTGTAGAGAGTGAATTGTGTAAGATTGATGATTCACAGACCTTTACCCCTGGGACAAATAATTCATTATATGTTAATAAAAAAAGAATCATTTACTAATTCTGTGACTTTATATACATGGCTTTGCTCTTTTCGTTTAATTATGGTAAGAACACATAACCTGAGAACTACATTTTAAGTGCACAATACAGTTTTATTATTAGTCATAGGTGCAATGTTGTATGTCAGATCCCTAGAACTTACTCATCTTAACTGAAAACTATATACCTAGTGAACACCTACTCCCCATTTTTCCCTTCTCCCAGCACCCAGCAACCACCAATACACTTAGTTTCTAGGAGCATGACTATTTTAGATGTATCTTATATGTGTAATAAAGCAATATTTATCCGTTTATGACCGGATAACTTCAACGAGCATCATGTACTCCCAGTTCATCTATGTTGTCCTATCTGGCCAAGTATGTTCTTTTTTTTTTTTTAAGATTTTATTTATTTATTTGACAGACAGAGATCACAAGTAGGCAGAAAGGCAGGCAGAGAGAGAGAGAGGAGGAAGCAGGCTCCCTGCTGAGCAGACAGCCCGATGTGGGGCTCGATCCCAGGACTCCGGGACCATGACCTGAGCCGAAGGCAGAGGCTTTAACCCACTGAGCCACCCAGGCGCCCCAAGTATGTTCTTTTTAAAGACTGAACAATATTCTATCCTTGGAATATTTAACCTTTGGTTTCTTCATTTCTAAATCAGAGGTAATGGTAGTTTTATTATTAGATCATTGTAAATATTAAATGAGATATTGCATACAGAATCCTAGCACCAGAAATATTGAGGGCTAAATAAGTGCCTGCTGTTTTACTGCAAGTAATAGATCATTACTAGCTATATTACTGCAATGAGTTCATTTAGGTAAATTACAACCTCTCCAGTCCTCAATTTATTGAAGTATAACAGGTTTCCGGCCGTTCTTGGTGTTTCTGGTGAACTTCAAAGGATCTAATGGTGTAGTTACAGAAATAAAACTCAGCCAAGCCTGCAACCAAACAGTGTGGAGAATGTTACGCTAAGAAAATTAACCCCATGTGTTTGACCTTTACTTTACCCAAATGTGCAGTCATTAATTCCCGACAGATAAGGTTGTTATTACTCAGTAGGACCTGGTTAGAAAGAGACAGGTGTGCCTAGGAAAACTTAACATCTCTTCTAACAATTATAAAAAGAGGTTCTTGAAGGATCTCACTGGAATCTGGACTTGACTAAGGTGTACTACTGACTCAGAGGCCCTAGTTGGAATACAAAGGTCAGATGTCTTACTCTCTGTTGTGGGGGATATTGTGTGTTCTGCCATTTGTAGTGAGATCTGTGTGTTGAGTTGAATCTTCCAGCTACATGCATTTTACTTAATGTCTAATGTCTTAGGTACTTTGTGTTTCTTCAATTCTGATAATTACATAGAATTTACTTTCTAAACTATAAACATAAACAAATGAAGAATTTTAGTAAAAGACTTTATATTTATATTTGTTTAGGTGAACAAAAGTAGGAATCAGTAAGAAGAGAATGTCCTATGGAAACTATTTTCACTCATCCTCAGGATTCTAGGCTACACAACAAAAGCCCCCTGTTTGTTTTTATTTTTGTCTCCAAGACTATCTTTATTCTGTTAATTATTTTCAGTCTAGCATATCATTGAAAGACAGAATAGCTGCATCAGTGAACACCATATAAACTCATTGTTCAATGAATGTTTCATTAGTCTCATGCATTTTAACCATAGGGCTAACATAATTGAGAGTCTTAATTCTCTTTAATCTTGATATCACTGCATTTCCATGAATTTTTCTTCTCATTTGTAGGACGTTTTAAAGGTGGTTTCAATCAGCAGTAAACTCTTCCATTAAAATGTACCCAGTTAAAAAGAATCACTTGTTGCCCAGACACTGCCAATTGCTCATAGGTATCTTTAATATCATGATGATGGGCTGTGATAGTGCTTGTGTGGTAATTAGAGACACTGATATGTTCACAGTAAGAAGTAAAAAAGGTAGGGTCATATTTCACACCTATACATGGTATTTTGGAAGTATCTCTAATTACACAAATCATGGGGAACCTAAAATATATAAATAAGACCAACCTTTAGGGGCACCTGGGTGGCTCAGGGGGTTAAAGCTTCTGCCTTCGGCTCAGGTCACGATCTCAGGGTTTTGGGATCGAGCCCCACATTGGGCTCTCTGCTCGGCAGGGAGCCTGCTTCCTCTTCTCTCTCTGCCTGCCTGCCTCTCTGCCTACTTGTGATCTCCGTCAAATAAATAAATAAAATCTTAAAAAAAAAAATTTAAAGGAAGTTTATACTTCTGATTTGATCACAAACTCTCGATCATGGACCACACCATTCATAATGTTTCCCCCCATAATGTCAATAACAAAAGATCATGAAAGGATTAAAGACACGGAATGACTATTTTTTTATTCACCAAATATTTAATAAGCATATGCCATATTCATGATATTGTGCTAGAATAAATTGTAATTCAAAGATGAATCCAACAGACCTTAATCTATGGTCTATCATCTCCCTGCCCTACCTGTGTATACTACTTTTTGATTCTGGGGCCAGGAATCTGTGAAATACATTTCTCTTTGGCCAACTGACTTCCTATCAGTCTCAGCCAAGAAAGGGACTGGCTTTTTTTCTTTTTTCCTGCTTTTCTTACCAAGGTTATCCCAACAGTGCTTCTTCACCAATAGCATTCTGTTTTGTTTTTTGTTTTGTCTTGTTTTTAATCATTTTATTTTATTTTTTTCATCATGTTAAGTATACTCTTTAATCCCCATCCCCTATTTCTTCCATCCTGCTACCCACCTCCCCTCTGGTAACTAGCAGTTTGTTTTCTATCACTAAGAGTCTGCTTCTTGGGGCGCCTGTGTGGCTCAGTGTGTTAAGCCTCTGCCTTCAGCTCAGATCATGATCTCAGGGTCCTGGGATTGAGCCCCACATCAGGTTCTCTGCTCAGCAGGGAGCCTGCTTCCCCCTCTCTCTCTCTGCCTACTTGTGATCTCTGTCAAATAAATAAATAAAATCTTTAAAAAAAAGAGAGAGAGAGTCTGCTTCTTGGTTTGTGTGTGTCTCTCTTTCTCCTTTGCTCTTTTGTTTTGTTTCTTAAATCCCACACATTAGTGAAATCATATTGCATTTGTTTTTCTCTGACTTATTTTGCTTAGCATTATACCCTATGCATGCTGTTGTAAATGGCAAGAACTTTATAGCTCTATCCATGTTATTGCAAGTGACAAGATTTCATTCACTTTATGGCTGAGTCCTATTCCACTGTACATATATACCACCCCTTTATCCATGCATCTTATCTGTGGACACTTGGGTTGCTTCCATAGTTTGGCTATTGTACATAATGCTGCAATAAACAGAGGGCTTCATATGTCTTTTTTAAATTAGTGGTTTCATATTCTTTGGGTAAATACTCAGTAATGGAATTAGTGGACCATATGGTCATTCTAATTTTAATTTTAATTTTTTCCACAGAGGCTACACCAAGTTTGCATTCCCATCAAGAATGCTGAGTGTTTCTCTTTCTCCACATCCTCATCAACATTTGTTTCTTTTGCTTTTGATGTTAGTCATTCTGACAGGTATGAGGTGATATCTTGCTTTGGTGAGTGCTGTGAAGTGTGTAAACCTGGTGATTCACAGACCTGTACCCCTGGGGATAAAAATATATGTTTATAAAAAATAAAAAATTATTGTAGTTTTGATTTGTGTTTCCTTGATAATGGGTGATGTTGAGCACCTTTTCACATGTCTGTTAGCCATTTGTATGTCTTCTGCTCATGTCCTCTGCTTATTTTTAATTGGATTATTTGTTTCTTTGAGTATTGAGTTGTATCAATTCTCTTTATATTTTGGGTGCTGACCTTTTATGGAATATGTCATTTGCAAATATATTTTCCCATTCTCTAGGATGCCTTTTGGTTTTATTGATTTTTCATATTAGGTTTTTCTTAAATGGCCTTTATCATGTTGAGATATGTTCCTTCTAAATATATTCCTTATTTCCTTAGTTTCTTATTTCCTTATTTCCTTCTGCAGAAATTGCTTACTTTAATGTAGTCCCAATTGTTTATTTTTGCTTTTATTTCTCTTGTCTCAGGAGACATAACTGGGAAAGTGTTGTTAGAGCAGATGTCAGAGAGATTACTGCCTGTGCTCTCTTAAGGTTTTTTATGGTTTCAGGTTTCACATTTAGGTCTTTAATTCATTTGCGTTTATTTTTGTATATAGTAAAAAAAAAAAAAAGTCCAGTTTCATTCTTTTGCATGTAGCTGTCCAGTTTTCCCAACACCATTTGTTGAATAAACTTTTTTCCATTGTATATTCATTCCTCCTTTGTCCAAAAATTTATTGACTGTATAATTGCCAATTTACTTAGGAGTTTTCTGTTCTTTATATTGATCTATGTATCATTTTTATGCCAGTACCATACTGTTTTAGTGACTACCATGTTGTAATATAATCTGAAATTCGAAACTGTGATATCTCCAGTTTTGTTTTTTCCTTTTCATAATTACTTTGGCTATTTGGAGGTCTGTGTTGGTTCCTTACAAATTTTAGAATTGTTTGTTCTTGCTCTGTGAAGAATACTTTTGGTAGTTTAATATGGAATGCATTAAATCTGTATATTGCTTTGGGTCATGTAGATATTTGAACAATTTTTGCTCTTATAATCCATGAGCATGAAATATCTTTCTGTTTCTTTACATTGTATTAAATTTTTTTCATCAGTGTTTTGTAGTTTTCAGAGTACAGATCCTTCACCTCTTTGGTTCAGGTTATTCCTAGATATTTTATTGTTTTTGGTACAATTGTGAATGGGATTGTTTTCTTCATTTCACTTTCTGCTCCTTCATTAGTAGTATAGACGAATGCAACATATTTCTGCATTTGTATCCTGTGACTTTACTGAATTTGTTTATCAATTCTAGTAGGTTTTTTTTGGTGGAGTCTTTTAGAGTTTTCTTTTTTTTGTATCATGTCATCTGCAAATAGTGAATTTTATTTTTTCCTTACCAACCGGGATGCCTTTTTATTTCTTTATGTTGTCTGATTACTGTGGCTAGGACTTTTAGTATTACATTGAGTAGAAGTGGTAAGAGTGGACATCCTCATCTGGTTACTGACCTTGGGAGAAAAGCTCTCAGTATTTTGCCATTGAGTATGATATTAATTGTGGGTTTTTCATATATAGCCTTTATTATGTTAAGATATGTTCCCTCTAAACCTACTTTTCAGAGGGTTTTTATCATGAATGGATATTGTACTTCGCTAAATGCTTTTTCTGCATCTACTGAAATGATCATATGGCTTTTATCCTTTCTCTTATTGATGTGATATATCATATTATTTTGCAAATATTGAACCACAATTGCATCCTGGGAATAAATTCCACTTGGTCATGGTGTATGATTTTTGTAATGTATTGCTGGATTCAGTTTGCTAATATGTTGAGGATTTTTGCAACTATCTTTATGAGTTATATGGGCCCATAGTTCTCTTTTTTTGTGGTGCCTCCATCTGGTTTTGGTTTAAGGATGAATCTGGCCTCATAGAATGAATTTGGAAGTCTTCCTTCTTATATTTTTTAAAAATAGTTTGAGAAGAATGGGCATTAACTCTAATGTAAACGTTTGGTAAAATTAACCTGTGAAACTGTCTGGTTCTGAACTTTTGTTTTTTAGGAAGTTTGATTACTGATTCAATGTCATTGCTGGTGATTGGTCTGTCCAAATTTTCTGTTTCTTCCTGCTTTAGTTTTGGTAGAATATGTATTTCTAGGAATTTATCCATTTCTTCTAGGTTGTCCAGTTTGTTGGCATATAGGTTTTCATAACATTCTGTTATAATTGTGTGTATCTCTGTAATATTGGTTGTTATTTTACCTCTTCCATTAGTAATTTTATTTATTTGGGTTATTTATTTATTTATTTGTCTTGCTAGATATTTATCAGTTTAGTTAATCTTTTCAAAGAACTAGCTTCTGATTTCATTGATCTGTTCTGTTGCTTTTTTAGTTTCTATATCATCTATTTCTGTTCTATTCTTTATTGTTTCCTCCATTTCATGGGTCTTAGTTTTGTTCTTTTTTCTAGATCCTTTAAGTATAAGATTAGATTATTTATTTGAATTTTTTCATGCTTCTTGTGGTGGGCCTGTATTGCCCTCTTAGAACCACTTTTGCTGTATTTGAAAGATTTTGGACTGTTGTTTTTTGGTTTTTATTTGTTCCCATGTACTTTCTTATTTCTTCTTTGATTTCTTGGTTGACCCATTCATTTTTCTAATAGCATGTTATTTAACCTCCTAGTATTTATGATCTTTCCAGATTTTTTCTTGTGACTGCTTTCTAGTTTCATTTCTAGTTTCATAGAGCTGTATTAGGAAAAGATGCAAGGTGTGACTTCATTTTTTTTGTTTGTTTGTTTGTTGAAATGTGTTTTGTGGCCTAATATGTGATCAATTATGGAGAATGTTCTGGGTATACATGAAAAGAATATGTATTCTGCTGTTTTATGATGGAATGTTCAGAATATAACTGTTAATTCCATCTAGCCCAACATTATATTTAAATGAAATATTCATTATTTTATCTACTAGTACAGACAGTATTGCTGACTAAATTCATTTAACAACAGAAAAAATGGTCTTAAGAAAAAAAGGACTTACCTTTTCACGTGACTTAAAATTTGTATTTATTATAGAAATATATAGTTTAGAGTTAGGTAAATTTTTAATAGAAATAGTCAGCTTTTTATCAGTTAAAATTATTTGAAAAAGTATTAGCTTAAGAGTATATGTGCTTTTTAAATTCAGAACTGAGGAATGATGTGTGTTCTATGTATCAATACCTAGATATTGTATCTATGTATCAATACTTAGATACCATTAGGGGACTTGAGTGGACTTGTCTAGGGTGCTTTAAAATCTAATGTCTGAGAATGCTTAATGGCTGCAAGTAACCTCAGTTTTTAATTTTAGATTTCACTAAAGATTTTAATATTTAATAATTAAGCTTTAAACAAGGAAAAAACTGTGTACTTGCTATTTTTGATTTCTGCTTTAGATACAGTATGTGGACTAACCTGTAGCTGTCCTCTCCCCACCCCCAACTATGCTCCAGATCCCTCCCTTCTTACCAACAGAATTCAATTATGTTTAGGTAAACAATGTGCCCAAATTTCCAAGATAACCATTATCAGTTAAGCCAGTCATGGTAATTCCATTACCTTTTGCTGGACTTTCTTCATCCAACTTCCTCCAACTAGGGGCTACTATATGATCTAGCCAAAGAAAGGGAAAGATTGGCTAAAGTACCCTGAGAAAGTATCACTGAAAAACAAGGAAACAAGGGGGAAAACAAACAAACAAACAAACAACTTTGACTGCTTCCTCTTCATACTTGGGTTGCTAGTATTACTAGATTACATCTGCAGATGTGATAGCCATTTTGCAACTGGTATAGAGACTAAGGCCAGGGGAAAAGCAGGAAGCTGGAAAGAACTGGGGTTCTGCTATTATGTTTGAGCTTAAGCATATCAGCCTGGATTGGCTATCTTTCTACCATTTGAGTTAATGAAGTCTTCTATTTTATAGCTTAATTTGCAAGATTTTCTATTGCATCTAAAACATTAACATTAAATTACTTTCTAATTAACTAATACTGGAAAAAACTCATATTTTTATAAATATTCTTTTAAAAAACTGCATTTTCCTTTTAACCCTATAAAATACATATGCCTATAATCTTTTTTGAGAAAATACATACACTCACTTACATGTAGCATATATTTCAAGAATGTCTTGTGCTAGTAATTTATTTATACACTTATTGCCAATAGAATTAATTTTGAAAAATTTTGGTAGAATTAATATATCTGAGAGTATATCAGATTGATATTATGGATATATATTAATTAATATAACAAAACAAAGAATAAATATAAGCAACCTGAAATAATTATAGTTAACCTCTACTTCAGAAGTAAAATGGAAAGAAATATTGAAATATTTGTCAAAATACATTTATATATTTTATTTCAAGTCTGAGTTTTATACATTTATAATCATCTTAAGCATGCAGTGTGCTTACCCCATAATAATAGCCCAAGTTAATAAAACGCATAAATCTCATTATCTAGGAAATATGAACTCTAAATCTTATAGAATAAATACATATATGTGACTTTCATGTCATAAAGATATTTGTAAAGTTCAAAACCTAACTTTTGCTAAGCTATTTATTTAATCCATTATTCATGCAACACATCAAGCATTTAAACAAATTTTATTCTAGTTACCCATGAAAGCCAATACTAAAATGTTTGGAAGAATGACTTAACAGAAAGAGAATATCCAACTATTTAAATAATGTCTTTTGGGGACATTTCAGTGGTATAGAAAGCTTAATTATGACATGGGCCTTCATATATTAAAAAATGAACCAAAACAAAAATAAGAATAAGAATAAAATTTTACCAAAAGTAAAGTGATAGTTTGAAATCCTTGGAGTCTTATGTAATTTTTAATACTCTTTTGAATAATTAGTTCTTAGCTTTAGGTAGAAGGAAAAAAAGAACACACCACACATTTATTTTATTAAAATGGATTTCTATAGAATTCCTTCTACATTATTTTATTTGTATGATTTCAATGTGAATAAATTAAATTCACTACAGATTTATTTGTCTTATCTTAGACCAAGGATCTATAAACTGTTTTTCTGAGAAGGTTAGATAATAAGTAGACTCTGCTGGTCATGAGGTCTCAATTACTCACTGCCATATATAATAGCCACATACAGTAACTAAATGAATGGATTTAGCTGTTTTTAGTAAAACTTCACTTACAAAAAGAGGCAGTAGGATGGATTTGCATCATAGACTCTACTTGTGACCCCTCATCAGATAGCAGTTCATTGAGAGTTAACAAAATGAGGCTGAAAAGGGTTTTTTGTTTGTTTGTTGTAGTTGGTTGTTTTTTGTTATTGTTGTGGTTTATTTTATTTTGTTTTCCGAAAGAATAGCCCAGGAACTCAGATAGAGCTGTGGAATTAAAATGATAGCAAATGACATGCTTTGAAAAATCTCTACCTAAGTTTTATGGACTCCACAAAGTAACTTTTTCAGTAATGTCTCTATAAAAGAAGAAATTAGCCCTAAAATACATAGGGAATGACAAAGTTATAATAAATCCTATGTTTTATTTTTCAGTCTGTTTCTTTTTATTTTATATCTGAATCAGAGAACTAATTCATTTATACTTAAATATAGAATGGAGAAAAATAACCCAGTTGTACTAGTTGCTGTATAACAAATCACCCCAATAAAACCACCATCTTGTCTTTTCTCAACAGTTTCTGAGACTATGGGATCCAGGAGAAGCTGGCTCCTCTAGATGATTAATTCCATCAATGTACAGTTGACCTAGGGTCATAATACTTTTACTTTTAAAGCACATGACATATTTTAATTTATTTTAAAATCAGAATAAAGCAAACTTTTAGGTCAGAGAGAAATTTTAATGTATATTTCTAAATTTATAACACTGTAGTCAGTGTTAGCTAAAATATCATTTTGAATAGTTATGTATGTTGATAAAACAAATGTAACACATACTTCTGTGTAAGGACCTTTTACCCTTCCCTCTTCTGTCTTATGCAGATATGAGATATATATAAATATAGGTACAGGGACTCCTGGGTGGTTTAGTCAATTAAGCATCTGCATTCGTCTCAGGTCATGATCCCAGGGTCCCTGCTTAGCTGGGAGCCTGCTTCTTCTTCTGCCTGCTGATCCCCCTGCTTGTGCTTGTGTTCTTTCTCTCTCTCTGTTGAATTAAATTAAATTAATGTATAGAGATATATAGAGAGAGATTGATGATACAGGTACAGATGATATACAGATACAGATACCATAATAATATATAGAGATATGTAGATTTAGATAAAGATGTATTTTAATGGAAAAAGAAGTCAACAAAGGCAAAATTGAAAATAGTTAAAAGTGCCTATGGCCAAAGAAAGTGGTGATGCAGTAGTATGACTCTGAATTCAGTCTGTCATGAGATTCTGTAAGCTATAGGCAGAAGCTATAGTTTCTGGAACTTTGAAGGATGCTGGAAGATCCACTCTCAACCAAACTCTTCATATAGCTGTTGTCTAGAGTCTTTGTTGCTATCCAAATGGGCTGCTGCTCAAGATACTCTTTCCCCAAAGTAAGTGATCTCAAAGAAAAAGTATATGAGAGAACAATTAAAACAGAAATCATACTTTTATAACCTAATCTTCACAACGGTATACTACCATTCCTGTCATATCCTACTGTTCACACTGTCCAAATTAGCAATATTGAAGGGACTATAAAAGGGTGTGAATACCAAGATTAGAAATTACCAGGAGCAATTTTGGAGGATGACTATCAGACCAGGGGAGTCAGGATTACCAAGGGACATCACCTTCTGAAAAACCACGTGGGTGAACCTCAGGTTGAACTCACTAAATCTCAAACCTCATGCCAAATTTTACTATGAAAAACTACTTGGGGCCTGGGTGGCTCAGTGGGTTAAGCCTCTGCTTTCAGCTCAGGTCATGATCTCAGAGTCCTGGGATCGAGCCCCTGTGTCAGGCTCTCTGCTCAGCGGGAAGCCTGCTTCTCCCTTTCTCTCTGCCTGCCTCTCTGCCTACTTGTGATCTCTCTCTCTCTGTCTAATGAATAAATAAAATCTTTTAAAAAATTACTTGCAAATTAGATTAGATTGCAAATAATCTAATAAATCAAAGCTTTGTATATCTTAAGTACATAAGTTTAAATAAAGTAGTATTATATAGTTATTTAAAATTATTTCTGCTTACCATACATATATATCCCAACTGGTAAAGTTGTGATAAAATCCAGTCTATTGGGAATAGCCATTCCACATTATTTTGTAATTTAAGTATTTTATTTTTTAAATTTTTTCTTAAATAAAAATATATATTTCTTAAAAATATTTGAACTGAAAATGTAATGAGTTATTATTAGTTACATCTCAGTACATATTCCTATGTCTTTTTTTAATTTATTTTTTATTATGTTCAATTAGCCAGCTTATAGGACATCATTAGTTTTTGATACGGTGTTCAATGATTCATTAGTTAAACATTTTATAGTGGATAAATGTAGGTATCCGTGTTTGTGTCTTTGTTTTGTCTCTCACTAACTCAAATGAAACAAAAAATTCATAAATAAGAATAAAAATTAAGGTGGATGATATATTATACTTTTTTGAAAAAAGAGATTCTTTGAAATTAAAACTTAATCTAATGTCAACAACTGGTCTACATCTCAATTCCCATAATTCCCAGTCTTTAACTCTGACTTTTCTACTGGTCTGTTTTATCCATCAGATTTATCATTCTCTCTGAAGACTTCATATAGAGGATATAGAGGATACACTTCACCTGTCTCTCTTCATGAAAAAATGAACACAAGTTACGTGTTCTAAATGAAACTGGGCCACACTTGTTTTGTTTTGTTTTTTTTTATTTCATTTTGTTATTGTCCTGTTTTCTTCCTTTTTCTTTTTGCTGTAATCGCAGACTTCTTTACTGCTGAGCTTAGATACTAAGAAAGCCATTATTCCTTTTCTACCTAATAGAAAGTGTATGGATCCCCTGGCTATTCCAAGGGGAGAAGAAGATAAACACAGACAGGATAAAAAGATTACTGGTCAGAACTGGAAGATGCTGACTCAGTTTTGTACCTATAGTGGAATAGCCACTGTTGAAATGCAGTTATATACAGACACCAGAATTAATCCTTTGCAGCATAAGCAGTCAGGAATAAGTGTTGCAAACAGTTGATTATGAATATTCTAATATGAATTATGAAAATATGAACATTCTTTTGAAATATGCAGTTTTTTTCCACTCCTATCCTAAAACCCTTTATTTAACATAAAATCAATCCATGGTCATTTAGAATTTTAAAGTCATTTACATGGAAAAAGGTAGCTTATGCCACAAGGTACATAAAAAAAAAAAATATTTGTGTTACCTTTCCCTTTGCTTTTAGTCCCTTCATTATTTCAATAACCCTTCTGGTGGCATCTAATTTCATAGTTTCCTTTCCACAAGATTTTTTCATCTTATTATCATTTTCCCACTCTTCCACTTCTATACTTTATAAGTTAATTTATTTATTCATCAATTCATTCAACAATTCAGTATCCACTAAATTTTGATAATATGAATATAAATTACAGAAAATACAAGTAGAAATAAGTCTTATGATTTCTATTCACATAGTTTCTCGGACTGATGTTTCTCAGCACTTGATGTCTCTTCCACTCCCCTGGGGTGGAAACCAGCCTTCAACTGTTCCACAGCTGATGTTTTTTTTTTTAATCCAAAGAATGACACACTCTTGATTAAAGTTGATCACTTTAGGTGGTCAGTCACCTGGCTAAAATGCTGCTTTAAACAATTTTGTATATTGATAGGAATAAATGTACTACATACTTTTACATGAGGATCTCTCATCCATTTTTTTTTCCTTGCTCCAACCACCGGTGCATTGAAATTATTAACATGTGTAAATACTCTACCTATGTACAAAAACAAACAAACAAACAAACAAAACAAAACAAGAGAATAAGGATAAATGCATTGTATAGGTGAGAAATTTATGTTCCTGTTGTTGTTGATGATGACGTTTTCCATAGTCAAATGCAGAAGGGCTAGAGAGGCAGTACATTCAGCAGACAATTCCACTTAGAAAACAGCCAGAGGAAAATACTAGCAGAAGCTAGATAAGGCTGCCTAATTGGAGGAGCAAGAGCAAGTCACAGCACAGACGAGAGCAAACCACTTGGATCAATTTTCATACTGCAAATCAACAGCTTTGAAAAGCAGCTGTGCTGGAAGCTTAGGGTATTTGTCAGTGCCTAAACCAAGTAGAAAGCTGGTGTTTCTGTGTCTCTACCCTTCCGAAGGCACCAAGCAGAGCTAGGAAGACCAGGAAGAGCCATGCCTTGTAAGTGTTATAGAGGAAGGACAATAAAAAATGGTGCTGAAATTAGAGCCTTGGCAGTAGCACTTGAACTAATCAGTAAGCCAGATAGGAAAGTGTATTTCTAAAATTTGGCAGCTCTGTCTCTGTACTCCTTAGGGCTGCTGGATCACTGAGCTCAAAATGTCTGTTCTAATCAACCAGAGTTTCTGCCTGACATCTGTGTTGTAGGATATATTTCACACTAGTTTGAGGTTTTTATACTTTTTTTTTTATTTTCCCACCTTGATGTTTAATTCAATTGAATCAATTTTTAAACCAAACATGTTCAATATAGGCTTTTTATAGATGTTTTGAAAAAGAACAGAGTAGCATCAAAGAACAAGGTCTATATTGTATCCCATCTTGGGCCCAGGGAAAGTCAACATCACAGACTCAGGTGGCCTTTACCCCATTGTGGGGTAATGTATGGCTCATGTAGGTCTGATGGGTCTTTGTGGAAGCTGACTCAAGTATGGGGTTCCTTATCTTTACTCTCCAGTTAAAACAGGAGGATCAAGATGAAGTACAATTTTTCCTCCAAAACTCTGTTTCTCAGAGTCCATAGTCTTTCATACTTTGTCTTTCCCTCTAATTTACCCAAATTCACTTTCCTTTTCCTTCCCCTGATGTCCTCCATGTTTTTCCTTATGCTCCACAAATAAGTGAAACCATATGATACTTGACTCTCTCTGCTTAGCTTATTTCACTCAGCAAAATCTCTTCCAGTCCCGTCCATGTTAATGCAAAAGTTGGGTATTCGTCCTTTCTGATGGCTGCATAATATTCCATTGTAGATATATAGACCATAGCTTCTTTATCCATTTGTCTGTTGAAGGGCATCTTGACCCTTTCCCAGTTTGGCAACTGTGGCCATTGCTGCAATGAAATGGGGGGTACAGATGACCCTGCATTTCACCACATCTGTATCTTTGGGGTAAACACCCATTAGACAATTGGAAGGTCATAGGATAGCTTTATTTTTAATTTTTTGAGGAATCTCCACACTGTTTTCCAGAGTGGCTGCACCAACTTGCATTCCCACCAATGTGTGGGAATGTGTGAGAGGGTTCCCCTTTCTCCACATCCTCTCCAGCACTTGTTTCCTGTCCTATTAATTTTGGCCGTTCTAACTGGTGTGGTATCTCAATGGGATTTTGATTTGAATTTCCCTGATGACAAATGATGATGAACATTTTTTCTTGTGTCTGTTAGGCATATGTATGTCTTCTTTGGAGAAGTGTGCGTTTATGTCTTCTGCCCATTTTTTGACATGGTTATCGTTTTTTTGGGTGTTGAGTTGTTTGAGGAGCTCTTTATAGGTCTTGGATATCAGCTCTTTGTCTATAGAGTCATTTGTGAATATTTTCTCCCATTCCGTGGGTTGCCTCTTTGTTTTGTTGTTTTCCTTGCTGTACAGAAGCTTATTATCTTGATGAATTCCCAAAAGTTCATTTTCACTTTTGTTTCCTTTGCCCTTGGAGATGTGTCTTGAAAGAAATTGCTGTGGCCAATGCTGAAGATGTTACTGTCTATGTTCTTTTCTAGGATTTTGATAGATTTCTGTCGCACGCTGAGGTCTTTCATCCATTTGAGTTTATCTTTAACACTCAGATATTTTCATTCCACTCTGCCTAAGGAGAGCAAGACACAGTATAGTTTCTACACTGGGATCTCTCTGGAGTATTGGGGTATCTCTCTTCCCTCTCTCAAAATTTAAAATCTATCAAACTGTATTCTATATTAGCAAGATATCCTCAGAAACATCAAGCACCTAGAAATAAAAACAAAACAAAGCAAAACAAAACAAATATAAACAGGCACGTAGTTGTACTCATGCTTACTCTTACTTAGCCTAATAATACAAATCCTGTTTTCCAGGGATAGGAAACCAGAAGTCTCACTACCTACCTGTAAGAAGAAAAGAAGAGTGTTAGGGAGAATAAAACACATGTTAATATCTCTATTAATTATCCTGCCCCACTTGCATCTTTAAAAAAATCCCAGTGGGCTTTATTTAAATTTTAACTGGATCTTAGACTCAATTTGTTAGTATTTTATTTCCACAATAAAAGATAACTTAATTGTTTATGATAGTGATATATATGTTTCTTGAAAGATTGTTACAGCTCATGGAATAGATGTTGAATTTGATGCTCTTATTACATGTGATTTATTGGTAAATTACGATTATAATAATTACAACCTTAATAAGATCATTAAATAAATGCCTATGTGTGCCAAAAATGTATCAGGAGATTTACATTCATTATCTCATTAACTCTTAACAATGCTGAAGTAGGCATTATTATTCCAATATTTCATATTAGGCTTAATTATTTTGAATTCACAGAGATTTTAAGTACAGGCACCTTGAGTCTGAGTAGCTTCTCAATGGCACCAATTTTGCTGGTTTTCTTTGCATTAAAATAAGAAAAAAAATGTAAATTAAATGGCACATTGTTCTCTACTTCCTTGTTTATATGCATCAGATTAGTGACTTGTGACTTGTTCATTTGCCATTTTTCAACTAGTAGATAGAGCACATTCTATCCTGTGGCCTTCTTGGGGCACAGTCTTTTATCCAAGTTCTCTATTAGTCCCTGATCAGGTCTGTTTATCATATAGGTTTTATAGCTACAAGGTGTGAGGATGAGAAGAGACCAACAAAGGTGTAATCTGGGCTAAACCACCAGGCGTATGAACCTGTGTTTTCAAACAGAGCAGGCAATTCATTACCAGCTAAAGAAGTTGTGCCCTCATTGCTTTTTAAGGGGAAATGTACTAATACTAATGAAGGGGACCACCACCTAAAAGATAATCTTCCCCTCAGTTCCCTATAGTCAGATGGAGGCAGGGAGGGATCATGAAAAATGCAGGAGAAGCAGGGCAGCAGGGGCAGTAGGAAAAGGAAGAGGTGCATTCTGTGAATGGGATAATACCTTTAATTACTGCTTTCCCTCTTTTATTTTTCTCAGTCTTTTTTCATGCCTAAGCCAAGTCATTTTTTTTTTAAAGAATGATATCAATTCCATAAATAATAGTAATTTATTTTTTTGGAAGAGGAATGTAAAAGAATCCCAACAAAAACATGGGTTGGTTCAAATAATTAGAAGAAGAAGAGGAGGAGGAGGAGGGGGAGGAGGAGGAGGAGGAAGAATTGTATTTTCATGGGCGCCTGGGTGGCTCAGTGGGTTAAAACCTCTGCCTTAGGCTTAGGTCATAATTTCAGGGTCCTGGGATAAAGCCCAGCATTGGGCTTTCTGCTCAGCAGGGGAGCCTGCTTCCCCATCTCTCTCTCTGCCTACTTGTGATCTCTCCCTCTCTGTCAAATAAATAAATAAAATATTAAAAAAAAAAAAGATTGTATTTTCATATACTCATTTTAAATATGACAGACATTAACTTTTAATCCACTGAGCCACCCAGGCACCCCTTAGATGTTAACTTTTAAAGAGAAAAACCTGCAGACAACATTCCTACCTCTCATATTTTTCAACTATAAGGTAGTTCTGCTTGGATTTCACAGACTTTATGACTCATGATTATTCAACAGTAAAATCTCCTATTTGGAAAGAATGTTTTTTCCAACTAGTATTCCAAAAGAGTAGAGAGCTAGAGGGAGACTTCTCATAACTCAGGATTGTTTACCTTACTGAAGTATGGCCACAGACCTTCATCTAGTTGCCCATAATTCAGAAACAGCCAGTTGCAGTCTTCATCATCAGAATTCTTGGGAAAAGATAACTCCAAATAGTTTCCCTTCAACCCAGAAAACCACTCCACCAAGCTAGAAGAGAAAGGAGACAAATTTATTTATGAATAAGCATTAAACCAGAACGTGGTGGCACCTGGGTGGCTCAGTGGGTTAAAGCTTCTGCCTTCAGCTCAGGTCATGATGATCCCAGGACCTGGGATCGGCCTGCATCAGGCTCTCTGCTTAGCAGGGAGCCTGCGTCCTCCTCTCTCTCTGCCTGCTTGTGATCTCTGTCAAATAAATAAATAAAAACTTAAAACAAACAAACAAACAAACAAAAAAACCAGAATGTGAAGGGTGTCACAATCTACCAAAAAAATGCAAAGACAGAAAGAAACCTCACCCTTTTATGAGACCAAGTGAATACAACCCACTTCATATATGTTCTCAAGGGGGTATAGCTCAGTGGTAGAGCATTTGACTGCATGTGTTTTCAAGATGAACAATAACAAGTCCTCAAGTAAGAGAATTTAATATATCATTTGTCATAGCTCATTTTAAAGTCACTTAGTAGTTGGGTGACTATTTGTGTTAGCAGTTTGGCTTTCTCTAAAGGAAAAAATAAGCTTCCCATATCCTTCTGATAGGAAGTAGCTTTGCAACTTGGAGTTAAATGCCCCCAGAAGTTGGGCTCCTACTCCTACAGAAAGAGGGAGGTAATGTGCCATCATCTTTGATGATTACATGTTTGGGATGGTTTCAGATTCTTGAGATTTACATACATTTCAAACAGAAAAAGAAGTTACTATTATACATTTTGTTTAAATAAATGCTTTTAGAAAAAAGGAAGAGAAGTGTCTCCCCTTGTTTTCTTTATCTTTTTTTTTTTTTTAAAGATTTTATGGATTTATTTGACAGACAGTGATCACAAGTAGGCAGAGAGGCAGGCAGAGGGAGAGGAAGGGAAGCAGGCTCCCCGCTGAGCAGAGAGCCCGACTCAGGGCTCGATCCCAGGACCCTGAGATCATGACCTGGGCTGAAGGCAGAGGCTTAACCCACTGAGGCACCCAGGCGCCCCTCCCCTTGTTTTAAACAGGAGGAATTAGCCTTCTTATTTATTTAAAAAAAAATGATTGAGATGTAATTCACATACAATAGACAGCCCTTGCTTTATATTTTTCTAAAATGTTTTCTATCATTTTGTAAGTAGTTGTACTTTCTTTAGTATCTTTTGATTAACTTTTGATTAAGTATATCTTTTGATTAAGTATCTGTTGATATTTCAATGCTTAATGTGTACTATTGAACAAATCATTGCTTATTACAAAATCAGAAAAAAAAAATCTTATATTCTCTCCATCCCTCCCTGCCCCTTTCCTTCCATTTCCTTTTCTCCCCCCCCTTCTTTCCTTTTTAGAGAGAGAAAAAACAGGGGTGGGGGTTGGGGTAGGGCCAGAGGGAGAGGGAGAGAGAAAATCTTAAACCGGATCCATGCTCCATGCTCAGCTCAGAGACCCATTCGGGGCCTGATCTCACCACTCAGAGATCATGACTGAGCTGAAATCAAGAGTTGGTTGCTTAACTAACTGAGCTACCCAGAGTGCCCAACTCCTCATATTTTCTTAAAAGAAAAATCAAACATTTTACTCTTATAAAAGCTTTTATGTAGGCTCTTAATATATTTAAAATTGATTTTAGCAAACGTCAAAAGCTCTCTCTTTTTATTTTTATTATATTTTATTTATTTATTTATTTTAGTATGGCTGACTAATTTAACTAGCTGAGCTTACTAAAGGGTTTCTCCTTTCCTTTACTATGTGCCATTCTACCTCAGAGTCATATCAAGATTTGATATAACAGGGAATCTGACTTTGAGGTATTTTATTCCATTTCAGTCTATTTACCACTGTAAGAGTATTGTTATTCTTACTATTACATTTTTATGTCTGGTACAACATAAGCCATTTCCTTACAGCTATAACCATGAATACAGTATAGTAGTTATACATAGCCCTTTGTTCTGTAATGTGTATTTTAGAATTAACATGTGAAATTGTATTTAAAATTCAGAAGGGATTTAAGTATGATTTTTTTTAATGTATAACACAGTTTAAATAAGTCAAGGTTTTTATATATTATATTCTTATTAATAAAAACAGGATAGGGTGCCTGGATGGCTCAGTTGGTTAAAGATCTGACTCTTACTTAGGTCATGCCCCCCGCCAGGGGTCCTGAGATGGAGCTCCACATGGAACTTCCTCCTCAGCAGGTAGTCTGCTTCTGTCTCTCCTTCTGCCTTTCCCAACCACCCCCCAACTCCCTGTCCTACTCTGCTCTCTTTTTTTCCTCTCAAATAAATAAATAAAATCTTATTAAAAAACAACAACAACAAAAAACAAGGTGTGCCTGGGTCACTCAGTCATTAAGCATCTGCCTTGGGCTCAGGTCATGATCCCAGCATCCTGGGATTGAGCCCCACATCAGGCTCCCTGCCCCTTGGGAAGCCTGATTCTCCCTCTCCCGCTTCCCCTGCTTGTATTCCCTCTTTGACTGTCTCTCTCTCTCTCTATCAAATAAATAAAGAAAATCATAAAACAAAAAAACAAAAAAAGCAGGATATTGCCATTTGTGTAAAACATTTTAAGGCCTTTAAGTAAAATTGTATAATTTTGTGCAGAGTTCTTATAATTCTTCTGTATAATTCTACATATTTATAGATTAAATTAAAATTAAATGTGACTCTTAATATTAGGTAGTCCAATTTTTTTGTAGGCTAACAATTGCATTGTATAGAAATGCAATTGACTCCATATACTGAGATACTTGTTAATTTCACTAATTAATTTTAGTTTTGATAATAAACTTTTTTGGATTATGTACATAGGTAATCATATGATTTTTAATGACACTTTTATTTCCATCTCTTCAATCTCATGCTTTTAATCTTTTTTTTTTCTTTCTTTTCCTGTTATATAGGCTAGGACCTTCAGTACAATGCTAAATAAGCTTAGTGATAAAGATCATCTTATTGTTTTCCTGATTATAAATGGAATACTTTCAGAGTTTCATAAATTAAAGAAATTAAAGGTATAATGTATAAGATGAGTTCCCTTCATTCCTGATTAAACAAATATATATATATGTGTGTGTATATATATACATGTATATATATATGTGTATATATGTGTATATATATACACACATATATATGTGTGTGTGTATATATATATATACATATATATATTTTAAATTTGGTAATCATAGTGTGATTTTTTTTTTAAATCATAGATGAAAACTATTTTTGGTATTTTTCAAAAAACAAAGATTTGACTTCATTGGTTTTCTTGTTTTTTTTTTTCTATTTCATTTATTCTCGCTTTGTATTTACCAAAGTTTTCTTCAGTTTACTTCTAGTTTTCTTTTGTTGTTGTTATTATTGTTGTATGTATGTATGTATGTATTTATTGCTGTGGCTCATCGCTTAGTTGCCCATTTCTCAGGTTTAAATTTCCTACTTCCAGATTAATCTCCAGTTACTTACATCACTTTTTTTTTTTTTTTTTTACAATAGAAACTTTGCCTGACAGACCAAGAATATTTGCATTTTCTCCCTTTAAAATAGTATTCAGTTTGGCTCAAGTTGATCCCAGCGTCCTGGGATTGAGTCCCTTGTTGGGCTGTCCCGCTCAGCAGGGAGCCTGATTCTCCCTCTCCCTCTGCCTACCTCTCCCCGATCATGCCTCTCTCTTTGTCAAATAAATAACTAAAATCTTTAAAAAAAAATAGTATTTATTGCTGTGAAGTTCCTGTAAAACCTCACCTCCATGAAATAAGATAATTTTGATTAGTAGTATTTTAGCTATATTTGACTTTAAATATTTTAAAAGGCAAATTATAATTTATAGTAGATATATGGTTTATTTCATGACTCATTCTTGAGTCAATAAATTATTTTAATTTAGATATGTTTTGGAATCTAGATTTATCATTTGGAGTTAACGTCCAATTAAATTACCTTGTAGAGAACATAGTATATGCAAAAAAATTATTGATAAAATCTGCTGAGACTTTGACTATAAAAATACATGTATGTGTTCCATATGTATTTGCAAATAAGGAGCAATTATAATTGTTGAAAGCAGAATTCTTTACATGTTGACAGTATCAAATTTGTTAATTGTGTTGTTCAATACTGTTTTGCTAATTACTTGCTTCATTAATGGGATGTATATTTAAATACCCCACTATAATGAAGGATTTCTCCAATTATTCTTGCGTTTCTACTTACATTTACGTTTTATATATTCATGCTAGGTTTTAAGCACAGTGTATTTAAAATGCCATGTATCATTTTCTTAAATTTAATTTCTTTTCAGTGAACAGAATAAATTATTTATGCACCAGTGCTCCATGCAATACGTGCCCTCCATCATACCCACCACCAGGCTCCCCCAATCTCCCACCCCCCGCCCCTTCAAAACCCTCAGATTATTTTTCAGAGTCCATAGTCTCTCATGGTTCATCTCTCCCTCCAATTTCCCTCAACTCCCTTCTCCCCTCCATCTCCCCATGTCCTCCATATTATTTGTTATGCTCCACAAATAAATGAAACCATATGATAATTGACTCTCTCTGCTTGACTTATTTCATTTAGCATAATATCTTCCAGTCCTGTCCATATTGATACAAAAGTTGGGTATTCATCCTTTCTAATGGAGGCATAATACTCCATAATGTATATGGACCACATCTTCCTTATCCATTTGTCTGATGAAGGGCATCTTGGTTCTTTGTATAGTTTGACAACTGTGGCCATTGCTGCTATGAACACTGGGTTACAGATGGCCCTTCTTTTCACTATGTCTGTATCATTGGGGTAAATACCCAGTAGTCCAATTGCAGGGTCATAGGGAAGCTCTATTTTTAATTTCTTAAGAAATCTCCACACTGTTCTCCAAAGTGGCTGCACCAACCTGCATTCCCACCAACAGTGTAAGAGGGTTCCCCTTTCTCCACATCCTCTCCAACACACGTTGTTTCCTGTCATGCTAATTGTGGCCATTCTAACTGGTGTAAGGTGGTATCTCAATGTGGTTTTAATTTGAATCTCCCTGATGGCTAGTGATGATGAACCTTTTTTCATGTGTCTGATAGCCATTTGTATGTCTTCATTGGAAAAGTATCTGTTCATGTCTTCTGCCCATTTTTTGATATGCTTATCTGTTTTGTGTGTGTTGAGTTTGAGAAGTTCTTTATAGATCCTGGATATCAGCCTTTTGTCTGTACTCTCATTTGCAAATATCTTCTCCTATTCCATGGGTTGCCTCTTTGTTTTGTTGACTGTTTCCTTTGCTGTGCAGAAGCTTTTGATCTTGACAAAGTCCTAGAAGTTCATTTTTGCTTTTGTTTCCTTTGCCTTTGGAGACATATCTTGAAAGAAGTTTCTGTGGCTGATATCGAAGAGGTTACTGCCTATGTTCTTCTCGGTGATTCTGATGGATTCCTGTCTCATGTTGAGGTCTTTTATCCATTTCAAGTTTATCTTTGTGTATAGTGTAATAGAATGGTCGAGTTTCATTCTTCTACATATAGTTGTCAAATTTTCCCAGCACCATTTATTGAAGAGACTGGTTTTTTTTCCACTATATATTTTTTTCCTGTTTTGTCGAAGATTATTTGACCATAGAGTTGAGGGTCCATATCTGAGCTCTCTACTCTGTTCTACTGCTCTATGCATCTGTTTTTATGCCAGTGACATGCTGTCTTGGTGATCACAGCTTTGTAGTAAAGCTTGAAATCAGGTAACGTGATGCCTCCAGTTTTGTTTTTCTTTTTCAACGTTTCCTTAGCAATTCGGGGTCTCTTCTGATTCCATACAAATTTCATATATTTTATCTTTATCTGTAAAAATGCTTTTACCTAAAGTTATTTATTGATATTAACCTGGATATATTAAATAATTTTGCTTTAAAGTACACCTGGCTTGTTTTAGCATAGGTATAGAGGAATGTGGAGACAGTGTTGCAGATCTCTCTCTCCCAGGGGAGAGAGGAAATGTCCTTGAGAAAGTTTCATAGTGTGGAAAGCTAACTCCAAATCCTCAGTGGTTCCATATGCCACAAGCTAAAACTTTCTAGAAACTTACAAATGTTCCTGATCCACAATTTTAACAAAATCCCCCAAGAAGACACCTATGTTTTTCTTTGCTGGCCTATGCCTGAGGAATTTTGTTGGGGTTGCATCAATATAGTCTTTTACTTACCTTTTTAAAAACTGAAACATTTCCTAAGAACACTTTGTTGTTGACCTTGGTAACTAGATCCAGTCTGGACTGTATCGGCATTCCAAAGATAAATTTATTGAATTTGTTGAAAATACTTTTTTTTTTGGTTAGAATATGGTGCTGTTTTAGGTTCTCTCCCTGTTTTAGGGAGGGTATTTTTTACATCAATTCATGGAATGGAGCAATGAGACATATTGATATATTGCCTAATCTTTCTATATATATATTTTTTAAGGTTAAGAGTTTTATTTACTTTTTTTGGAAATTTCCTTTAATTAACCACAATATTTTTTCCCTATACAGGCTAAATTCACATAACATTTTGGGAAACAATTTTTCTGTGTGGCTTTAAAAATAAATCATACATATGGGTATTGATCCTGAGTGTAGAGTTTTATGGACCAGTGATTTTTAAAGTTTTAATTAAATGAAACTACTTCTCAGTATTCCAAAGATAGGTTTATACTCTGTGCCATATAATTTATTAGGAGATTTTGCAATTGCCTTTCACATATTTATTTAGGACACAACACTCATTCATTTGTTTTCAGTAAAATATAATACTTCTATAGTATAGTGGTATCAACTTATTTTTCCTGTTTGAGCAATACTAATAAATATATAAAGCTCAAATTATAACTGTAGGGTGTGTAAATGCCATATGATATTTTAATTTACAAAACTAAACAAAATACACAATTTTTTTGTAAGCTATGTCCCTTTCATTTCAGTATCAAAAGGCTGTTCATATGATATTGTGGACATTTTCAAGAAAAAAATTGTGTGAATTTTTCATGTCATTTGACTAAAACCTCATGCTTTACAAGAGGGCCTGCATGGGAAACTGTTCTGTGGTATGTTTGCTATTTATAATGCAAAGTAGAGATTGAAGAATAGTAACAGATATATTATCCCACACATTTCTTCTCAGAGAGAAGATTGTTTATGTCTATCAGTTATTCCTGTCTCTTATTTTGCCAAAGGAGATAGATATGCAAATCCCGGCTTGGATGATCATCTGAAAGAATATTGATAATTATAGCTTCAAAGTATAGGTTATGTTGAGTTAATTTCAAAAGTAAAAACCCAGGTAGATTTTTAAAGACTGTCTTTACTGTTGTTCAAAGAAATATTTATTTTATGTGGGGATTTTCTATAGCTGAACACAATAGGTCTTTTTTTTAATAACATAAAAGTAATTTGCTCTTTACAGCTAAAACTTCTTGAAACTGGATTTTTGGAAACATATTTTGACTCCTGTTTTACTATTTCTGAAAAAAAAAGCTTTCCTTTTTTCTTATGTATATAGATATAAAATGATAGCATGTATAGCTTATTTGTGGGTCTTTGGAAAAATTTTTTCAGAGCCACGCATTGTTCAGTGGATACATGTACATAAAGCTAAAAGTATATGGTTTTATGCTTTGAAAACTGAAAATTTTTAACTTACTTTTTTCGTTTATTTATCAAAGGCTCAGCAGGATTACTCCAGGTAAAAATCCCTGTTTTGCCACAGCTGTAGTTCTTGTTGGTGCTTCTATTACAAATGTGTGTTTTAGAGGCTATCACCTCTGACAATTTAAGTGACATCAGGTCAACCACTACAATAACAATTGTCACTCCTCATATAAAATGTTTTCAGAGATTGTGCAGAGAATGCTCTTCACACAGTGGATAATCAAATTTGAAGTTTGCTGTTACTAATGTTCTCACTGTGGTTCTTTTCTTCGGCATTACATACTTAAAGAAGAGGAAATGTTACTTTGGGTTAAAAGAGAAAAATTGTAATAGGCTTTGAAATTTTGGTAAGAATAATCCACCAATCATATAGTCATCTAAAGATTTATACTGAGCTATAATTGTGTGATTTAATTTTTTTGTTTTTTGAAAATATATTGAGAGAAAACAAAGATTTATCCAGCAAATGAAACTGACAAATAAAAGGATTAATAATTGCTGCTAGGCAAAGTCACTTACAGGAGCAGAGAAAATGGTTTTTTTTTTTTTTAATTTTAATATAACACCAACCTCCTTACTTGTATTTTTCAAATTTTATTTTTTCAGATAAGTAAAACTTTGCTCCTCAGTGCAGTCATTCATTAACAGTAAATTTCATTCATACTTGCTACTTATCATGTACCGTGATAAGTGATAGGTATTCAGCATGAAAATGCAACTTGTCGGAATTTCAGCTTTGTGAATATTTGAGTCTTGTGGTTCTGGCCCTAAATTATCTTCGGCTGCAATTTCACTAATTTTCTAACTCCTCTATTTGGGTTTTGTCCTAATATCCCAACTATCAACACTATTTCAGTTTCAACTTTGCAAAGAACTAAGAACTTAAAATTTATTTAACTCTTTTTTACACACTTAGTTCTTTCTCATGTCAATATAATATATACTCTCTATATATTTATAATATGATTCACATAATTTGGCATGGTGACTACATTTAAAAGGCAAAATAGTTTCAGAAACACTTTTGCCCCCTCCTGCAATATCAGGTATTATATGTACCATTCTCAACATTACTCTATCTTCCTCACCTTAATAGAAGTGGCTTCACAACTCTGCCTTCCAGAGCATCAGATAGTTTCAAATCAATTTAACCTTTGACATCAAAATTGAGCCCTCTGAAAGACTGCCTCTTTGGTCCAAAGGTGGAAGTAGTTCAAAAGACACACCACGTACAAAGTGGCAACTTGATTGAGCCATAGCTAACCAACCTTCAAATAGTCAAGATTTTCCATCTTTATTGCCTTGGCTGAGTTTTTTCTCTGATCTCTGCAATAAAAAGCATCTAGTAAAATTACCTGCACTGAGCCTGGTGCTTTGTTTTTATGCCTGTTGACAGCTATAACGTTTTGACGGGGCCAGATTTTACTCCTTAAAAAATCAATGACTGAAAATCCACCAGGAAAGAAAACATATTTAAATTCATAGTTTACTTATAGTGTACTTGTGTGACTCTACTAAGTTAAATGGGTGGTAAAAAAAATAAATGAGAAAAGGATTGATAATTGCTGTGAGGCAGAGTCAGGCTAAGAGAAAATAATGAATAATGAAAATAATGAATTTATTTTTACATCACACTTGTAGCTATCTAAATAGAATAAAATGTTTTTGCTATTTACTCAGAGTCAAGTTAATAGAACAGAATTTGTTACACAGAAGGATCCATTAAACTTTGCTTTAAATCTAAAAATGATGGTTTATTTTACATGTTTTCTAAAGTATCTATAATTTATATTTTGAACTGGTCTTTGGCTTATTTA
This sequence comes from Mustela nigripes, assembly GCF_022355385.1. Lineage (NCBI taxonomy): Eukaryota > Metazoa > Chordata > Mammalia > Carnivora > Mustelidae > Mustela > Mustela nigripes. The sequence goes on from NC_081569.1 coordinate 90,346,737, forward strand.
TCTATTCTTGCATAAAACAACAACCCAAACACTTTCCAGTTTAAAAGAAAGATTGTTATTATGTCTTAAGATTTGGGGGGTTGGAATTTGGGCTTGACTAAACTAAGCCATTCTCCTGGCCAATGAAGTGAAGCTGGATAATCCAAGATGGGCTCACTCACATGTCTGGCAACTGGAGTTGGCTGGTGAGTAGTTTGCTCTCTTGACCTTCTGTCATTACCATGAGAAGGACATTCACAGACCAGCCTGCTGGTCTCAATAAGAAGAGGAGAGAGAGGCATGATTATGTATGTAGAAACATTCAAGGAATCTATAACAGAAATCTACCAGAACAGGTAAGAATTTAACAGTGTTGCAGGATACATTGTCAATACACAAAATTCTCTTATATTTTTAATACAAACAGTGGCTTATGTTAAAAATTTCCCTATCACACAATCCAGTGGTTCTACTTCTAATTTCCTCCATAAAAAAATGAAAGCATATGTCCACACAAACACTTCTACACAGATGAATAACTTAAATCTGGACACTATGGAATGCTCCTTAACAGGAGAATGGATAAACCAAAATTTTCTTTAACGTTTTGATATATTTATAATGATAAAATGCTCAATTTTACATTCTTATGAAGTTGCCATCCTGTGTATTAACTCCTAAAACCTTTACAGTATGTCATATTCATTTATTTAGCAACAGCAAGTATCACTTAATGGTGTCAGTATTGCCACAACAAACTAACTACTTTATCAATTTGCATCACCATTTTTCCACTTTAAACTTTTGGCCCAACTGACATCAATCTCACTAAATTCAACCTATAGTTATTAAATCCCTAAGTTTCAGGCCCTAATTGAGTACATTTAAGGTTGAAATCTCTACCTGAATAACTTAGTATCCTTCTTCCATCGTGCCTCCATCTTGGTCTATGTTATTTTAACATTATCTAAAGCCTATTACTATTTAGCATAATTTTTTTTTTTTTGGTCAGCAATAAAATACATAATAGTGCAGAAAATTTTAATTTTATTGAATTTATTTAATACAAATTTTAATTTGATCTTTGGACAAATTGGTTTCTAGCTCTTCTACTGACTTATTGTGTCATTTAAATCATCTATTTTTCAGTCTCAGTGTTTGGGTAATACTTCTTGTTCTTCCTCCTTATTTCCTAGTTAGGTCATAAAGAACATCCACCCTCCCCCTTCGAAGATCAGATTCTGTGGAAGGAAAATCTGTCCCTCTCTTCTTTCCCCTTAGTTCTCCTTCTTAATGAATATCTAATTGAACTGAGGAAACTTAACATTTTTTTTTTATTTGAAAACAATTATTTGAAAGGAAATGTTTAAAAACTACATCCTTAAAAACAAGATTGTGTATAATTCTACCTGCTGAAGTACATAATATCATTGCCATGGATAAAAAATAATTTGAAAGAGGTATTTTGCTGGTGATTATGTAATTTCAAGTGTGGGACTCTTTCTTCTCAAATGCTGTTGCCTTATACAAGTTAATGCCAATTAGCTAACTAGATTTTTAAAAAATGTGAATGATTCTTGACTATTTCTGTGGTAATATTACAAATTTTGAGAGCTACTTGGTGTTTACAGATGCTGAGTCATCTAATTAGAATTCATAATAATTTATCTAGTAAGTATATATTCTATATAAGATATTATCCTTACAAGATGGACATTTTATCTTTCAGAAGTGCTTGAATTATTAAATATCAGCATTTGGGGGGCTGTTGGCACATAGTGATCGCTAAAAAGCAATGATTCCTCCTAACTGCCCTGGTTGATTATAGTAACAGAATTCTGCTCTGCTTTTTATATTTTTCACGAGGAAAATAACAGCCTTTTCATAATTCAGATCAGGCACAGGTGTTCATTACCTTTTCTGAGAACAGAGTTACAAAGGCACTTATCTCTAATAATGGAAAAATGAAAAGGATTCAAAGAATCACACAGACAGATTGGTTAAAATGCAAGAATATTTTTGCCACATTCTACAGTGTGCCTGGTTAAATTGTGTCACATAATTCTTCAGGATGAGCATTGTTAAGTGAGAGTAGAAAAAAAACACACTTTATTCATAGAAGACTCTTAGTCAGAAAAGCATTGTTTCTATGAAGAACATAATTTTAAGGAGCTTGATTTCGTCTTGTGAATATAAAAATAAGAAGCAAACCATAAAGCTATCTCTATGCCGTTTGAAAAAACCAAATTTCATTATGTTGTGAATTTGGCAGTGTCTTCAAGTAATTATCTAGAGATATATATATTTGAAAAATCCTTAAATAGCAGTTATAATTAGCCTAGCAAAAGGAGATATTCTGTCTGGATTTTGTAAGTTGAGACTGTTCTCTTGTAATTATATAACTAGACACTATAAAATGGTAAGCTAGCTTGATCGTTAGAGCTACAGTTCTGGCCTCAAAGCCGAATCTGACAATATTCTCTACCTCCTTCTCTCTTCCTTTATGGTAATCTTCAGTTTTATTTCATTGATAAGATGTGTCAGTAAACACCTTCTCAGTTGCCTGGAAATAAATTTTGACCATTATTTGACTGGGGGTGGGCTGGGGGAAGGTGGTAGTGGAGGAATCAGAAACAACCACAACCCCTTGGGTTGTTTCCTTTACAAATTAATATTAGCTATCAAACAATATTGAAGACAGCTATTCTTGAAGAAAAGATACTATTGATTTTTCAAAAACATAATGAAGACTAAAGGAAAATAAGAGCTGCTGGTGCAAAACCGACTAAGAAAGACATAGGAACATGGTAATAACTGCTTAATATTTGATTTACTGAAGACATTACTTGGGGCATTCCAAACTATCTAACCTGAACTTTGGAGAGAGCACATTTAAAGAAGTTCTAGTCAACATTTATATTGGCAACTTGACCTTGATGTTGGTCAGGATGATAATCTCCAGGTTCAATCTCTCAATGATTTTTACCTGTAAAAACTCGATGATGGCTTTAGGGGAAAAAAAACACTAGGCTTGTATCTTTTTAGATTTATCTTAAACTACCACATATTCCGGATTGTAGTAGATAGTATCTATTTGAATGAATGAATCCGTACTAATTATGACACTGTTTAAAACACTTTACGTGAATCCATTGGCTTTTAGCATAAAGGTCAGTAGCCTATGAAAACTAACATATATGGCATGAGTTAAAAAAGGAAGGCTAATGCCTCACTAAATACTAAAATCTGTTGTACATACCTTCTTCATTCCAGGTTGACTGCCCTTTCCTTTTTTTTTTTTTTTTTTCCCAATTATTTAAGCATTTGGTGCTCCCTCTGGACTGATATTTCCTCTGTATAAATTACTATTTACCAACTCCACAAAACTCTAATTTTCAAAAATTCTGATACCATTTTTATTTCATTATTGCATCCCTAGTTGCCACAAAAATATCCAGAAAGCAGTAGTTACCAACTAATTATTATTTCAATAAATATATAGATAAATACTAGTTATGCCTTTAATGAAAGCCTAACCTTTTTCTACTTTATTCTATGTGGATAAAAGTGTACTCTCATCTACATAAACTGAAAGACATAAAACTAATACAGAACTGATTCATAGTCAAGAACTAAGAACAAAGGGGCACCTGGGTGGCTCAGTGAGTTAAGCTTCTGCCTTCAGCTCAGGTCATGATCTCAAGGTCCTCAGATGGAGCCCCACATCGGGCTCCCTGCTCAGTGGAGAGCCTGCTTCCCCCTCTCTCTGCCTGCCTCTCTGCCTACTTGTGATTCTCTCTCTGTGTATGTCAAATAAATAAATAAAATATGAAAAAAAAATAGAACTAAGAATACAAATAAATTCTTTCCTCTTCAAGTTAACTTCTAATTTGTTACCCTTCTCTTCTGTAATAAGTAAAGGAAAAAAAAGTCAGTGCTAAATTTTATAGGAGAGGTGTTTTATAATAATGCATTGCTTTGTTTCCAAAGGAATTTGAAATATTCTGATTGTCTGAGGAATGTCTATGTATGCACTTTACCCCCACCCCCACCACATACTCACACAGGATATACTGTTTATTAAGTACAAGCATGCATGTGTAATAAATACAGACTGTAGTCTCAGTTTTATAATTTACTAGTGATACAGCTTTTAAGGAGCTTTTGAATTTTTTGTTTGTATGTTTCTTTATTTCCCCCCAAATATGTGGTAGTTTCTAGAGCAAATGACTAAAACAGATGTGAAAAATTTAGCCTAGAACCTGACATATAGTGTGAACTCAGTTTGATAATTATTGTTATTATATCAACAATTTTTCTAACAATAAATTATATTAGTAATAAGAAATGCTAAAAATAGGGGCGCCTGGGTGGCTCAGTGGGTTAAGCCGCTGCCTTCGGCTCAGGTCATGATCCCAGGGTCCTGGGATCGAGTCCCGCATCAGGCTCTCTGCTCAGCAGGGAGCCTGCTTCCTTCTCTCTCTCTCTGCCTGCCTCTCAGTGTACTTGTAATTTCTCTCTGTCAAATAAATAAATAAAAAAAAAAATCTTTAAAAAAAAAAAAAAAGAAATGCTAAAAATAATTATTTGTGAGTTTCTTGAGGGTCTGAAAATATATTTGCTTTAAATTGGGTTTTATTTAAATATAATCTCGAGCTAAATTTTATTTTATTTTTTATTTATTTTTTTAAATATTTCATTTATTTATTCAACAGAGAGATCACAAGTAGGCAGAGAGGCAGGCAGAGAGAGAGGAAGAGAAGCAGGCCCCCTGCCAAGCAGAGAGCCTGATGCGGGGCTTGATCCCAGGACCCTGGGATCATGATCTGAGCTGAAGGCAGAGGCTTTGAGCCACCCAGGCGCCCCTAAATTTTATTTTAAAGTAGGCTGATTATATATTGGCATATTCTGAGAGTTTATATCAATCCTTGCTATCCACATGTTTTGTTCTTTTGTATGTTTTTTTTTTTTAAGATTTTATTTATTTTATTTGACAGAGAGATCACAAGTAGGCAGAGAGGCAGGCAGAGAGAGAGAGAGAGGGAAGCAAGCTCCCTGCTGAGCAGAGAGCCCCTTGCGGGGCTCCATCCCAGGACACTGAGACCATGACCTGAACCAAAGGCAGCGGCTTAATCCACTCAGCCACCCAGGTGCCCCTGTTCTTTTGTATGTTTTAAATTCTAGAGAACAATGGCTTTGTTTTTAGAACCTGTGTGTTTAGACCCAAAGATTAATGGTAATTCTAGTCTGGATACTACATTGTAAAAAGATCAAAGAACAAGGACCTATTTTTCTTTTAAACTGAATTGTAAATATGAGAGTTTTAACATTGTTTTGCCATTAATCAGAGATCTCAGAGAGGAGCTGTTAGTCAGGAGTTTGTAAGACTAGCCTTAGAATCTATGAGGACTCAGGACCTCAGAAAAGCTGTTATACTCAGTTATAGTTTATTACAGTAGAAGGATACAGATTCAAATCAGCAAAGGGAAAAAGCATATTGAGGAACATTCAGGAGAAACCAGGCACAAGCTTCCAGCTATTTCAATGGCATTGCATGGATGCACTTATTTTTCCAGCAACTATGAGACAGTATGTGCATATTGTTTGCAGCCAAGGAAGGTCTCCCAAGTCTTGGTATCCAAAATTTAACTGGGGTTCGTACATGTAGGCATGTAGCACTTCTATAAGTGACCTCAGCTACACAGACTCCAGCTTCTTGGAGGCCAAACATTCATCTTAAATTTTATTAGTAGTATAAACTATCAGATCAAAGTGATACAACATGGCTGGAGGATTCAGGCATGCAAAAACAGGATTTCACCCTAAATCATATTGTTAGCATAAAGATTGAAACAAACATTAATGACTGCTGCAAAGCCTCAGGCACAGAAAAATACTCTTATCAAGTATACTACAAGGGCTGTGAGCTCTTATTCCAGGAGCCAGGAAAGGACCCATCCTGAAGATAGGTTTGTTTTGGGAACGCAAGGGTTTGAGTAAACCATGGGGAGTTAATTTTTTCCTGCACAGTCCAACCCCTGGCTCTTGACTGAATTTGACTGTAGCAAAATGATTATATTTTCTTGGTTATCTACATTTAGTATAGCACTGATATAATAGATACAGCATTAGTAACAGTGTGTCCGTAATTCTCATTAGGAGAAGGTAGGGTAGTGTAAAGATAGGCTTAAAGCAAGAATCCATTCTGTAGAGCCCTAACATATATTTTCATATTTCTGCAGTTTTTAATTACTTCTCCCTTGATCTATATGCCTTCTGATGTACTTGTGTGGGGATATTTAGCATAAAGATTATCTAATGGTTAGCCCAAATGAGTTCTTCCTCTGGCCAGTAATTTGCCATCACAATTACATCTTAAAAAGGTTTTAATTTAATCTTTCAATGTTTTGATAACCAGTATAAGTATTATCATAGGACTTATTTATATATTTTTATGACAATGCCAGTGTTACATCATATCACAAGCTGATCATGGAACAATTCAGTTTCATTGCAGAAATTGGGAAGAAATAAAGAGATATTTGTTATACGTACCCAAAATAATAAACCCTTTCCCATATACTAATTTTTATTAATGGGCAACATCACAGTTGACCACGATTCAGTTGTTTCTCAGTTCCAAGTCAGTTTGGAACAAGGCCAGACACCTTGCCTTAGTCCAAAGGCTTATACTGAAGCTATTTATTTTGTGTTTTAATAATCTAGGCATCCCTTCCTCCCCTATGGATGTTAGGCAGAATAGTTCCTATTCTGTATGTCATCTCTATTGTAGGTAATTTGGGGATTATTTCAGTCTTAACAGTATTAATCTTCTGACCCATGACCCTGCTCACACCCAGTTCCAAATGCATCACTCCATCCTGTGATAGATTGCTATTGGACCTGTCTAATCTATCAGCTTGGTTGGTGCAGCAATATCCAAGTTCGTCGTTACATGACAGGAGCTACTTTACAAATCATGTTGAAGGGTATGCTGTAAATGGTGTTACCTCTCTATAGAATAGTGAGGATACACATTATGATTAAGAGCTGAAATTCTGACAGGCAAACTTGGTTTTCCATACCCGTGTAACAATTAGGTATGTGTATAATAATAGGATTTATTTTTCTAAATAGAAAATTTGTTTAAAACCTATCTACAATTATAAATTCACTCCTTAAGATAGTCCTCTGTGTTTAGATTGAAGCAGGCTTTTATCTGTTGCTTTAGGCCATCTTTGATCACAAACACCTGCCTCCATCAAAATTTTGAGCTTACCTTTATATATATATATATATATATATATATATATATATATATATATATATTTAAGATTTTATTTATTTATTTGACAGACAGAGATCACAAGTAGACAGAAAGGCAGGCAGAGAGAGAGGGGGAAGCAGGCACCCTTCTGAGCAGAGACCCTCCAGATGCGGGGCTCGATCCCAGGATCCTGTGATCATGACCTGAGCCAAAGGCAGAGGCTTTAACCCACTGAGCCACCCAGGTGCCCCCCTTTTTATATTTTAAAAAGTGGGGAATAGTCATAGAACTAGGTATACATCAGATTACTCTCAGGCCCATGGTCTATTACTCCTTTCTTGTGAAAAATATTATTTTTAAATTAAATAATATAGAATGTCCTAACCAACATTAGGATAAGAAAGTTTTGGGGGACTCCTGGGTGGATCAGTCTGTTGGGCATCTGCCTTCTGCTCAGGTTGTAGTCCCGGGGTCCTGGGCTCAGGACAGGCTCCCTGTTATGCAGGGAGTCTGCTTCTCCCTCTGCCTCTGCCTGCTGCTCCCCCTGCTTGTGTGCTCTCTTTCTGCCTCCTGAATAAATAAATAAATAATCTTAAAAAAATAAAAATAAAAGAATAAAGTTTTAGGTAAACTTCAGGATTAAATAATAAAGTTTAAATAAAATGTGTTATTTTTGTTAAGTTTTATAAAAAACTTATATAAAACTTTATGTTTTATAACTATACTGGAAATATTTTATGAGTTTAATTTGTTACTTTTAAGGTTCTTTCTGTGAACAAAAAGGTCAGAAAGTGACTTTAAATGTACAGTCTATAGAATTCCTTTAAATTAAAATATAAATTTAAAAAAGCTATTTTTTTTATTATGCAATAGAAAAAAAAATAGGAGAGTTGATTAATCATATTAAAATATAGGGCTCCTGGGTGGCTCAGTGGGTTCAGCCTCTGCTTTGGGCTCAGGTCATGACCTCAGGGTCCTGGGATCCAGCCCGCATCAGGCTCTTTGCTAAGCAGGGGTCCTGCTTCCCGCTCTCTGCCTGCCTCTCTGCCTGCTTGTTACCTCTCTCTGTCAAATAAATATATAAAATCTTTTAAAAAATCATATTAAAATAAAAATTAACAGTATCAGACCTTTTGGAATTGATATTCTTGGTGTTACCCTGATTTTAATTATGTTTACTATCTCAATCTCTCTAATTCAGTCTTGATTGGATTTAATAAGGAGTTTAGATATGTCTTAACACTTTCAAATTAATCAAAATCCAAGTAATTTAATATTTAAAACATTCATCAAGAAGCTAAAGGTATATTTTCACAGCATCTTCATGACAGAATGGTTGTTAATTTGGATATAAAGAATGGTTCATGTGGCATGTACTCTGGGCTACAGTCCTTTATAGGGTAGACTGCAGTGGACATTGTGAAAAATGAAACTCATTTGAAATTGGCACCTAACAGATGTGTGTGTGTGTGTGTGTGTGTGTTTGCTAAATTCAATTAATATAAGTTTGTGTTTATAAAGAAATAACATTCAACTACTAACACTCAGTGGAACTGGTAGTAGGATTAACTGAGAAGTTGCAACATGTCCACATAAAACTGTTAGTGGAAATACTTTATATAATTGCACTGAAGTTATAGGAGATAATGGAGTTGGGATCAGACTGAAAATCATAATTTAATTCAATCATATTTTATTAAGTGAACAATTTCTTTTGAAGTTAGAATACAAGAATGTAAACACCTAGAGAAGTTAAACAATCCTTTACTGCTCAACGGCTTTTTTATATGTTTCCTGGAAAAATGGGTTAGCTATGAGCTATTACTTTATAAGCATAATTAATTAGACATATAAATTTCAAAAACTAATTGGAAAAGTGCATTCAGCAGTATTAGTGCCATAAAATCATTTAATATTGAAATAAAAGGCTTAAGTTTTAGTGAGAATGGAAAACTAAACAACTAAAAATCTTGAAATGCCATAAAATTAGGGAGTTAAATACTTATTCATTGTATTGATGAAAAAGAAAAATTTCTATCAGTTATCAAAGCTCTTGGAGAATTCTTAAAAGATGGAAAACTAATGAATCCAAATAATGGAAAAAGGAACACATAATCAAAAAAGAAAAAAAAATACCAGAGTGTTGATAATCTTCTAGCACAGAGTCAGCAAATGTGAAGAAAATGAGAGCATCTCCATTAAAATTAAAGGAGGAAGGGAATACTCATTTCTTGCATTTGCCCACGTTGCCCATGTTAAATCTACAGTTGTCTGAAATAAGAATGTAGAAACACCACTTGTGTCAAGATTGGAGAAACAATATCTGAATAAATTATTATTTATTCAATATCTGAATATATTTAATATATATGAACATAATTATATATAAAATATAAAAATATATATGAATATAAATATAATTTATTCAGTACCTGAATAAATTATGATCCTCAGAACAGGGAGATAAGTGGGCTATATGCCCACATGTCACTAGGAAACAGATCTCATTTTTTCTTACTAAACTTTCCATAAAGGGGACCTGCATAATAAGAGGCCATATTAAATTACACATAAAAATCATTATGCATCTTCAGTGATACAACAAATTGAAATTTATATTGAAGAAATGATTTACAATGTAGCACAGACAGGTCAGGAGATGGGAAATTTTGAAACACTGAGATGTACAGAATCTAATTCATGGATAAAGGCAGTGATCACTGATGGCTACTGACAGAAAAAGAACCAAGAAGACGTTATGTGTCCCTGATGGAAGTACACACCACTTCCTCTCACGTATCCTTGAAAGAACCTCCTAACTTCAGTCTGATCAAGCCTTTTCATCTAACTACACATTTGTGGGAAAAAAGAAATAGTTTAGCCACACCATGAGATACAGTCCACAAAATAGAGACTGAACATTATTCTACATGACAGTTGACTTTGTGATTCAGTTTCTTCCACAAATGAATTACAGAGGAAAGGAGCAAAGATGGAAGGTAACTCTATAGATTACAGACATATGCATGGACCATACCTGGATGCTGATTTGAACCATAAATCCACTTATGAGATAACTGGGAAAATCTGAACACTAGCTCTTTTAAGTAAGATCGTTTTTTGAAAGTGAGATAATATGTTGTGTTTTTTAAAACACATCCTGATAGAGAGGAAGTGATGATGTAGCAGATTTAATTCAAAATAACTGCAGGGCAGGCATGGGAAGATGAGCAAGGGTGCTGATAGAGATGAAATACAACTGTCCAAGAGTAGTTACTGATTGAAGATCTGTGATGATACCTTGGGGTTCCACCCCTGAGGGAGGGTACCCCAGGGGTCCACTATGCTATTCTCTATATTAGCATGTGCATTTTAAATTTCCTACAATAAAAAGTTAAAAATGGTGAAAAGATCATTATGCATCTTCAAATTGAATAGTCATCCAATAATCACCAAATATTTGAGGGTAATATGAACATACAAGAAAAGGCATTAAACTTAAATATACTTAGCTCCCACCTACCCCCCAAAAACGATTCATAGAGGAAAAATAAAGAACCACAACTTAAATATAATTTCAGATAAAGAAATTGGTATCATTAAGATAAAACTACAACAGAAAAGATTTTATACATTTAAAAGATTATTGTGGTTTAGATGACTGAAGAAAGATTAGGTAAAACTTTGAGTTTGGAAATCAAAACTTCAGTGCTTGAGCTAACAAAACATTTCATATTGTTGAGGTGAAAAAGTAAAGATTCAGGAATTACAGCTAAGAAAATGCAACAAAGTCAAGGAGAAGAAAAACACCTTTAAAGTAGAGTTTAAAAAATATGAAATGAGTGATTCAGCATATATTTACTCAAAGCCTTAAGAGGAAAATAACATGAAGAATAGCTTATATGTGAGCTGAGTATTTTCCATAATTGATAAAGATTATGATGCCACAGATTGATAAAGCACAATGCATATTAAGGCACATATTAGTTAAAAGACATATCTACATTAACTGAAATGAAAATGCAGAATATCAAAAATGAAGATTTATGTAAGTCAGAGAGGAAAGATACGTTGTTCATATAAGAATGAAAAAATGATAGCCAACACTGAAGTAAAAAAAAGCCAGCCAGGTAACAATGGGAAAATATCTTTAACATGCTAAGAGAATATAATTGTCTATAAAATATAAATGTGAAATAAATTTATTTCCTTTACAAAGATCTTTATAAAGAAAATACTCAGACCTTAAAAAATTTCAAAGGATTCATGAAGAAAACAATTTCAGAAGGTGGTTTTGAGTAAAGATAGATATAGATATGTTACTTAATCTAATATTATATAAATAAATAATGATGGCTGCAACAGTAGTTTGTGGAATTAAGTAAAAGGGCACAATACTATATACATATATAAGAGCAAGGGAAGGAGTGATTAATTTTGAAGCCCACATATTTGTCAGAAGATACATAATTTATAGTTACTGAGATATGATAAAATGTTAAGGTTAATTGCTGAAGGAATACAATTAAAGTGTTAAATTTCTGTACCAGGAGTAAAACTGTGTAGAATAATCAATAGAGAAGCAAACAAACAAACAACAGCAACAACAAATAGTTAAAACACAATCACAAAGTCAGAGACATAAGCTACAAAGGAGCAAAAGAAGGTTTATAAAATTAAAGGATGGGGGCACCTGGGTGGCTCAGTGGGTTAAGCCTCTGCCTTCGGCTCCGGCTCGGGTCATGGTCTCAGGATTCTGGGGTCAAGCCCCATATCAGGCTCTCTGCTCAGCAGGGAGCCTGCTTCCCCCTCTTTCTCTGTCTACCTGTGATCTCTCTCTCTGTCAAATAAATAAATAAATTAAATATTTAAAAAAAATTAAAGGATGACTAGAAATAAAAAATGAACATGATAGAAGCAAATGCAAATATTTTAAAACTACAACAAATATGAAAATGATATAATCACCAGCTAACAAACATTTTATCAGATTAGGGAAAAAATCTAATGCTGTCATCTACTTCTGATTATAACAAAAACCATAGTTCCATCTCAGCACATTGTAGGCAAGGAGGACCATAGAGATGAAAATACAAAATGCAGCATCTCTTTTCATTAGTTCTTCCCTATCTTTCACATTCACGTTGAGTGAAATGGACATGTATATTTTATTAGCCTTTTTCAGTTAACTGCTTCTTGGCTAGTAATTGCAAGTCTTTTTTTTTTTTTCTTTTTTTAAAGAATGTGGACTGAAACTGAGAAAATGCATATCAGTCTTAAGGAACATATCATTGAAATACAAGGAAGTGTAAAAAATAATATATATAGATAGATTTTTGTTAACACTGGAGTGCAACCACAGTTATATACAAGAATAACTACAACATTTACAATATTTTCATATGGCATTCAAGACAAAAATAAGAACATTAGCATAACTTTATAGCTGGAGAGGAATCCTCTCTGTACTGCCCATAAAGTGTCCTGATGAGTCACGAGTAAAGTTTTGACTGATTACTTGGAAGAATGTTTTAGCAGACTAATAAACTAATGTCATAGTAGTTGACCATAATGCTACAAAGTTATTTAACAGAATCTGGAGTATAGGAAATCCAAGATCAGAGTATCAGCATGTTTTGGTTCTGTGAAGTACCTCTTCATGATTTTCTGTGTCCTACATAGGGGAGAGAGAGGGCTCTGGCCTATTCCTTTTTTTAAAAAAAATTTTTTTAAAGATTTTATTTATTTATTTGACAGAGAGAGATCACAGGTAGGTAGAGAGGCTGGCAGAGAGAGAGAGAGAGAGAGAAGCAGGCTCCCTGCTGAGCAGAGAGCCCGATGTGGGACTCGATCCCAGAACCCTGAGATTATGACCTGAGCTGAAGGCAGCGGCTTAACCCACTGAGCCACCCAGGCACCCTGGCCTGTTCCTTTTAATAAAGACTAATCCCAGGACACCTGGGTGGCTCATTCAGTTAAGCATCCGCCTTTTGCTCAGGTCATGATCCCAGGGTCCTGGGATTGAACCCTACATCAGAAACCCCACGCAGTAGGGAGTCTGATTCTCCTCTTTCTCTGCCCCTCCTCTCTGTGCTCACAAGCACTTTCTCTCCCCGCTCCATTCAAATAAATAAATAAATTAATTAATTAATTAATGAAATCTTAAAAATAAGGACACCAATCCCATCATGGGGGTTCCATCCTCATAACTTAATCTAAACCCAGTTACCTCTGAAACACCTAACCTCTGAATACCATCACATTGGGGAATCAGGGGTTAACATGTGAATTTTGAGGGGACATAAGTATTCAGTTCATAACAATATGTTTAGAAAAAAATTATAAGGAATTATACCAGATAAAGTATTTTTTTAATTTCATTTTTTTCAAGTATAATTAACATAGTGGTTTATTTATTTCAGGTATACAATATAATGATTCAACAGTTCTATACATTTGTCAGTGCTCATCATGATAAATGTACACTAATCCCCTTTATCCATTTCACCCATGCCGTCCACTCACTTCCCCTCTGGGATCTACCAGTTCGTTCACTGTATTTAACAGTTTGGTTTTTTGTGCATTATTTTGTCTTCTTTTTACTTTGTTTTGTGTCTAAATTCTACATTTAAGTGAAATCATATGATACTTTTGCTTCTGTGTCTGACTTATTTCATTTAGCCTACTGTCTTCTAGGTCCATCCATGTTGTTGCTAATAGCAAGATTTCATTCCTTTTTATGGCTAGGTAATATTCCATTTCAGAGAGAGAGAAGAGCAGAGAAGGGAAGAGAGATCTATATCTATATCTTACACCTTTTTTTATCCATTTATCTATGGATGAACATTTGGGCTGCTTCTTACAGGTGTAAAGTGACATGTCATTGTGGTTTTAATTTGCATTTCCCTAATGATTAATTATGTTGAACCTCTTTTTGTATGTCTAATGTCCATCCATATGTTGTCTTTGGAAAAATGCCTGTTCAGGTCCTCTGACCAATTTTTTTTTAATTTTTATTTTTTATAAACATACATTTTTATCCCCAGGGGTACAGGTCTGTGAATCACCAGGTTTACACACTTCACAGTACTCACCATAGCACATACCCTCCCCAATGTCCATAACCCTACCTCCCTCTCCCGACCCCCAGCAACCCCCAGTTTGTTTTATGAGATTAAGAGTCACTTATGGTTTGTCTCCCTCCCAATCCTGTCTTGTTTCATTTATTCTTCTCCTACCCCCCTAACCCTCCATGTTGCATCTCTACTTCCTCATATCAGGGAGATCATATGATAGTTGTCTTTCTCATATTGACTTATATTTCTAAGCATGATACCCTCTAGTTCCATCCACATTGTCGCAAATGGCAAGATTTCATTTCTTTTGATGGTTGCATAGTATTCCATTGTGTATATATACCACCTCTTCTTTATCCATTCATCTGTTGATGGACATCTAGGTTCTTTCCATAATTTGGCTATTATAAACATTGCTGCTATAAACATTCCGGTGCATGTGCCCCTTTGGATCACTACGTTTGTATCTTTAGGGTAAATACCCAGTAGTACAATTCCTGGGTCATAGGGTAGTTCTATTTTCAACATTTTGAGGAACCTCCATGCTGTTTTCCAGAGTGGTTGCACCAGCTTGCATTCCCACCAACAGTGTAGGAGGGTTCCCCTTTCTCTGCATCCTCACCAGCATCTGTCATTTCCTGACTTGTTCATTTTCGCCATTCTGACTGGTGTGAGGTG